>NC_074693.1:19440752-20040752 GCF_029448725.1 Salvelinus fontinalis
TAACAGAGGCGGTAACTACTCTATGTTTAGTCTGTGGAGTGCTTGCATGGAAGGTTAATTGGGAGGTGTAGGATGGAATGTTACGTAATCTATATGATATGGACCTTCATTCCCTCTCTATGATAATATCAAACACCCTTCAATACAAATGGCTTTCTTGACTGAAATGGAAATGAAATGTAATGCGTATGAAACTATGAAGCATGAACATAAGGTCCCCTGGCCCAAGGACAAATATAATTGTATACAGTATACTGTGTATGGTGGTATTTAGAGATTTATTTACCCTTTATAATTGGGATGTGACTTTACCATAACTGGAACTAGTACCATAGTTACAAAAAACAGCATCAACAATGGTGTAGCAGCGACATACTGTAAGCTCTGTCAGGTTGGATGGGGAACGTTACTGCACAGCTATTTTCATGTCTCTCCAGAAATGTTCGATTGGGTTCAAGTCCGGGCTCTGGCTGGGCCACTCAAAGATATTCCGAGACTTGTCCCGAAGCCACTCTTGGGCTGTCTTGGCTGTGTGATTAGGGTTGTTGTCGTGTTGGAAGGTGAACCTTTATCCCAGTCTGAGGTCCTGAGTGCTGTGGAGCAGGTTTTCATCGAGGATCTCTCTGTACTTTGCTCTGTTCATCTTTCCCTTGATCCTGACTAGTTTTCCGGTCCCTGCTGCTGAAAAACATCCCCATAGCATGGTGCTGCCACCACCGTGCTTCTCAGTAGGGATGGTGCCAGGTTTCCTCAAGGAGTTTTCCTAAAGGCACCTAAAGGACTCTCAGACCATGAAAAACAAGATTATCTGGTCTGATGAAGCCAAGATTGAACTCTGAAGCCTGAATGCCTGAATGCCAAGCGTCACGTCTGGAGAAAACCTGGCACCATCCCTACGGTGAAGCATGGTGGTGGCAGCATCATGACGTGGGGATGTTTTTCAAGCGGCAGAGACTGGGAGACAAGTCAGGATGAGGAAAAGATGAACAGCGCAAAGCACAGAGAGATCCTTGATGAAAACCTGCTCCAGAACGCCCAGGACCTCAGACGCGGGGGGAAGGTTCACCTTCCATAAGGACAATGACCCTAATCACACAGCCAAGACAACGCAGGAGTGGCTTCGGGACAAGTCTCTGAATGTCCTGGAGTCGCCCAGCCAGAGCCCGGACATGAACCCGATCTAACATCTCTGGAGAGACCTGAAAATAGCTGTGCAGCGATGCTCCCCATCCAACTTAACAGAGCTTGAGAGGATCTGCAGAGAAGAATGGGAGAAACTCCCCGAATACAGGTGTGCCAAGCTTGTAGTGTCATGTCCAAGAAGAATTGAGGCTGTAATTGCTGCCAAAGGTGCTTCAACAAAGTACTGAGTAAAGGGTCTGAATGTAATTGTGATATTTAATTTTTATTTGTAATAAATTTGCAAACATTTCTAAAAACCTGTTTTTGCTTTGTCCTTATGGTGTATTGTGTGTAGATTGATGAGGGGAAAAAACTATTTAATCCATTTTATAATAAGGCAGTAATGTAACAAAATGTGGAAAAAGTGAAGGGGTCTGAATACTTTCCCAATGCACTGTACATGTAATACTTTCTCATGCTTTACATTCGACCGTGGTCTGCTCCTCATCATACTCTTTTCAGCCCTCCTCTTTAACCCTCATCTGTTTCACTTCTCAAGTAATATACAGGTGTTATCTTTCTCCTCTACGCTAGACTGGTCTTTCCTTCACAACTGGTGCGCAGCTACATTAGCTATAATTCCGTCCGCACTCTCCAGCAACTAGGTCATGCTCCGCCTACACCTCATATGATAGGCCCAATCTATTTGCCATCCTCTCAGCAATGGCCCCTTTACCATAGCTATCAATAGTTACATTAGTTGGCGAGGTTCCAATGACACTCAAGCATGTGGCGGTCATTCATTATTACACCAGGTTTTGGGTCAGACACTCCTTGGCATGTGTCCCTATTGCTTCCTTACCGCATGCATGACTGGGTTTGAAGCAGCAAATGTCTCATATTTTACTGATCGCATGACTGCATGAGTGGTTGGGCTCTACTTACAAGCATGCGTAACATTTCATCTCAACACATCAGTGTAACAATGTGAGGCACTCTGCAGGTCAACATTGGGCCGGGACATGGACAGGTGCCCACATCTTCCCGCATTTCCGCATACACTGTTTGGTTCAACGCTCACTTAGTGTTCCAGGTCAATCATATATCATACTCAGGATTTTCATCCTGCGCCTAGCACACCTTGCAGTAATAAACATTCCATAGAATACTTTTCATTACAGCATAACCACTTGTGTTCTATTCTTCGCATGCATCTCTTTTACATCTAGTTATCTTGTCTTCAATCTTTAGATCCAACCATTGCTCCCTTCTCCCTGGTGAGTAACTTATTTTATTTTTTGAAGGGGGGGGGGGGGGGGGGGTTCGATGCCAGCTGCCCTGCATAGGGCAACCTGTCATCAGCATCTGGGTCTGAGGAGCATACCGCGGAGACGAGGCCCCCACCAAGCGATTCAAGAAAATTCCATTAATTTTTTTATTTCACCTTTATTTAACCAGGTAGGCCAGTTGAGAACAAGTTCTCATTTACAACTGCGACCTGGTCAAGACAAAGCAAAGCAGTGCGACTCAAAAAACAACACAGAGTTACACATTGGATAAACAAACGTACAGTCAATAACTCAATAGAAAAATCTATATACAGTGTGTGCAAATGTAGTAAGATTAGGTAGGTAAGGCAATAAATAGGCCATAGTGGCAAAATAATTACAATTTAGCATTAACACTGGAGTGATGTGCAGATGAGGATGTGCAAGTAGAGATACTGGGGTGCAAAAGAGCAAAAATAAGTAACAATATGGGGATGAGATATTTACAGATGGGCTGTGTACAGGTGCAGTGATCGGTAAGCTGCTCTGACAGCTGATGCTTAAAGTTAGTGAGGGAGATATAAGTCTCCAGCTTCAGTGATTTTTGCAATTCGTTCCAGTCATTGGCAGCAGAGAACTGGAAGGAAAGGCGGCCAAATGAGGAGTTGGCTTTGGGGATGACCAGTGAAATATACCTGCTGGAGCGCATGCTACGGGTGGGTGCTGCTATGGTGCCACGGAAGGACTGTTGTATGGCATTAAAGCTTGTCTGGAGGTTTGTTAACACAATGTCCAAAGAAGGGCCAGATGTATACAGAATGGTGTCGTCTGAGTAGAGGTGGATCAGAGAATCACCCGCAGCAAGAGCGACATCGTTGGTATATATAGAGAAAAGAGACGGCCCGAGAATTGAACCCTGTGGCACCCCCATAGAGACTGCCAGACTGTAACATTGGATCTGTTGTCATTCAGTTAATCCTGTACTCGACTAAACTATAGTTGGTTACTTAAACGATAAGGCACAAGGGAGTGTGGTATACGGCCAATATACCAAGGCTAAGGGATGTTCTTACAGTATGTAGGACGCAACACAGAGTACCTGGATACAGCCCTTAGCCGTGGTATATTGGCCGTATACCAAAAACCCACAAGGTGCCTTATTGCTATTATTGACTGGTTTCCAACGTAATTAGAGAAGTAAAAATAAATGTTTTGTCATACCCATGGTACATGGTCTGATATACCACGGCTGTCAGCCAATCAGCATTCAGGGCTCGAACCACACAATTTACAATAGACACTTAAATCATTAGAGAAGGGCGTTATTTTTTCCTCAGCCTCTCCTCTCTTCCTCTCCTCTACAGCCTGGCTTAATTAATTACTGGTTAGTTACTTCCACTGTTACACTTAGCATGAGACCAGCATCAGCCAAGATCAGCCAAGATGGGTCTATTTTGTATTTAGATTTCCATGGACTGTTCGTCGTTCAGAGGGGTGTATTATGACGCTAGATCTATTCAGGAATTTATAAAGCTAGCCAGCTTCAGTTAGTTTCACATTCCAGCTCATACTTCCACTTCCATGTTACAAAGGTGGAAATTGGTCCTCCCCCTGCTGTTAATTCCAGCCAGGCTTGTAACTACGCTTGCATGTCGCACGTGAATAAGCCCAGCGAGTCGAACGCTGAACTCTTCATTTAGACAATGCTGAACACCCATCCATGGGTGAGTCAGTGCAACATTTACATTTTTGCCTAAATCAAAAGTTATCTTGTAAATTCAGTAGGGTATTGTGTGAACTAGAATGTCTTTCAGTCATTAGGTATCGTTCATGCCATCGTTGGTGTGCTTATCAATACACAAGCACCTTTTTTCCTACTCCTATCGATAAAATAATGTAGTTCTTTTTTTTTTTACTGTGCGTGGTTTCAAATTCATCCTGTCATTACTAAATGTGTAATGTGATAGGTAAAACAATAATATAAAAATAACACAAACATTTGACGAATAAAATATATAATCAGTAGTCTTTCTCCAATGAATGGGATGATGCAATCTTTGCAAGAGGGTGGGAATCATCACTTCCTTCAGGAGTTAGCCTGCCCTGGAGCATGTTAGAGCTGAAAGATTCGTTGCCAAAGAAATTGACCTGGCTAAAAGGTGAGACACCTTCCCTTGTGTTGAACAGAAGTGACCCAAGTAACACTATACTGTATATACAAAAGATTGTGGACACCCATTCAAATTAGTGGATTCGTCTATTTCAGCCACACCCGTTGCTGACAGGTGTATAAAATCAAGCACACAGCCATGCAATCTCCATAGACACATTGACAGTAGAATGGTTTTACTGAAGCGCTCAGTGACTTTGAACGTGGCACCGTCATAGGATGCCACCTTTCCAACAAGTCAGTTCGTCAAATGTCTTCCCTACTAGAGCTGCCCCAGTCAACTGTAAGTGCTGTGATTGTGAAGTGGAAACGTCTAAGAGCAACAACGGCTCAGCCGTGAAGTGGTAGGCCACACAAGCTCACAGAACGGGACTGCCGAGTGCTGAAGCGAGTAACGTGTAAAAATCGTCTTTCCTCGGTTTTACATTTTTTATTTAACTTGGCAAGTCAGTTAAGAACAAATTCTTATTTACAAAGACAGCCTACCGGGGAACAGTGGGTTAACTGCTTTGTTCAGGGGCAAAAATACAGATTTGATCCAACAACCTTACGGTTGGCCCAGCTGGCCCAACGCTCTAACCACTAGGCTACCTGCAACACTCACTACTGAGTTCCAAACTGCCTCAGGAATCAACGTCAGCACAATAACTGTTCGTCGGGAGCTTCATGAAATGGTTTTCAATGGCCGAGCAGCCGCACACAAGCCTAAGATCACAATGTGCAATGTCAAGCGTTGGCTGGAGTGGTGTAAAGCTCGCCGCCATTGGACTCTGGAGCAGTGGAAACGTGTTCTCTGGAATGATGGATCACGCTTCACCATCTGGCAGTCCGATGGATGAATCTGGGTTTGGCGGATGCAGATGCATTTTAGGGGTTGGGAGGGAGGGGTTGAGAGGGAGGGAGGGGTTGGGAGGGGTTGGGAGGGAGGGAGGGGTTGGGAGGGGTTGGGAGGGAGGGAGGGAGGGGTTGGGAGGGGTTGGGAGGGAGGGAGGGGTTGGGAGGGGTTGGGAGGGAGGGAGGGGTTGAGAGGGAGGGAGGGGTTGGGAGGGGTTGGGAGGGAGGGAGGGGTTGGGAGGGGTTGGGAGGGAGGGAGGGAGGGGTTGGGAGGGGTTGGGAGGGAGGGAGGGGTTGGGAGGGGTTGGGAGGGAGGGAGGGGTTGGGAGGGGTTGAGAGGGAGGGAGGGGTTGGGAGGGAGGGAGGGGTTGGGAGGGAGGGAGGGAGGGAGGGGTTGGGAGGGAGGGAGGGGTTGGGAGGGAGGGAGGGGTTGGGAGGGAGGGAGTAGGAGCGGTTTTGAGGGAAGGGAGTGAGGGAGGATGTCCCAGGCTTTGACCCTGAAGAGCTGCTCCTCTGTCCTTCCTTCTCTTTCTCCTCCAGACCAGCTGTAATGAGTGGAGCTAGCCTAGGGTTGCATCTCAAATGGCACCCTATTCCCTATATAGTTCACTACTTTTGACCAGAGCCATGACATGTGCCATTTGGGACGCAACCCAGGATTTGGCACTATGAGGAACACACAGCACTTAAAGCAGCAGAGGACACCTGTGAGTAGAGAGAGCCGCTCTGCCCAATTACCACTAACTGAGACACAGCCTCTCTCCATCCACTAACTGAGACACAGCCTCTCTCCATCCACTAACTGAGACACAGCCTCTCTCCATCCACTAACTGAGACACAGCCTCTCTCCATCCACTAACTGAGACACAGCCTCTCTCCATCCACTAACTGAGACACAGCCTCTCTCCATCCACTAACTGAGACACAGCCTCACTCCATCCACTAACTGAGACACAGCCTCACTCCATCCACTAACTGAGACACAGCCTCTCTCCATCCACTAACTGAGACACAGCCTCTCTCCATCCACTAACTGAGACACAGCCTCTCTCCATCCACTAACTGAGACACAGCCTCTCTCCATCCACTAACTGAGACACAGCCTCTCTCCATCCACTAACTGAGACACAGCCTCACTCCATCCACTAACTGAGACACAGCCTCACTCCATCCACTAACTGAGACACAGCCTCACTCCATCCACTAACTGAGACACAGCCTCTCTCCATCCACTAACTGAGACACAGCCTCTCTCCATCCACTAACTGAGACACAGTCTCACTCCATCCACTAACTGAGACACAGCCTCTCTCCATCCACTAACTGAGACACAGCCTCTCTCCATCCACTAACTGAGACACAGCCTCTCTCCATCCACTAACTGAGACACAGCCTCACTCCATCCACTAACTGAGACACAGCCTCACTCCATCCACTAACTGAGACACAGCCTCTCTCCATCCACTAACTGAGACACAGCCTCACTCCATCCACTAACTGAGACACAGCCTCTCTCCATCCACTAACTGAGACACAGCCTCTCTCCATCCACTAACTGAGACACAGCCTCTCTCCATCCACTAACTGAGACACAGCCTCTCTCCATCTGCTGGCTGCTGGGATGGCAAATTAAGTTGGTGTGCATTTAATGAAGAGCGGATACCACAGTCATTCCTCCCTCATATCGACACGTTTATTTCCAACTGTTGCAAAGTCAACTGCTGCTTACTAATATATTTAGGTTAAGTGTGTGACTGAAAAATGATATGGGGATTACATTTACGTCATTTAGCAGACGCTCTTATCCAGAGCGACTTACAAATTGGAAAGTTCATACATATTCATCCTGGTCCTCCCGTGGGGAAGGAACCCACAACCCTGGCGTTGCAAGCACCATGCTCTACCAACTGAGCCACACCATATAGATGTGATGCAGGGTGGGTGAAGTTCATTGCTATCATCCATCTAAGGGAGGGAACCCATACCTGTACCTGTCCAGTCCCACAATGCACTTCTATACCTTTCAGAGATCAGAGGATGGACAAACTGTTAACAGTGTGGGAGAGGAGTGGCAGGCGGTGTGATTCTCTGAAATGTCAATTCTTTGATTTTGGCCTTGTAGGAGGAGGGGACTAGAACTGAAGAGGTTTGTACTCTGTGGGCTATACTGATATACTGTAGATACCTTCCATTACACTGAATTTATTTACTGTATAGCACACTGTAGATGTCTCAATAAATCATTGCCCATCACTTTTCAGTCACTTGAATCCAAATAAATCATGGTTCATGACTGCAGGTTAGGGCACTATGGGACGTTATTCCCTCCCACAGAGAATTAACTTTTCCACTGTGGTTACAAAACACTCATCCATGCAAGCTGATCTAGCAGCCAGCGTACTGCCCCCTGCTGCAATCTGGCTCCCAGTCAGGTTAACCCTCAGAACAATTAGCACAAATTAAGATTTTAAAATATACATTTTTTGTTAAAAACAGCTTTTAGTGGGTAAAGTGATAAAACCAATTATATGATGGGTGTCTGTTGAAGTGCAACATTCCCTGATTGGATAAAGACCCTTATTTGAGAAATAGAACCCCCACCACCCCTCATCCCTAGCAACCAAACCAATGGTGTAGCTGAGCTCATATTCCAACAATCCAACATCATAACATACCATTTACAGGTAACTCCCAAAATCATGGAAACACTCGAGTAAATGAGGGGTACAAAGTATATTGAAATCAGGTGCTTCCACACAGGTGTGTTTCCTGAGCTAATTAAGAAATTAACATCCCATCATGCTTAGTGTCATGTATAGAATGCTGGGCAGGACATTATTTTGGCTTCCATGGCTATGGGATGACAATGACCCATCCACAGGGCATGAAGTGGTCACTGATTGGTTTGATGAGCATGAAAACTATGTAAGCCTTCCAGTGTTTGCCATGGCCGTCTCAATCACCAGATCTCTCGCCAATTGAACACTTATGAGAGATTCTGGAGCGGCACCTGAGACAGTGTTTCCCACCCATTATCAACAAAACCCCAAATTATGGAATTTCTCATGGAAGAATGGTGTCTCATCCCTCCAATAGAGTTCCAGACACTTGTAGAATCTATGCCAATGTGCATTGAAGCTGTTCTGGCTCATGGTGGCCCAACAGCCTATTAAGACACTTCATTTTGCTGTTTCCTTTGCTTTGGCAGTTAGTTGTACATGGGTGTGTACTGTACTTCTGTTCAAACCACAATGGGCATCAGTAAATATAGATGAAAAGCTAGTAGATAAGAAACTATTACAGATTCACATTCTTTGATGAATTCCGAATAGAAATATGATTCATTTTATGTGAGAACCTATTCACATCCACAAGTATGCGTTCTCATCTTCTCTCATCCCTTGCATCTCTCTGCTCATCATGATCTGCAGTCTCTCTCTCTAATTAATGTTGGAGAATAGACTCCAGTGTCTGTCAGGTTTCCCCTAATAGTTTCAGAAGCCCCTGAGGCAGTTACACTTCCTGCTGCGCCTGCCTATGTTGCTCCCCGCCCTCCTCCCTCCCAGTTCACGGGTGTCCTTAAACCTGTCACAAATGATTACCTTTCATCCGAATAAACATGTACTGCCATTCAATCAGCCTGTATGTATTGTAGGCAAGCCAGCCAGGGATGTGCAGATTTGCTACAGGCAAGAGAGGAGAGCAAACTGATTCATATAAATGTATAAATGTATGAATGTGAGATCTAAAAATAGCCTTGTTTTTCCTTTCCTATAACCCATTCATCTGAGACATGCTCTTTTCAATGGGAGGTATATATATAGAGAGAGGAGCCTCCTAGTTCACAGGGGACTGCTTCTCTTCTCCACAGCAGAGGCTTGCTTTAATTCAATATTTCTTGTTTCATGTAATTCCGGTACCAATGCTGCAATGTGTGAAAATCCCAAACAGTGTTTGATTATGTTTCAGTACAAATAGTTAGAAATGAAAGATTTGTTTGAGGAAATTCAAGGAATTGAAGCCGAAATATCTGGTAAACATGTTTTTGCAGTAGTGTCTCTGTGGAACCTCATAATAAAGCATGCTGTTGTTCTATCATGTCTAACGGTGTTGTTGTGAGACAGCTGTTTCCTTGTGTTGATATCATGTCCATCCTCATCACTGTTCTCTTCAACACACAAACGCACACGCACTCTCCCACTGCATTCTGAGACAGGATTACTCCAGTAACGTCACCCCTGATTTCTGCTCTTCATAGTCGATGAGTAAAATTATCAGATCCCCGTACAACAAACTATGGCATGTGTAAGTAGTTTTATTGGTCAGGTCACATGGGAAGGTGTCACGGCCGTCAAAAGAAGTGGACCAAAGTGCAGCGTTGTGAGCGTACATATTCCTTTTATTTTAGAAAATGACACTAACAAACAACAAACGAAGAAACAACAGTGAAGCTTACAGGGCTAAGTGCCACTAACAAAGATAACTACCCACAATCCCAAAAGGAAAAATGGCTGCCTAAGTATGATTCCCAATCAGAGACAACGATAGACAGCTGTCCCTGATTGAGAACCATACCCGGCCAAAACATAGAAACACAAATCATAGAAATAAAGAACATAGAATGTCCACCAAAATCACACCCTGACCAAACCAAATAGAAACATAAAAAGGCTCTCTACGGTCAGGGCGTGCCAGCAGGTCACATGGTCCTGTATATATCGTGTTTAGTCTTTAAAATATATATATATTTCAGTCCCGTTTACAACTCTTGTTGCAAATCAAATTAAATCATGAAGTGACAGCTACACTTTTAATTACTCAAATTAATTACTCAAATTATTTCATATTTATTTCTCCCTCCTTGTAATGTTAAGAATGAGGTTACAATATCTGACATTCACTTAATTTGATTACATAAATGTCTATTATATGCTGAATTTATAATAATACCTTTTGCCATTTCTAATACATTTTCCAAATTATAAACTGGATATATTCCCCAATTGCCTTCAAATGCGGAGCCTCCTTAAAGTTGATTTACTCTCTTGTTAACAAATGTTCCTCTTAAACTTTGTGTTGTAGATGTAGGAAGTTGGGGTAACTGTATATATGTGGAAAGACGGATAGGGCTGAGGGACTGAGCTAAAGTTGTTTTTATTTTACCTTCATTTTAACGGAGTCATATTGAAACCAAGGTCTCTTTTGCAAGGGAGTCCTGCATGCACACAATTTAGAAAATACTATAAAATACAAATATACACAATTACAAACACACTCAAGAAAAATAATTACATTCCTCAGCAAAGAAGTCCCGTGTTTGCGTGTTTTCAGAGGATCCTATACCTGTCTCACGGCAATAAAGGAAATAAGATGTAGCCTGGACACCTGCTGCAAGAGGTCATCTTACAGACCCATTTTTCAAAATTAACAATATTGATTAGTTTCTTCCTTGTTTTGTAATTCCATTACCAGGGGCCAGTCTTCCAAAAGGCCATGGGCAGCCCGCGGTTGAGTCCCAAATGGCCCCCTATGTATTGGACATCATTTGACCAGGGCCCATAGGGTAGTGCGCTATATATGTAATAGGGTGCCATTTGTGAAGCAGACAACGGCCACCTAAAATGGGATCAGGAAATGGAGTCCAATATTGTTGTCAGGGACTCGGGGAGCCAGATGAGGTCAATCTGAAGAAATGTAAGGGATCCAATTAGATTCCATCCCATTCCACAACCATCATGGTCTGAGGTATGCAGAGGTTCGGAAGAGACAGAGACTATAAGGATACACTGTAAAGACTATTGTCTTAAGCATGTAAAATAGCATGATAATCAATTCTGAATTACATAGAGAGGAGGTAGTTTACATCATCATCATCCACGGTAGGAAAAAGCTTGGATATACAGTACCAGTCAAAAGTTTCGACACACCTACTCATTCCAGGGTTTTTCATTATTTATACTATTTTCTACATTCTATATGTAAAATCTACATTTCAAAACTATGAAATAACACATCATGTTGTAACCAAAAAAGCGTTAAACAAATCAAAATGTATGTTATATATTGAGATTCCTCAAAGTAGCCACGCTTTGCCTTGATGACAGCTTTGCACACTCTTGTCATTCTCTCAACCAGCTTCATGAGGTAGTCACCTGGAATGCATTTCAATTAACAGATGTGCCTTGTTAAAAGTTAATTTGTGGAATTTCTTTCCTTCTTAATGTGTTTGAGCCAGTCAGTTGGGTTGGGACAAGGTAGAGGTGGTATACAGAAGATAGACCTATTTGGTAAAAGACCAAGTCCATATTATGGCAAGAACAGATCAAATAAGCAAAGAGAAATGACAGTCCATCATTACTTTAAGACATGAAGGTCAGTCAATTTTCAAGAACTTTGAAAGTTTCTTCATGTGCAGTTGCAAAAACCATCAAGCCATATGATAAAACTGTCTCTCATGAGGACCGCCACAGGAAAGGAAGATTCAGAGTTACTCTGCTGCAGAGGATAAGTTCATTAGAGTTACCAGCCTCAGATTGCAGCCCAAATAAATGCTTCACAGATTTCAGGTAACAGATACAGTGGGGCAAAAAAGTATTTAGTCAGCCACCAATTGTGCAAGTTCTCCCACTTAAAAAGATGAGAGAGGCCTGTAATTTTCATCATTCAACTATGACAGACAAAATGAGAAAAAAAAATCCAGAAAATCACATTGTAGGATTTTTTATTAATTAATTTGCAAATTATGGTGGAAAATAAGTATTTGGTCACCTACAAACAAGCAAGATTTCTGGCTCTCACAGACCTGTAACTTCTTTTTTAAGAGGCTCCTCTGTCCTCCACTCGTTACCTGTATTAATGGCACCTGTTTGAACTTGTTATCAGTATAAAAGACACCCGTCCACAACCTCAAACAGTCACACTCCAAGCTCCACTATGGCCAAGACCAAAGAGCTGTCAAAGGACACCAGAAACAAAATTGTAGACCTGCAACAGGCTGGGAAGACTGAATCTGCAATAGGTAAGCAGCTTGGTTTGAAGAAATCAACTGTGGGAGCAATTATTAGGAAATGGAAGACATTCAAGACCACTGATAATCTCCCTCGATCTGGGGCTCCACGCAAGATCTCACCCCGTGGGGTCAAAATGATCACAAGAACGGTGAGCAAAAATCCCAGAACCACACGGGGGACCTAGTGAATGACCTGCAGAGAGCTGGGACCAAAGTAACAAAGCCTACCATCAGTAACACACTACGCCGCCAGGGACTCAAATCCTACAGTGGCAGACGTGTCCCCCTGCTTAAGCCAGTACATGTCCAGGCCCGTCTGAAGTTTACTAGAGAGCATTTGGATGATCCAGAAGAAGATTGGGAGAATGTCATATGGTCAGATGAAACCAAAATATAACTTTTTGGTAAAAACTCAACTCGTCGTGTTTGGAGGACAAAGAATGCTAAGTTGCATCCAAAGAACACCATACCTACTGTGAAGCATGGGGGTGGAAACATCATACTTTGGGGCTGTTCTTCTGCAAAGGGACCAGGACGACTGATCCGTGTAAAGGACAGAATGAATGGGGCCATGTATCGTGAGATTTTGAGTGAAAACCTCCTTCCATCAGCAAGGGCATTGAAGATGAAACGTGGCTGGGTCTTTCAGCATGACAATGATCCCAAACACACCGCCAGGGCAACGAAGGAGTGGTTTCGTAAGAAGTATTTCAAGGTCCTGGAGTGGCCTAGCCAGTCTCCAGATCTCAACCCCATAGAAAATCTTTGGAGGGAGTTGAAAGTCCGTGTTGCCCAGCAACAGCCCCAAAACATCACTGCTCTAGAGGAGATCTGCATGGAGGAATGGGCCAAAATACCAGCAACAGTGTGTGAAAACCTTGTGAAGACTTACAGAAAACGTTTGACCTCTGTCATTGCCAACAAAGGGTATATAACAAATTATTGAGATAAACTTTTGTTATTGACCAAATACTTATTTTCCACCATAATTTGCAAATAAATTCATAAAAAATCCTGCAATGTGATTTTCTGGATTTTTTTTCTTCTCATTTTGTCTGTCATAGTTGAAGTGTACATATGATGAAAATTACAGGCCTCTCTCATCTTTTTAAGTGGGAGAACTTGCACAATTGGTGGCTGACTAAATACTTTTTTGCCCCACTGTACATCTCAACATCAATTGTTCAGAGGAGACTACATGAATCAGGCCTTTATGGTCAAATTGCTGCAAAGAAACCACTACTAAAGGACACCAATAAGAAGAAGAGACTTGCTGTGCCAAGAAACACGAGCAATGAACATTAGACCAGTGGAAATCTGTCCTTTGGTCTGATGAGTCCAAATTTGAGATTTTTGGTTCCAACTGCCTTGTCTTTGTGAGATGCAGAGTAGGTGAACGGATAATCTCCGCATGTGTGGTTCCCACGTGAAGCATGGAGGAGGAGGTGTGATGTATGGGGGTGCTTTGCTGGTGACACTGTCTGTGATTTATTTTGAATTCAAGGAGCACTTAACCAGCAAGGCGACCACATCATCCTGCAGCAATACGCCATCCCATTTGGTTTGCGACTATCATTTGTTTTTCAACAGGACAATGACTCAAGACACACCTCCAGGCTGTGTAAGGGTTATTTGACCAAGAAGGAGAGTAATGGAGTGCTGCATCAGATGACCTGGCCTCCACAATCACCCGACCTCAACCCAATTGAGATGGTCTGGGATGGGTTGGACCGCAGAGTGAAGGAAAAGCAGCCAACAATTGCTCAGCATATGTGGGAACTCCATCAAGACTGTTGGAAAAGCATTCCTCATGAAGCTTGTTGAGAGAATGTCAAGAATGTGCAAAGTCATCAATGCAAAAGGTGGCTACTTAGAAGAATCTAAAATCTAAAATATATTTTGATTTGTTTAACTATTTTTAGTTAACTACAGATGGCATCCCTAGCCGCGTCCTCAGAGCATGCGCAGACCAGCTGGAGTGTTTACGGACGTATTCAATCTCTCCCTATCCCAGTCTGCTGTCCCCACATGCTTTAAATGTCCACCCATGTTCCTGTACCCATGAAAACAAAGGTAACTGAACTAAATTACTATTGCCCCGTAGCACTTAACTTCTGTCATCATGAAGTGCTTTGAGAGACTAGTAAAGGATCTACCCTACCTGACATCCTGACCCACTTCAATTTGCTTACCGCCCCAATAGATCCACAGACGATGTAATCGCCATCGCACAGCACACTGCCCTATCCCATCTGGACAACAGGAATTCCTATGTAAGAATGCTGTTCGTTGACAATAGCTCAGCATTCAACACCATTGTACACTCCAAGGTCATCATTCCCCAAGTGAGGATGATTTCACTTCAGCAGTAATAAATTAATTAACTTCTTTGAGGAAAAGATCATGATCATTAGAAAGCAAATTACGGACTCCTCTTTAAATCTGCGTATTCCTACAAAGCTCAGCTGTCCTGAGTCTGCACAACTCTGCCAGGACCTAGGATCAGGAGAGACACTCAAGTGTTTTAATACTATATATCTTGACACAATGATGAAAATAATCATGGCCTCTAAACCTTCAAGCTGCATACTGGACCCTATTCCAACTAAACTACTGAAAGAGCTGCTTCCTGTGCTTGGCCCTCCTATGTCGAACATAAGAAACGGCTCTCTATCCACCGGATGTGTACCAAACTCACTAAAAGTGGCAGTAATAAAGCCTCTCTTGAAAAAGCCAAACCTTGACCAAGAAAATATAAAAAACTATCGGCCTATATCGAATCTTCCATTCCTCTCAAAAAAAATGAAAAAGCTGTTGCGCAGCAACTCACTGCCTTCTTGAAGACAAACAATGTATACGAAATGCTTCAGTCTGGTTTTAGACCCCATCATAGCACTGAGACTGCACTCGTGAAGGTGGTAAATAACCTTTTAATGGCGTCAGACCGAGGCTCTGCATCTGTCCTCGTGCTCCTAGACCTTAGTGTTGCCTTTGATACCAACGATCACCACATTCTTTTGGAGAGATTGGAAATCCAAATTGGTCTACACGGACAAGTTCTGGCCTGGTTTAGATCTTATCTGTCGGAAAGATATCAGTTTGTCTCTGTGAATGGTTTGTCCTCTGACAAATCAACTGTACATTTCGGTGTTCCTCAAGGTTCCGTTTTAGGACCACTATTGTTTTCACTATATATTTTACCTCTTGGGGATGTCATTCGAAAACATAATGTTAACTTTCACTGCTATGTGGATGACACACAGCTGTACATTTCAATGAAACATGGTGAAGCCCCAAATTTGCCCTCGCTAGAAGCCTGTGTTTCAGACATAAGGAAGTGGATGGCTGAAAACGTTCTACTTTTAAACTCGGACAAAACAGAGATGCTTGGTCTAGGTCCCAAGAAACAAAGAGAACTTCTATTGAATCTGACAATTAATCTTGATGGTTGTAAAGTCGTCTCAAATAAAACTGTGAAGGACCTCGGCGTTACTCTGGACCCTGATCTCTCTTTTGACAAACATCTCAAGACTGTTTCAAGGACAGCTTTTTTCCTTCTACGTATCATTGCAAAAATCAGAAACTTTCTGTCCAAAAATGATGCAGAAAAATGAATCCATGCTTTTGTTACTTCTAGGTTAGACTACTGCGATGCTCTACTTTCCGGCTACCCGGATAAAGCACTAAATAAACTTCAGTTAGTGCTAAATACGGCTGCTAGAATCCTGACTAGAACCCCCAAATTTGATCATATTACTCCAGTGCTAGCCTCCCTACACTGGCTTCCTGTTAATGCAAGGGCTGATTTCAAGGTTTTACTGCTAACCTACAAAGTATTACATGGGCTTGCTCCTACCTATCTATCCGATTTGGTCCTGCCGTACATACCTACACGTACGCTATGGTCACAAGACGCAGGCCTCCTAATTGTCCCTAGAATTTCTAAGCAAACAGCTGGAGGCAGGGCTTTCTCCTATAGATCTCCATTTTTATGGAATGGTCTGCCTACCCATGCGAGAGACACAGACTCGGTCTCAACTTTTAAGACTCATCTCTTCAGTGGGTCATATGATTGAGTGTAGTCTGGCCCAGGAGTGTGAAGGTGAACGGAAAGGCTCTGGAGCAACGAACCACCCTTGCTGTCTCTGCCTGGCCGGTTCCCCTCTCTCCACTGGGATTCTCTGCCTCTAACCCTATTACAGGGGCAGAGTCACTGGCTTACTGGTGCTCTTTCATGCCTTCCCTAGGAGGGGTGCGTCATTTGAGTGGGTTGAGTCACTGATGTGGTCTTCCTGTCTGGGTTGGCGCCCCCCCTTGGGTTGTGCCGTGGCGGAGATCTTTGTGGGCTATACTCGGCCTTGTCTCAGGATGATACATTGGTGGTTGAAGGTATCCCTCTAGTGGTGTGGGGGCTGTGCTTTGGCAAAGTGGGTGGGGTTATATCCTTCCTGTTTGGCCCTGTCCGGGGGTATCATCGGATGGGGCCACAGTGTCTCCTGACCCCTCCTGTCTCAGCCTCCAGTATTTATGCTGCAGTAGTTTATATGTCGGGGGGCTAGGGTCAGTTTGTTATATCTGGAGTACTTCTCCTGTCTTATCCGGTGTCCTGTGTGAATTTAAGTATACTCTCTCTAATTCTCTCTTTCTTTCTCTCGGAGGAGGACCTGAGCCCTAGGACCATGCCTCAGGACTACCTTGCATGATGACTCCTTGCTGTCCCCAATCCACCTGGCCGTGCTGCTGCTCCAGTTTCAACTGTTCTGCCTGCGGCTATGGATCCCTGACCTGTTCACCGGACGTGCTACCTGTCCCAGACCTGCTGTTTTCAACTCTCTAGAGACTGCAGGAGCGGTAGAGATACTCTTAATGATCGGCTATGAAAAGCCAACTGACATTTACTCCTGAGGTGCTGACTTGCTGCACCCTCGACAACTACTGTGATTATTATTATTTGACCATGCTGGTCATTTATGAACATTTGAACATCTTGGCCATGTTCTGTTATAATCTCCACCCGGCACAACCAGAAGAGGACTGGCTACCCCTCATAGCCTGGTTCCTCTCTAGGTTTCTTCCTAGGTTTTGGCCTTTCTAGGGAGTTTATCCTAGCCACCGTGCTTCTACACCTGCATTGCTTGCTGTTTGGGGTTTTAGGCTGGGTTTCTGTACAGCACTTTGAGATACTAGCTGATGTAAGAAGGGCTATATAAATACATTTGATTTGATTTGATCATTAAGCTTGAGGCCCTGGGTCTGAACCCCACCCTGTGTAACTGGGTCCTGGACATCCTGACGGGCCTGAACCCCGCCCTGTGCAACTGGGTCCTGGACTTCCTGACGGGCCACCCCAAAGTGGTGAAGGCAGAAAACAACACCTCCACTTCTCTGATCCTCAACACTGGGGCCCCACAAAGATGAATACTCATTCCCCTAATGTACTCCCTGTTCACCCATGACTGCGTGGCCACGCACTCCTCCAACTCAATCATTAAGTTTGCAGATGACACAACAGTCGTAGGCCTGATTACCAACAATGATGAGACAGCCTACAGGGAGGAGGTGAGGGCTCTGGGAGTGTGGTGCCAGGAAAATAACCTCTCACCCAACGTCAACAAAGCAAAGGAGCTGATCATGGACTTCAGGAAACAGCAGAGGCAGCACCGCCCTATCCACATCGACAGGACCACAGTGGAGAAGGTGGAAAGCTTCAAGTACCTGGGCGTACACATCACTGACAAATTGAAATGGTCTACTCACAAAGACAGTGTGGTGAAGAAGGCACAACAGCGCCTCTTCAAACTCAGGAGGCTGAAGAAATTAATTAAAACCTTGACACACTTTTACAGATGCACATTTGAGAGCATCCTGTCGGGCTGTATCACCGCCTGGTACGGCAACTGCACCGCCCACCATCGCAGGGCTCTCCAGAGGGTGATGCTGGCTGCCCAACGCATCACCGGGGGCAAACTACCTGACCTCCAGGACACCTACAGCACCCGATGTCACAGGAAAGCCAAAAAGATCATCAAGGACAATAACCACCCGAGCCACTGCCTGTTCATCCCGCTATCATCCAGAAGGTGAGGTCAGTACAGATGCCTCAAAGCTGGGACCGAGAGACTGAAAAACAGCTTATATCTCAAGGCCATCAGACTGTTAAACAGCCATCAGTAGCACATTAGAGGCTGCTTGAAATCACTGGCCACTTTAATAATGAAACACTAGTCACTTTAATAATGTTTACATATTTTGCATTATTCATCTCATATGCATATATTGTATTCTATCCTATTCTACTGTATCTTGGTCTATGCCGCTCTGACACTGCTCACCCAAATATGCATATATTCCTAATTCCATTCCTTTACTTTAGATTTGTGTGTATTGTGTGTATTGTGTGTATTGTTGTGATAATGTTAGATATTTCTTGTTAGAAATTACGGCACTGTTGGAGCTAGAAACACAAGCATTTCACTACACCTGCAGTAACATCTGCTAAACAAGTGTATGTGACAAATACAATCTTATTTGATTGTTCACTATTATTCTACAATGTAGAAAATAGTAAAAACAAAGAAAAACCCTTGAATGAACCCTTGAATGAATAGGTGTGTCCAACATTTGACTTCTACTGTACACTAAACAAAAATATAAACACAACATGTAAAGTGTTGGTCCCATGTTTCATGAGCTGAAATAAAAGATCCCAGAAATGTTCCACATAAACAAAAAGTTTATTTCTTTGCAATTTTGTGCACAAATTTGTTTACATCCCTGTTAGTAAGCATTTCTCCTTGCCAAGATAATCCATCCACCTGACAGGTGTGGCATATCAAGAAGCAGATTAAACAGCATGATCATTACACAGGTCCACCTTGTGCTGGGGACAATAAAAGGCCACTAAAATATGCAGTTTTGTCAAACAGCACAAAGTGGACAGCTGGTGAAACCAAATATTATTTCTGTCCGTAATAAAGCCCTTTTGTGGGGAAAAACTCATTCTGATTGGCTGGGCCTGGCTCCCCAGTGAATGGCCCCCAAGTGTGTGGGCCTATGTCCTCCCTGGCCCATCCATGTTTGCACCCCTGACAATTCATGTGAAATCCATAGATTAAGGCCTAATACATTTATATAAATTGACTGATTTCCTTATATGAGCTGTAACTCGTTGAAATTGTTGCATTTTGTATTTATATTTTTGTTCAGTATATACACTATATGACCAAAGGTATGTGGACACCTGCTTGTCGAACATCTCATTCCAAAATATTGGGCATGAATATGGAGTTTGTCTCCCCTTTGTTGCTATAACAGCCTCCACTCCAATGGGAAGGTTTTCCACTAGATGTTGGAAAATTGCTGCGGTCCCACTAAGGTTCTTGTGACTGAATGGAAGCAAGTCCCCGCAGCAATTTTCCAACATCTAGTGGAAAACCTTCCCATTGGAGTGGAGGCTGTTATAGCAACAAAGGGGAGACAAACTCCATATTAATGCCCATTATTTTGTAATGAGATGTTCGACAAGCAGGTGTCCACATACCTTTGGTCATATAGGGCACTGATGTTGGGAAATTAGTCCTGGCTCTCAGTCTGTGTTCCAATTCATCCCAAAGGTGTTTGATGGGGTTGAGGTCAGGGCTCTGTGTGTAGGCCAGTTAAGTTCTTCCACACCAATCTCGACAAACCATTTCTGTATGGAGCTCACTTTGTGCACGGGGGCATTGTCATGCTGAAACAGGAAAGGGCCTACCTCAAACTGTTTCCACAAAGTTGGAAGCACAGAATCGTCTAGAATTTCATTATATGCTGTAGCATTAAGATTTCCCTTCACTGGAATTAAGGGGCCTAGCCCGAACCATGAAAAACAGCCCCAGACCATTATTCCTCCACCAAACTTTACAGTGGGCACTATGCATTCTGGCAGGTAGTGTTCTCCTGGCATCCGCCAAACTCAGATTTGTCAGTCGGACTGCCAGATGGTGAAATGTGATTCATCACTGCTCCAGAGTCCAATGGCGGCGAGCTTTACACCACTCCAGCATTTGGCATTGTGCATGGTGATTTTGGGCTTGTGTACGGTTGCTCGGCCATGGAAACCCGTTTCATGAAGGTCCCAACGAATGGTAGACGATTTTTACAGGCTACGCACTTCATCACTCGGAGGTCCTGTTTTATGAGTTTGTGTGGCCTATCATTTCGTGAATGAGCCGTTGGTGCTCCTAGACATTTCCACTTCACAATGACCGGGGCAGCTGTAGCAGGGCAGAAATTTGACGAACTGACTTATTGGAATGGTGTCATCCTATGACAGTACCACGTTGAAAGTTACTGAGCTCTTCAGTAAGAGCATTCTACTGCCAATGTTTTTCCATGGAGATTGCATGGCTGTGTGCTCGATTTTATACACCTGTCAGCAACGGGAGTGGCTGAAATATCTGAATCCACTAATTTGAAGGGGTGTCCACACAAAGTGTTCAGATCCTTGACGTTTTCCACATTTTGTTACGTTACAGCCTTATTATAAAGCGGATTAAACAAGTCAAGGGGTCTGAATCCTTTCCGAATGCACCGTACAGTGTGTGTATATATATATATATATATATATATATATATATATATATATATAGCTCCTCATCAACACAGACACACTATATATATAGCTAGCTAGTAGAAGGGGACTTCCCACACACCCTTTGTGAATGACACGCTCTATTCATAGCCTCTGACTGAAGACTAAAAATATGAGCAGGGTTTCTATTTCGGTTAAATTATTCACTCAAAATGTGCTGCTTCAAGGCATCATAGTTCCTCATCAACACAGACACAATATCTTTTGGTACACAATTTGAATTCTCACGGGCCAAACTGTCAAAACAGGTATAACGAATTCACATTGAGATCCAGGTAAACACATCTGCATGGCAAAGACTTTGAACCTCCTGACCAACCAATGGAGACAGTTAGTTTACTAATACAATTGCTCAGAGAAACAGATTTTGTTTTAACAAGTACAACAAATATATTATATATATTGGCACCCCTGTTTTCATGTCCTCTAACAAATGTAAACGTCTGGATTTTGCTAAACAGCATTGGCATTTGGATTGGAAGTGGTGCTTTAGTCAGATGACATGAAATTAAAGTTATTTGGCCACACACACCAGCAGAGAATTAGCAGAAAATAACCCATACCTACTGTAAAATATGATGGTGGATCTTTGATGTTATGGCACTATTTTGCTTCCACTGGTCCTGAGGCCCGTGTTAAGGTCAACGGCATCATGAACTTACCCAGTACGACAATATTTTAGCCTATAACCTGGTTGCCTCTGCCAGATGGATGAAACTTGGCCGCAAGTGGATCTTCGACAAGACAATAACTCCAATCACACATAAAAATCCACAAAAACATGATTAATTGACCACAAAATCAACATTTTGCAATGGCCATTAAAGTCTCCGGCCCTGTGGTTTGAGTTGATGAGGGGAGTCAATAAGCGCAGATGAAGAATTTCAAGGATCTGTAAGGTTTCTGTATGTAGGAATGGTCCCTCTCAAAGTGTTTTCCATCTCATAAAACATCTTAGAAAAAGGCTCAGTGCCGTTATCCTCGCAAGGTGAGGTATTGAAAGGTATTGAAAGGTATTGAACGGCATTATATATAATATCATTTCAATATAGCTCAGTGTTTTAATTATTTATTTTATGCAGTTATTTTTGCTAATCTTTATCAAGCATGTCAATGATTTCAGACACCAATGTATATATCAATGTAGCTAGCTAGTAGAAGGAGATTATCCACACTTCCTTTACCCTTTGGGAATACCACGCTCTATTCATAGCCTCTGACTGAAGGTCTCAAAATATGAACAGGGTTTCTATTTCAGTTAAATTATTCACTCAAAATGTGCTGCCTCAAGGTGTCATACAGATGTAGGATTTTAATTTGAGCCAATTTGCTACAGCAGGAAAATATATCCTGCAGCAACAGGAAATGTGATTTATGTGGATTATAATTAATGGACATATTTTGTAGTGGTTCATTAGGGCAAATCAAGTCTAATATTTTAAAGTATAAATTACAAACTTTAATAGCATTTTTAAACCTGGAATATACTACAAGTTTGCAAATTAAGTCTGACATTTTTAAGTGGAAATTACAAACGTTAGAAGTCTTTTCAAACCTCGAATACACTACAAGTTTGCATTTCCTCAGCAACAAAAGAGTGATCAAATTAAGATCCTACATCAGTATGGCTCCAATGCACGGCAGAAATGTCAACAAAACAATATAGCATTTGAAACAGATTAGTTGGAGTTGTGAAAGGATTTAAATGAATTTCAACATACTCCTCGTATGTGCAATACAAAATGTGTTTTGTTTATGGAAAATATAAGCCTTATTGAAGCTATTTTAAATTAATTTGATACAATGATACATTTTCCCTTACAAATGAAGTGAATTGATCAGAAGCTCATGATTCAGGACTACAATTACATGCCTTATACCCTGACATATTGTTATCTCCTAACAACACATTACTGATACTGAGATATTGGTCATGCTATGTTTAGCAAATATGACAATTCACCATGACACATTGGGTTTTGTTTGTTGACTGTTGGGGAGCCTATGTACAGAATATGTGCTTATTTCTGTAACAATACCTAGTTTATCAAATTGCAATGTATTAAATACATTCATTCATATCCTATTGTGCTTAGAGATGACGTTCAATGAAAGAAACCTAGTGTAAGAAGAGTGAAACCTGAAATTTCCCACTTGTGCCAGTGAATAGCTAGCTTTTTGCTTGACGTCGACTGGTAAGAAGCTTCAGGAAGGCGGTCAAGTGTTTCTAGCAGGGCAGAGGTCCTGGGTTTGAAACTCTGTGTGTGCCGAATCAGGAGGAAGTGGTGCTCGCTAATCAAGCAGCACGATGTCCTTTACACTAGCTGTTACCTAACATGTAGCCTCAGTCAGTGCTCTCTGAAAGCCTTAACCCTGGGCTCACACATACAGGTTCTATTGGCTACATGATTCTATGGCCAGTCTCAGTTGTGGTCCACTGTACTGTACAAGGCTCCTCTCTGTTCTGGAGAATTTAGTCGCAGTTCATATTAAGGAGTATCATCACTGACTCCCTGGGATGGACATAACAATGGTGTCCCTATGGTACCCTATTCCCTGTTCCCATTGGGTTTTGGTCAAAATGAGTGCACTATATAGGGAATAGGGTGCAATTTGGGATGCAAACCCATGCTTTAGGATGCAACCTCTAATCCCCTTTATGCAACTCAAATCAGCTCTCCCTCAGGCCCACTCCTCTTCTCTGCCAGCGCTTTATGTTGGTGAGATGAGTACACACTTTGGCAGGGACACAGAGGATACGAAAGTAGCACTGTGAGGGGGCGGAGCCAAAATAAGCTGGTTTTCCTCAGATTTCAGGTCGAGCAGGATATATTTAAGCTCCATTCAATAGACAGTGCCTCGTGTAGTGATGATTAAGGGACAGTACACCACCCACTCTGTAACCCACCTACCTATGCCAACAGACTGAAACACTGTAGACATAGTACAAATGTTCATCTACTGGTATTTCTCAAGTGGGAATATTGAATTCCATATTAGGATGATGGCGCCGGAGGGGATGGCTGCTGTCTTATCGGCTCTTAACCAATCATGCTATTTTGTTCCCCAAGCCATAAGACTCCTGAACAGCTAATCAAAAGGCTACCCAGACTATTTGCATTGCCCTCCCCCCTCCCCGCTTCTATGCTGCTGCTACTCTCTGTTATTATCTATGCATAGTCACTTTAATAACTCTACCTACATGTACATATTACCTCAATTACCTCAACACCAGTGCCCCCGCACATTGACTCTGTACCGGTACACCCTGTATATAGCCTCCACATTGACTCTGTACCGGTACACCCTGTATATAGCCTCCACATTGACTCTGTACCGGTCCCCCCTGTATATAGCCTCCACATTGACTCTGTACCGGTACACCCTGTATATAGCGTCCACATTGACTCTGTACCGGTCCCCCCTGTATATAGCCTCCACATTGACTCTGTACCGGTACCCCCTGTATATAGCCTCCACATTGACTCTGTACCGGTACCCCCTGTATATAGCCTCCACATTGACTCTGTACCAGTACCCCTGTATATAGCCTCCACATTGACTCTGTACCGGTCCCCCCTGTATATAGCCTCCACATTGACTCTGTACCGGTCCCCCCTGTATATAGCCTCCACATTGACTCTGTACCGGTACCCCCTGTATATAGCCTCCACATTGACTCTGTACCGGTCCACCCTGTATATAGCCTCCACATAGACTCTGCACCGGTCCCCCCTGTATATAGCCTCCACATTGACTCTGTACCGGTACCACCTGTATATAGCCTCCACATTGACTCTGTACCGGTACACCCTGTATATAGCCTCCACATTGACTCTGTACCGGTACACCCTGTATATAGCCTCCACATTGACTCTGTACCGGTCCTCCCTGTATATAGCCTCCACATTGACTCTGTACTGGTCCCCCCTGTATATAGCCTCCACATTGACTCTGTACCGGTACCCCCTGTATATAGCCTCCACATTGACTCTGTACCGGTACCCCCTGTATATAGCCTCCACATTGACTCTGTACCGGTACCCCCTGTATATAGCCTCCACATTGACTCTGTACCGGTACCCCCTGTATATAGCCTCCACATTGACTCTGTACCGGTAGCTCCTGTATATAGCCTCCACATTGACTCTGTACCGGTACCCCCTGTATATAGCCTCCACATTGACTCTGTACCAGTACCCCTGTATATAGCCTCCACATTGACTCTGTACCGGTACCCCCTGTATATAGCCTCCACATTGACTCTGTACCGGTACCCCCTGTATATAGCCTCCACATTGACTCTGTACCGGTCCCCCCTGTATATAGCCTCCACATTGACTCTGTACCGGTCCCCCCTGTATATAGCCTCCACATTGACTCTGTACCGGTACCCCCTGTATATAGCCTCCACATTGACTCTGTACCGGTACACCCTGTATATAGCCTCCACATTGACTCTGTACCGGTACCCCCTGTATATAGCCTCCACATTGACTCTGTACCAGTACCCCTGTATATAGCCTCCACATTGACTCTGTACCGGTACACCCTGTATATAGCCTCCACATTGACTCTGTACCGGTCCCCCCTGTATATAGCCTCCACATTGACTCTGTACCGGTACCCCCTGTATACAGCCTCCACATTGACTCTGTACCGGTACCCCCTGTATATAGCCTCCACATTGACTCTGTACCGGTACCCCCTGTATATAGCCTCCACATTGACTCTGTACCGGTACCCCCTGTATATAGCCTCCACATTGACTCTGTACCAGTGCCCCCTGTATATAGCCTCCACATTGACTCTGTACCGGTACACCCTGTATATAGCGTCCACATTGACTCTGTACCAGTGCCCCCTGTATATAGCCTCCACATTGACTCTGTACCGGTACACCCTGTATATAGCCTCCACATTGACTCTGTACCGGTACCCCCTGTATATAGCCTCCACATTGACTCTGTACCAGTACACCCTGTATATAGCCTCCACATTGACTCTGTACCGGTACCCCCTGTATATAGCCTCCACATTGACTCTGTACCGGTCCCCCCTGTATATAGCCTCCACATTGACTCTGTAACGGTACCCCCTGTATATAGCCTCCACATTGACTCTGTACCGGCCCCCCCTGTATATAGCCTCCACATTGACTCTGTACCGGTCCCCCCTGTATATAGCCTCCACATTGACTCTGTACCGGTCCCCCCTGTATATAGCCTCCACATTGACTCTGTACCGGTACCCCCTGTATATAGCCTCCACATTGACTCTGTACCGGTCCCCCCTGTATATAGCCTCCACATTGACTCTGTACCGGTACCCCCTGTATATAGCCTCCACATTGACTCTGTACCGGTACCCCCTGTATATAGCCTCCACATTGACTCTGTACCGGTACACCCTGTATATAGCCTCCACATTGACTCTGTACCGGTCCCCCCTGTATATAGCCTCCACATTGACTCTGTACCGGTCCCCCCTATATATAGCCTCCACATTGACTCTGTACCGGTACACCCTGTATATAGCCTCCACATTGACTCTGTACCGGTACACCCTGTATATAGCCTCCACATTGACTCTGTACCGGTCCCCCCTGTATATAGCCTCCACATTGACTCTGTACCGGTACCCCCTGTATACAGCCTCCACATTGACTCTGTACCGGTACCCCCTGTATATAGCCTCCACATTGACTCTGTACCGGTACCCCCTGTATATAGCCTCCACATTGACTCTGTACCGGTCCCCCCTATATATAGCCTCCACATTGACTCTGTACCGGTACACCCTGTATATAGCCTCCACATTGACTCTGTACCGGTACACCCTGTATATAGCCTCCACATTGACTCTGTACCGGTCCCCCCTGTATATAGCCTCCACATTGACTCTGTACCGGTACCCCCTGTATACAGCCTCCACATTGACTCTGTACCGGTACCCCCTGTATATAGCCTCCACATTGACTCTGTACCGGTACCCCCTGTATATAGCCTCCACATTGACTCTGTACCGGTACCCCCTGTATATAGCCTCCACATTGACTCTGTACCAGTGCCCCCTGTATATAGCCTCCACATTGACTCTGTACTGGTACACCCTGTATATAGCCTCCACATTGACTCTGTACCGGTACCACCTGTATATAGCCTCCACATTGACTCTGTACCGGTACACCCTGTATATAGCCTCCACATTGACTCTGTACCGGTACACCCTGTATATAGCCTCCACATTGACTCTGTACCGGTCCTCCCTGTATATAGCCTCCACATTGACTCTGTACCGGTCCCCCCTGTATATAGCCTCCACATTGACTCTGTACCGGTACACCCTGTATATAGCCTCCACATTGACTCTGTACCGGTCCCCCCTGTATATAGCCTCCACATTGACTCTGTACCGGTACCCCCTGTATACAGCCTCCACATTGACTCTGTACCGGTACCCCCTGTATATAGCCTCCACATTGACTCTGTACCGGTACCCCCTGTATATAGCCTCCACATTGACTCTGTACCGGTACCCCCTGTATATAGCCTCCACATTGACTCTGTACCAGTGCCCCCTGTATATAGCCTCCACATTGACTCTGTACTGGTACACCCTGTATATAGCCTCCACATTGACTCTGTACCGGTACCACCTGTATATAGCCTCCACATTGACTCTGTACCGGTACACCCTGTATATAGCCTCCACATTGACTCTGTACCGGTACACCCTGTATATAGCCTCCACATTGACTCTGTACCGGTCCTCCCTGTATATAGCCTCCACATTGACTCTGTACCGGTCCCCCCTGTATATAGCCTCCACATTGACTCTGTACCGGTACCCCCTGTATATAGCCTCCACATTGACTCTGTACCGGTACCCCCTGTATATAGCCTCCACATTGACTCTGTACCGGTACCCCCTGTATATAGCCTCCACATTGACTCTGTACCGGTACCCCCTGTATATAGCCTCCACATTGACTCTGTACCGGTACCCCCTGTATATAGCCTCCACATTGACTCTGTACCGGTACCTCCTGTATATAGCCTCCACATTGACTCTGTACCGGTACCCCCTGTATATAGCCTCCACATTGACTCTGTACCAGTACCCCTGTATATAGCCTCCACATTGACTCTGTACCGGTACCCCCTGTATATAGCCTCCACATTGACTCTGTACCGGTACCCCCTGTATATAGCCTCCACATTGACTCTGTACCGGTCCCCCCTGTATATAGCCTCCACATTGACTCTGTACCGGTCCCCCCTGTATATAGCCTCCACATTGACTCTGTACCGGTACCCCCTGTATATAGCCTCCACATTGACTCTGTACCGGTACACCCTGTATATAGCCTCCACATTGACTCTGTACCGGTCCCCCCTGTATATAGCCTCCACATTGACTCTGTACCGGTCCCCCCTATATATAGCCTCCACATTGACTCTGTACCGGTACACCCTGTATATAGCCTCCACATTGACTCTGTACCGGTACACCCTGTATATAGCCTCCACATTGACTCTGTACCGGTCCCCCCTGTATATAGCCTCCACATTGACTCTGTACCGGTACCCCCTGTATACAGCCTCCACATTGACTCTGTACCGGTACCCCCTGTATATAGCCTCCACATTGACTCTGTACCGGTACCCCCTGTATATAGCCTCCACATTGACTCTGTACCGGTACCCCCTGTATATAGCCTCCACATTGACTCTGTACCGGTGCCCCCTGTATATAGCCTCCACATTGACTCTGTACCGGTACACCCTGTATATAGCGTCCACATTGACTCTGTACCAGTGCCCCCTGTATATAGCCTCCACATTGACTCTGTACCGGTACACCCTGTATATAGCCTCCACATTGACTCTGTACCGGTACCCCCTGTATATAGCCTCCACATTGACTCTGTACCAGTACACCCTGTATATAGCCTCCACATTGACTCTGTACCGGTACCCCCTGTATATAGCCTCCACATTGACTCTGTACCGGTCCCCCCTGTATATAGCCTCCACATTGACTCTGTAACGGTACCCCCTGTATATAGCCTCCACATTGACTCTGTACCGGCCCCCCCTGTATATAGCCTCCACATTGACTCTGTACCGGTCCCCCCTGTATATAGCCTCCACATTGACTCTGTACCGGTCCCCCCTGTATATAGCCTCCACATTGACTCTGTACCGGTACCCCCTGTATATAGCCTCCACATTGACTCTGTACCGGTCCCCCCTGTATATAGCCTCCACATTGACTCTGTACCGGTACCCCCTGTATATAGCCTCCACATTGACTCTGTACCGGTACCCCCTGTATATAGCCTCCACATTGACTCTGTTCCGGTACACCCTGTATATAGCCTCCACATTGACTCTGTACCGGTCCCCCCTGTATATAGCCTCCACATTGACTCTGTACCGGTCCCCCCTATATATAGCCTCCACATTGACTCTGTACCGGTACACCCTGTATATAGCCTCCACATTGACTCTGTACCGGTACACCCTGTATATAGCCTCCACATTGACTCTGTACCGGTCCCCCCTGTATATAGCCTCCACATTGACTCTGTACCGGTACCCCCTGTATACAGCCTCCACATTGACTCTGTACCGGTACCCCCTGTATATAGCCTCCACATTGACTCTGTACCGGTACCCCCTGTATATAGCCTCCACATTGACTCTGTACCGGTACACCCTGTATATAGCCTCCACATTGACTCTGTACCGGTACCCCCTGTATATAGCCTCCACATTGACTCTGTACCGGTCCCCCCTGTATATAGCCTCCACATTGACTCTGTAACGGTACCCCCTGTATATAGCCTCCACATTGACTCTGTACCGGCCCCCCCTGTATATAGCCTCCACATTGACTCTGTACCGGTCCCCCCTGTATATAGCCTCCACATTGACTCTGTACCGGTCCCCCCTGTATATAGCCTCCACATTGACTCTGTACCGGTACCCCCTGTATATAGCCTCCACATTGACTCTGTACCGGTCCCCCCTGTATATAGCCTCCACATTGACTCTGTACCGGTACCCCCTGTATATAGCCTCCACATTGACTCTGTACCGGTACCCCCTGTATATAGCCTCCACATTGACTCTGTACCGGTCCCCCCTGTATATAGCCTCCACATTGACTCTGTACCGGTACACCCTGTATATAGCCTCCACATTGACTCTGTACCGGTCCCCCCTGTATATAGCCTCCACATTGACTCTGTACCGGTACCCCCTGTATATAGCCTCCACATTGACTCTGTACCGGTACCCCTGTATATAGCCTCCACATTGACTCTGTACCGGTACCCCTGTATATAGCCTCCACATTGACTCTGTACCGGTACCCCCTGTATATAGCCTCCACATTGACTCTGTACCGGTACACCCTGTATATAGCCTCCACATTGACTCTGTACCGGTCCCCCCTGTATATAGCCTCCACATTGACTCTGTACCGGTCCCCCCTATATATAGCCTCCACATTGACTCTGTACCGGTACACCCTGTATATAGCCTCCACATTGACTCTGTACCGGTACACCCTGTATATAGCCTCCACATTGACTCTGTACCGGTCCCCCCTGTATATAGCCTCCACATTGACTCTGTACCGGTACCCCCTGTATACAGCCTCCACATTGACTCTGTACCGGTACCCCCTGTATATAGCCTCCACATTGACTCTGTACCGGTACCCCCTGTATATAGCCTCCACATTGACTCTGTACCAGTGCCCCCTGTATATAGCCTCCACATTGACTCTGTACCGGTACACTCTGTATATAGCCTCCACATTGACTCTGTACCAGTGCCCCCTGTATATAGCCTCCACATTGACTCTGTACCGGTACACCCTGTATATAGCCTCCACATTGACTCTGTACCGGTACCCCCTGTATATAGCCTCCACATTGACTCTGTACCGGTCCCCCCTGTATATAGCCTCCACATTGACTCTGTAACGGTACCCCCTGTATATAGCCTCCACATTGACTCTGTACCGGCCCCCCCTGTATATAGCCTCCACATTGACTCTGTACCGGTCCCCCCTGTATATAGCCTCCACATTGACTCTGTACCGGTCCCCCCTGTATATAGCCTCCACATTGACTCTGTACCGGTACCCCCTGTGTATAGCCTCCACATTGACTCTGTACCGGTCCCCCCTGTATATAGCCTCCACATTGACTCTGTACCGGTACCCCCTGTATATAGCCTCCACATTGACTCTGTACCGGTACCCCCTGTATATAGCCTCCACATTGACTCTGTACCGGTACACCCTGTATATAGCCTCCACATTGACTCTGTACCGGTCCCCCCTGTATATAGCCCCCACATTGACTCTGTACCGGTCCCCCCTATATATAGCCTCCACATTGACTCTGTACCGGTACACCCTGTATATAGCCTCCACATTGACTCTGTACCGGTACACCCTGTAAATAGCCTCCACATTGACTCTGTACCGGTCCCCCCTGTATATAGCCTCCACATTGACTCTGTACCGGTACCCCCTGTATACAGCCTCCACATTGACTCTGTACCGGTACCCCCTGTATATAGCCTCCACATTGACTCTGTACCGGTACCCCCTGTATATAGCCTCCACATTGACTCTGTACCGGTACCCCCTGTATATAGCCTCCACATTGACTCTGTACCAGTGCCCCCTGTATATAGCCTCCACATTGACTCTGTACTGGTACACCCTGTATATAGCCTCCACATTGACTCTGTACCAGTGCCCCCTGTATATAGCCTCCACATTGACTCTGTACCGGTCCCCCCTGTATATAGCCTCCACATTGACTCTGTACCGGTACCCCCTGTATATAGCCCCGCTGTTGTTATTTACTGTTGCTCTTTAATTATTTGTTATTCTTATCTCTGACTTTTTTTTAGGTATTTTCTTATAACTGCATTGTTGGTTAGGGGCTTTTAAGTAAGCATTTCACTGTAAGGTCTACACCTGTTGTATTCAGCATTTCACTGTAAGGTCTACACCTGTTGTATTCAGCATTTCACTGTAAGGTCTACTACACCTGTTGTATTCAGCATTTCACTGTAAGGTCTACACCTGTTGTATTCAGCATTTCACTGTAAGGTCTACACCTGTTGTATTCAGCATTTCACTGTAAGGTCTACACCTGTTGTATTCAGCATTTCACCGTAAGGTCTACTACACCTGTTGTATTCAGCATTTCACTGTAAGGTCTACTACACCTGTTGTATTCAGCATTTCACTGTAAGGTCTACTACACCTGTTGCATTCGGGGCATGTGACAAATAACATTTTTTAAATTTGAATCAATGTGACGGATATGTTGCACCTTAATGGTAAATGTTAATTTACAAGGATACACAGTGTTAAGGAGTCCCTTCAACCAGTCAGCCACACCAACTAGTAGGCCTTATGACCGCGAGGAAGGAAACATAGTCCAGTGATGTCACTACATGTGTAAATAGTTGTTATATGGACTGTAGTGTGCAAACCAAACCTCAGAAACCTATTCAAATGGCTTAGACCTTAATTAAGCTTTCTTGACCTTTTTGTCACTTAAGATGCACGTTTTTCCTCAATCAAACTACACTGCTCAAAAAAATAAAGGGAACACTTAAACAACACAATGTAACTCCAAGTCAATCACACTTTTGTGAAATCAAACTGTCCACTTAGGAAGCAACACTGATTGACAATAAATTGCACATGCTGTTGTGCAAATGGAATAGACAAAAGGTGTGGCCTGCTGGGGGTCATTTTGCAGGGCTCTGGCAGTGCTACTCCTTGCACAAAGGCGGAGGTAGCGGTCCTGCTGCTGGGTTGTTGCCCTCCTACGGCCTCCTCCACGTCTCCTGATGTACTGGCCTGTCTCCTGGTAGCGCCTCCATGCTCTGGACACTACGCTGACAGACACAGCAAACCTTCTTGCCACAGCTCGCATTGATGTGCCATCCTGGATGAGCTGCACTACCTGAGCCACTTGTGTGGGTTGTAGACTCCGTCTCATGCTACCACTAGAGTGAGAGCTCCGCCAGCATTCAAAAGTGACCAAAACATCAGCCAGGAAGCATAGGAACTGAGAAGTGGTCAGTGGTCACCACCTGCAGAATCACTCCTTTATTGAGGGTGTCTTGCTAATTGCCTATAATTTCCACCTTTTGTCTGTTCCATTTGCACAACAGCATGTGCAATTTATTATCAATAAGTGTTGCTTCCTAAGTGGACAGTTTGATTTCACAGAAGTGTGATTGACTTGGAGTTACATTGTGTTGTTTAAGTGTTCACTTTAGTTTTTTGAGCAGTGTACTTTGTAAGCAGATACTATGTTGACATGACAAACTCAGACTGCATCACGTAAATGTTTGACGCCATGAAAGGTTTTTAGGACTATTAGTGGTAGGATGTTCACTAAGAGGTGAGACACACCAAGAACACTGACGGCGATAGCTACTGTTTAATTGTGGGCATTGGAGAGCAGGACGTTAGTGTAACTGTAAAACCAGATGTCGTCATTGAACATTATGTGTAATGCAAGCAGACTTTCAGCAATTAGTCTGCAGTTTTGGCAACATGCTGTACTAAAGTTGAGCACAATCTAGCAAAATAACCATCAGAGGGAATAAGATGCGTTTAGAAATTCCCCTATGGCAAGTAGAATTTTATCAACTGCAACAGAAAATAGTTGATTTTGTTTTTTGTTGTAATCTACAGTTACAAGTGTAATCTACGATTCCTTTACGGCATTTGAAGTCTCCGGTCTTCCAACAGATGGTACAGCTCGGTGGCTGATGTATCTGCCTCTCAACATTCAATGGAAATGTTTAATCCACAATGAACATTTAACATATTTTATATTTCATTCAAAACCTTTTAACATCTTTAGGGATGGTTTCCCAGACACCAATTAAACCTAGTCCTGGACTAAGATGCACTTTTAATGGAGAATCTCTATTGAACATGCTTTTCAATCCAGGATTATTTTAAACCTATGTCCAGGAAACTGGCCCTTGATGTCTGTGAACAATGTTTGAGATAATCATCTGTAAAGCTCAAATGTGAATTATGCCATGTCACTCCTTAATTAGATTCTAGATGAATCCCTAATAGGCTTCTGACTATGTCCCTAGTAACAGCCAAGAAAAAAAATATTCCAAGAACCTGCTATAATAGAACAAATCTGGATGTTTTTAATTAAGTGACATACTTAGATCAGGTCAACATGGTGTCAATCCAATTTCTCTCCACTAAAAGAGTCTGGCTATTTCTGTCTAATGTGACCTGGTTTCTACCTGTGGAACCTTTTTCCCACACCTTATCAAAAAAATTAACAAAATGACTTTATATTCTGTCCTTTGACCCTCTGGTCAGCTTCAGGCTGTCCCAAATGGCACCCTATTTAGGGAATAGGGTGCCATTTGGAAACCAGACAATCAGCCAAAATGAACTAATCAGTGTGATAACTCTGACAGTCTATAGAACATTGAATTATGGACTCTTTCAGGTTAAGCATCTTGGAAGGATGAGATGGGAGGACCTCTCACTTACAGAAGACCTTAAAGTGGTCTTCATGGATCCCAAATGGATCACATAACATTAAGACCCCTGTCCAGGACCATACAATGTGATTCAGTGTTGATAGCATGAAACACATTTACACTCACACACAGGAAATCCCTGACCAGTTCATTCTCACAGTTTTCCAAGGAAACAGGTGAAAAGCCCCAGAGGGAGCCTGCAGCTTCATAGTTTTCTGAAATGTTGGTAGAATATACAATAAGATTAGGGAGGTAAGGCAATAAATAGGCCATAGTGGCAAAATAATTACAATTTAGCATTAACACTGGATTGATGTGCAGATGATGATGTGCAAGTAGAGATACTGGGGTGCAAAAGAGCAAAAATAAGTAACAATATGGGGATGAGGTATTTACAGATGGGCTGTGTACAGGTGCAGTGACAGCTGATGCTTAAAGTTAGTGAGGGAGATATAAGTCTCCAGCTTCAGTGATTTTTGCAATTCGTTCCAGTCATTGGCAGCAGAGAACTGGAAGGAAAGGCGGCCAAAGGAGGAGTTGAATTTAGGGATGACCAGTGAAATATACCTGCTGGAGCACGTGCTACGGGTGGGAATCTATGTTGCATGTTTTGGAAAATTACCCTCAGCCTACTGTACCAGCCCACTGTAAATGAGATAAGGATTGTATGTACACCTACATGAAATAAGGCGTGTATGTAACCCCAGATGAGATAAGGAGTGTATGTAAACCTACATGAAATAAGGCGTGTATGTAAACCTACATTATGTAAGGAGTGTATGTAAACCTACATTATGTAAGGAGTGTATGTTTGATTTCTCTGGTATAAAGGTGTACAGTATCATTGTGACATTGATACAGTTGATCATCATTTAGAAGAAATAAAGAGGTGAACTGGTAGAGGAAAGGTGAACTGGTAGAGGAAAGGTGAACTGGTAGAGGAAAGGTGAACTGGTAGAGGAAAGGTGAACTGGTAGAGGAAAGGTGAATTGATAAAAGAATGGTGAATTTGTACAGGAATGTCACGTTCCTGACCTGTTTTCTGTTGTTTTGTATGTGTGTGATGGTCAGGGCGTGAGTTTTGGGTGGGCAGTCTATGTTTTCCATTTCTATGTTGGTTTTGGGTTGCCTGGTATGGCTCTTAATTAGAGGCAGGTGTTTTGCGTTTTCCTCTAATTGAGAGTCATATTAAGGTAGGAGGTTCTCACTGTTTGTTTGTGGGTGATTGTCGTCCGTGTCTGTGTCTGCGCACCACACGGGACTGTAGCGTTTGTTCGTTTGTTATAGTCTGTACCTGTTCCTACGTGTTTTATGTAAGTACTCTCGTTCAGGTCTGTCTACTTCGTTTTGTTGTTTTGTAAAATTATCAAGTGTTCTTCGTGTGTTTAGTTTCGTCTTGTTAATAAAGTATCATTATGTATTCACAACCCGCTGCATGTTGGTCGAATCACTACTCCTCCTCTTCGTATGAAGAGGGGGAGGAACACCGTTACAAGGAAAGGTTAATTAGTACAGGGAAGTTGAATCGGTACAAGAATGGCAAATTTGTACAGGAAATATTAATTGGTACAGGAAATATTAATTGGTACAGGAAAGGTGAATTGGTAGAGGAAAGGTGAATTTGTACAGGAAAGTTGAGTCGGTACAAGAATGGCGAATTAGTACAGGAAAGGTGAATTGGTACAGGAAAGGTTCATTGGTACAGGAAAGACGAATTAGTACAGAAAAGGTGAATTGGTACAGGAAAAGTGATTAGTACAGGAAAGGTGAATTGGTACAGGACCAGTGAATTGGTACAGGAAAGGTGAATTGGTACAAGAAAATAAACTATTTTTTCTTCTTTCTTTATCTTGTGTTTCATTGAGTCTTCTGAACAAACATCCAATCCATTTCCACAATTTTAGATCTCTGTCTCTATGGTGCTGTCTCTATGGTGTTGACAGTGGATTATGCAATGCAGGCAATGGACCCAGCCTGTCTGTGTGTGCTGAGATCCTTTACAGCAGAGCTGAGAGTAGAGGAGAGAAGAGGGTTTAAAAGGACAGATCCTCCTCATCAGCCACATTGCACAATGCCCCCTGAAGGCCCCATGTATGGATGAAGAGCCTAAAGTTCCCCACCAAACTGTAGTAGGCATACTCCACCTCCAGTATTTTGTATCTGTATTTATTAGGATCCCCATTAGCTGCTGCTGTGGCAACAGCTACTCTTCCTGGGGTCCAAACAGGATTAGAACAATTCCATCACAACAAAACAAAACACAATAACAACCCACATACTAAATTAAACAATGCATCTTACAAGACACCATTACATTATTACTCTACCAAATGTACAATACAAAATGTACCATACTACAATATTACAATATTACAATACTACACTATTACAATACTACACTATTACACTACAACAATATTACAATACTACAACACTACCATACTACAATACAACAACAATGTCATATTACAGTACTACAATATCACAATACAACACTATTACAATAATACCATACTACAACACAACAATACTCCGATATCACAATACCACAATACTACAATATTACAATATTACAATACTACCATACTACAATACTTTGATATTACAATACTACCATACTACAATACTACCGTACTACAATACAACAATATTACAATATTACAATACTACAATGTTTTTGTGTGTACAGTGCGTGTGTTAAAGTGTGTGTGCGCATGCGTGTGTGTGGGTTTGTGTGTGTCTCTTTGTTGTGCCATGAGAAGTTGTTTTATCAGTGTTTTTAAATCTGATTTTACTGCTCGCTAGAGTTACTTGATGTGGAAGAGAGTTCCATGTAGTCATGGCTCTATGTGGTACTGTGCGCTTCCCATAGTTGCTTCTGGACTTGGGTACTTTGAAGAGACCCTGGTGGCAAGTCTTGTGGGGTATGTATGGGTGTCTGTGCTGTGTGTTAGCTGTTTGAACAGACAGTTTGGCTCTGTCAACACGTCAATATCTCTCACAAAGACAAGCTGTGATGCAGACGATCTCTCCTCTACTTTGAGCTAGGAGAGATTGACATGCATGTTATTGATATTAGTTCTCTCTGTACATTTAAGGGCCTGCCACACTGCTCTGTTCTGGGCCTCTTTGCAGCACGTGACCCTATTACTGGGCAGTAGTCCAGGTGTGATAAAACTAGGGCCTGTAGGACTTGCTTAGTTGATTGTGATGTCAAGAAAGCAGAGCAACGCTTTATTATGGACAGACCTCTCCCTACCTTAGGTACCGTTGCATCAACATGTTTTGACCATGACAGTTTACAATCCAGGGTTACTCCAAGCAGTTCAGTCACCTCAATTTTCTCAATCACTATATTATTCTTTATAAGATGAGGTACAGTGTTTAATTAATGACTTGTCCCAAACACAATGCGTTTAGTTTTTTATATATATTTAGGACTAGCTTATTACTTGCCACCCATTCTGAAACTGACTGCAACTCTTTGATAAATGTTGCTGGTATTTCCCTTACTTCGGTAGCTGACGTGTATAATGTTGAGTCATAAGTCCACATACTGTAGACACACAGTCTGTACTCAAGGATAGTGGTAGGTCATTAGTAAAAATAGAAAAAAGCAAGGGGCCAAGACAACTGCCTTGAGGTTTGGCAGACTACCTGGTTTAAAGAACACCCTCTGTGTTCTGTTAGACAAGTAGCTCTTTATCCACAATATAGCAGAAGATGTAAAGCCAAAACACGTGTTTTCCACCAACAGACTATGATCAATAATGTCAAAAGCTACACTGAATTCTAACAAAATAGCTCCCACAATCTTCTTATTGTACATTTGTTAGTGCCGTACACGTTGAGTGCCCTTCCCTATGAGCGTGCTGTCAGTTGTTCATTTGTTTACTGTGAAATAGCATTGTATCTAGTCAAACAATTTGTTTTACAAAAGTTTACTAAGAGTCAGGCTGATTGGACCAGCTAAGGATTATTTCCTATTCTTGGGTAGCGGAATTACTTTTGCTTCCCTCCAGACCTGAGGGTGCACACTTTCCTGTAGGCTTACATTGAAGAGATGGCAAAAAGGAGAATCAAAATAGTCCACTATCATACTCAGTTATTTCCATCCAAGTTGTCAGAGCCAGGTGGTTTTATAGACAACAATACTTGTTTCACCACTTCCACACTCACTTCACAGAAATTAACATTACAACGCTTGACTTTTACAATTTGGTCAGTTATGCATGGATGTGAAGGTTGAGAGTTTGTTTCTGACATGTTTTGCCTACGTTTGCTAATCTTGCTAAAAAGTTATTAAAGTAATTGCCAATATCAGAGGGGTTTGTGATTGATGAGTCATCTGATTCAATGAAGGATGGAGCCGATTTTCTTTCACGTTCTCCAAAGCTTTTTACTATCATTCTATATTTAATTTATATTTGTTTCATATTGCAGTGTCTTCTTCTTTTAGTTTAGTTTAGTCACATGATTTCTCAATTTACAGTACGTTTGCCAATCGGCCGTGCAGCCAGACTTACTGTACACTGCTTATACCAAACATGAACACCTTCCTAATATTGAATTGCACCCCCCCCCCCCCCTTTCCATCAGAACAGCCTCAATTCTCCGGGGCATGGACTCTACAAGGTGTCGAAAGCGTTCCACAGGGATGCTGGCCCATGTTGACTCCAATGCTTCCCACAGTTGTGTCAAGTTGGCTGGATGTCTTTAGGGTGGTGGACCATTCTTGATACACACGGGAAACTGTTGAGCTTGAAAAACCCAGCAGTGTTGCAGTTCTTGACACAAACCGGTGCTCCTGGAACTTACTACCATACCCCTTTCAAAGGCACTTAAATATTTTGTCTCGCCCATTCACTCTCTAAATGGCACACATACACAATCCATGCCTCAATTGTCTCAAGGCTTAAAAATCCTTCTTTAACCGGACGTGGATTTATCAATTGACAAGTGACATCAATAAGGGATCATAGCTTCCCCTGGATTCACCTGCTCAGTCTATGTCATGAACATATTAATGTTTTCTAAACTCAGTGTATTTCCCATTCCTTTTGCCTCATCTCTCTCAACCATAACATTCTTCAATTCATCATCAATCCATTTGTTACAGTCATTTAATGGGTGCGTGCTTATTAGTAACTGGAAGAAGCAATTTCATAAATGCGTCAAGGGTAGCAACAATTAAACACATCTTCAACATAGGAATTACTACTCACCTCTTGTATGATCTCTTATACACTATTTTATGCACAGCCTTTGAAACTTTGGTTCCTATTAGGGCAAACCGCCTCAGTGCTAACAGTATAACTCAGGTTCATAGGCACATGATTACTGATGACAATAGATGTCGGATTGACAGAGGCATTCTGGGGAGTTAAAGGAACATACATTAGGTTACTTACATTATGACTGACAACACCCCTGGTAAAATGTAGCAGCACGACGACAACTCTGCAACACAATGGTAGGGATTACCTGAGAAGGGCCGCTGAGAAGTCAATGTCTCAATGCAGCCTTGAAATGCGAGGACAGGGTGTCCACCACATCCACTCACCCCTGTCCCTGTATACAGTTCTTCCTGGTCTTCCAGATGGCTAGCTTGGCTACTCCTGACAGAAAGTTTAGCAGGACTACCCCGCCCCTGTACCTGAAACTGTACTTCGAACCTGGAATGAACAGCCTGGAAGAGAAAACCTCCCCTAAGGCGGTTTGTTTGCAGAGTAAACTTCCCTACCAATGAGATAATGAGATGAGGAGAGAGGAGAGGAGGGGATCGTTGAGGAGGGAGAGGAGTTGTAAAGAGGGAGAGGAGAGCAGAGGAACAGAGAGCAGGGGAGAGGAGCGGTGAGGAGGGAGAGGATAGGAGAGCAGAGGGAGAAGAATGGAGAGGTGACAAGGGAGAGGATTGTAAGAAAGGAAAGGAGAGCAGAGGATGGAGAGAAGAGGAGAGGAGGGTGTTACGTGGAGTGGAACCGGGGAACCCAAGAGCAGACTCAGACGAGGAAACTGGGATGAAGTAACCAAGGTATTTATTGAAACACAGGGGGGGTTGGAGTGCAGGTCAGGGGAAGCTCGGCGGGTTGCTGGAAACCAGGTGCGGAGGCTGAGGCTGTAGCGAGAGGGGTTGAGACAGGGTAAGCAGGTCCGGAGGGGAATCCAAGGGAGTAGTAGAGTGGGGAATCCAGGACAGAGTAGCAGGATGAGGAGACGTGGGACTGGAGACAGGGACCAGAGTCAGAACTGTAGCGGAGAGGAAAATAGTGTAAGGCAAGGAAAGCAGGCATAACAGGATCTGAATAGTAACAAACAACTAGAAACGTAGACTGACTGAGCAGAGATTATGATCTGGCAGTGTGGAAGTGGCAGGACTGAGTATTTGTAGAGGTCTTGATTATGGAACAGGTTGCAGCTGGTGGGGATCTGCTCTGACTCCAGCACACCTGTCTCCGCCCACACAATCACACACACACACACACACAGAGAGAGAGAGAGAGAGAAAGAGAGAGAGAGTGAGGGAGAGGGAGAGAGTACTGGGGGAGTGGCGGCAGGTCAAGGAGACACAGGATGAGCAGTAGAGGGCGTTGCAGGAGCAGATGTGACAGAGGGAGAGGAGAGCAGAGGAGGGAGAGGAGCGGAGAGGACGAAGAGAAGAGGAGAGGAGGGAGAGAAGAGGAGTGGAGAGGAGGGAGAGGAACGTAGAGGAGGGAAAGGAGAGCAGAGATGAGGAGGCTCTGCCTGCCACTGTAGCACACGTGGAGCTCTGGCATTTATCATATGCATGCTGACCTCCTGTGTGTTAGCCCTCGGGAACACACTCTTGGAATCACACTGAACTGCTCTCTTTCTATTCTCCTTTTTCCTCTCTCTCTCTCTCTCTCTCTCTCTCTCTCTCTCTCCCTCTCTCTCTCTCTGACTCTCTCGCTCTCTGACTTTGTGGCTTCCTCCCATCTCTTCCTCTCTGGTTATCGCTCTCTCCCTTTCTCTTTCTTTCTATCTGTCTGTCTCTCACAGGACACAGGATCCAAAGAGCTGTGAGATGCTCCCTGAATTAGAATGTAATTGAATTCTATGGTGGTGTAATTTAATTACTTTCTTTTTTGTTCAATGGAAAATATTTGAAAATAAAATCTATGACAGAAATTATCAGTTGGTTTAACACTTAAATTATCTCGGATTGGATCGGATTGTGCACTCTTTAGGTAATTGGGAATGTTGTTCCATTTTTCTGAACTTTAAAAAAGAAAAGACCATTCCTCAGATATCACCCTGTCGTGTCATTATACCTGTATGATGGTACTATCAGGAAGAGGCCTGCTTGCTTTGATTTCTCCAAAGCAGGGAGCAATAGCTAAAAATAACCTGAGTATGTATTCATCTGTATCCTGTTTTCCTGTATCCTGTTTTCCTCATCCCTGAATGAGTCAGTGGCTACCTTTATTCACAAAACCACAGTCCAAGGTGCTCCTGACTAGTACACCATCCAAAGAGCCAAAGAGTTCTGTGGTATGGCGGTCTCCCTTACGGCTCTGTGTTGGTATTTTGCTGGTGTTGCCTGTGTGTCATGTTGAGTGACTGGTGGCAGATATTGTTCCTGCAGACCCCTCAGACTGATTCAATGTCCCCCCAACCATCAGATGAGGAGTTTCATTGACACCCAACCTCTTCAATCCAATCTTCCCTCCCATCTGGCACAAAGCTAATCCACCAACCTCCCAAAAGTCGTGGGCTTCAGCACAGTCATTCTGGCCCCAGATGAAAGTCAATAGCAGTCACAGGAGAGAGGTGAGGAATAACTCTACCAGGATTACCTAATTATAAAAGAAAAGGTAGAAGAACATGCTTTTGGTCAACCAAGTTAAATGGAGGACGAAACTCAGTTGACTCTGTTTAATTGTAAGGTTACTTTAAAGGCCCAGTGCATTCAAAAATGTGATTTCCCTGTTTTAGTATATACACTGAGTACACCAAACATTAGGATAACCTTCCTAATATTGAGTTATGTTTGATCATTTTAACTGAAAACAATCACAGTAAGGTACTTCATTGTAACCCAGAAATCATTTGATATTTGGATGAAAACGGCTGCATTGGACCTTTAACACAAATAAAACACCAAATGAGGTGTCCAGAGAGTCTCAAAGCACTGAGTAACATTCCACATTTCTCCCACAGATGATGTTTTATAAGTTCCCTAAGTCAAGGAGCAATCAACAAAGTTATGTAGAAGTGGCAGAATTTGCTTTGTTTTCACCACCTGAAAGAACCTCAGAAGTGAATCAGTGACTAAGATAGAGGCTTCCCACTGGGCAAAAACTGGTTGAATCAATGTTGTTTCCACGTCATTTCAACAAAAACATTCAGTGTGATGACGTTAAATCAACGTGAAAACTGATTGGATTTGAAAAAAGTTCTCAATATAAGGGAATTTCATAATTTTTGGTTGATTTCACATTGACTACAAATTAATAGTGGATATGTTGGATTCAAGTCTTCATCTCAACCAAAAACCCAAGTTAAAGAAAATACAACATATTAATTTTTAATTTGTAGATTCAATTTGACATCAACCAGAGCTTGAAACCCTACACCTATATGTAGTGTCTATTTTTAGTTGAATCCTGGATTGAATTTAAACAATAGCTGTTGATGACTTTGAAAATGCTATTTCGGTCTAAATAGTATCAATAATCATACACTGCTCAAAAAAATAAAGGGAACACTTAAACAACACAATGTAACTCCAAGTCAATCACACTTCTGTGAAATCAAACTGTCTACTTAGGAAGCAACACTGATTGACAATAAATTTCACATGCTGTTGTGCAAATGGAATAGACAAAAGGTGGAAATTATATCATTTTGCAGGGCTCTGGCAGTGCACCTCCTTGCACAAAGGCGGAGGTAGCGGTCCTGCTGCTGGGTTGTTGCCCTCCTACGGCCTCCTCCACGTCTCCTGATGTACTGGCCTGTCTCCTGGTAGCGCCTCCATGCTCTGGACACTACGCTGACAGACACAGCAAACCTTTTTGCCACAGCTCGCATTGATGTGCCATCCTGGATGAACTGCGCTACCTGAGCCACTTGTGTGGGTTGTAGACTCCGTCTCATGCTACCACTAGAGTGAGAGCACCGCCAGCATTCAAAAGGGACCAAAACATCAGCCAGGAAGCATAGGAACTGAGAAGTGGTCTGTGGTCACCACCTGCAGAATCACTCCTTTTTTGGGGGTGTCTTGCTAATTGCCTATAATTTCCACCTTTGTCTATTCCATTTGCACAACAGCATGTGCAATTTATTGTCAATCAGTGTTGCTTCCTAAGTGGACAGTTTGATTTCACAGAAGTGTGATTGACTTGGAGTTACATTGTGTTGTTTAAGTGTTCCCTTTATTTTTTTGAGCAGTGTATATGACTTACAGTATAAAGTATGGTTACATTTCATTTTCTAATTTAAACCTAACCTTTGGAATGACTTCGATAGCAACAGTGAAAAGATTTAGTTATTAATAGATTGCTATCTGAGCAGCTTACCGATCGCTGCAGCTGTACACACCCCATCGGTAAATAGCCCATCCAATCTACCTACCTCATCCCCATATTGTTTTTATTTACTTTTTTGCTCTTATACACACCAGTATTTCTACTTGCACATCATCATCTGCACATCTATCACTCCAGTGTTAATTTGCTAAATTGTAATTACATCGCTACTATGGCCTATTTATTGCCTTACCTCCTCACACCATTTGTACACACTGTATATAGACTTTTTCTATTGTGTTATTGACTGTACGTTTGTTTATTCCATGTGTAACTCTGTGTTGTTGTTTGTGTCACACTGCTTTGCTTTATCTTGGCCAGGTCACAGTTGTAAATGAGAACTTGTTCTCAACTGGACTACCTGGTTAAATAAAGGGGAAATAAAAAAACATTGAAAAATGAAAACATTGCTCAATAATCATTCTCACGATAGCACATTGGTAGTAATCAGTGACAAATACCAAAGCTAGGCTGGGCTTGGTAAAAACCCTGAATGGGAGATCAAATCAATAATTCTAAATAGATAAACGGGGACTGTGAAGAGACACACACAGCACAGAGACACATACACATGATACAACACGTACTCTGCACACACGTACACATGGATATTGTATTGTAGATATGTGGTAGTAGAGTAGTGGCCTGAGGGAACACACTTAACGTGTTGTGAACAGTGTTTTCTACTGACCACTGAACTGTGCTCTGAAATCAAGACGCATCTTTGTTTATCTCCCCTCTGTATTCTTTGTGAGGATAATATTCTCCTGTGTTCTCCTCTCCTATATCTGAGTCCCAATTGACACTATTCCCTTTATAGCGCACTACTTTTGACCCGGGCCCATAAGGCTTTAGTCAAAAGTAGTGGACCATATAGAGAACAAATGTGCCCCATAGAGCCATTTTCCTCCACCTCCTCCCCATGCAGCCATCTCCCTCCACCTCCTCCCCATGCAGCCATCTCCCTCCACCTCCTCCCCATGCAGCCATCTCCCTCCACCTCCTCCCCATGCAGCCATCTCCCTCCACCTCCTCCCCAAGCAGCCATTTCCCTCCACCTCCTACCCATGCAGCCATCTCCCTCCACCTCCTCCCCATGCAGCCATCTCCCTCCACCTCCTCCCCATGCAGCCAACTCCCTCCCCCTCCCTCCCATGCAGCCATCTCCCTCCTCCTCCCTCCCATGCAGCCCTCTCCCTCCCCCTCCCTCCCATGCAGCCATCTCCCTCCCTCCCCCTCCCTCCCCATGCAGCCATCTCCATCCCCCTCCCACCCATGCAGCCATCTCCCTCCCCCTCCTCCCCATTCAGCCATCTCCCTCCCCCTCCCATGCAGCCATCTCCCTCCCTCTCCCTGCCATGCAGCCATCTCTCTCCCCCTCCCTGCCATGCAGCCATCTTCCTCCCCCTCCCTCCCATGCAGCCATATCCCTCCCCCTCCCTCCCATGCAGCCATCTCTCTCCCCCTCCCTGCCATGCAGCCATCTCGCTCCCACTCCCTCCCATGCAGCCATCTCCCTCCCCCTCCTCCCCATGCAGCCATCTCCCTCCCCTCCTCCTCACGAAGCCATCTCCCTCCATCTCCTCCCCATGAAGCCATCTCCCTCCATCTCCTCCCCATGAAGCAATCTCCCTCCATCTCCTCCCCATGAAGCCATCTCCCTCCATCTCCCTCCTATGCAGCCATCTCCCTCCATCTCCCTCCCATGCAGCCATCTCCCTCCATCTCCCTCCCATGCAGCCATCTCGCCCCACCTCCTCCCCATGAAGCCATCTCCCTCCATCTCCTCCCCATGCAGCCATCTCCCTCCATCTCCTCTCCATGAAGCCATCTCCCTCCATCTCCTCCCCATGCAGCCATCTCCCTCCCATACAGCCATCTCCCTCCATCTCCCTCCCATGCAGCCATCTCCCCCCCATGCAGCCATCTCCCTCCACCTCCCTCCCATGAAGCCATCTCCCTCCATCTCCTCCCCATGCAGCCATCTCCCTCCATCTCCTCTCCATGAAGCCATCTCCCTCCATCTCCTCCCCATGCAGCCATCTCCCTCCCCACTCTAGCATTTCTTCATTTCTATTAGCACGGTGACCCCTTCTCATATACAATTTCAACTCTTTCATCTTGCCTCTAATGACTGCAGACTCAAAGACCAGCAATGGCCTCGACCAGCCAATCTCTAATCTCCCCATATCCCTGCCTGATCCCCACCTATATCTACTGACCATCAAGCAACTGATTCCCTCAATGATAGCTCCTTCACTAACCTTGCTCCAAGGTAGTGGAGCTATCACCCATCTCCATTACCAAGCGGCGCATCTCTTTTTCTGATATCCTGTATGTCTCTATCTGATGTCTGTCTCTATCTGATGTCTGTCTCAATCTGATGTCTGTCTCTATCTGATGGCTCCTCTATCTAATATCTGTCTCTGATGTCTGTCTCTATCTAATATCTGTCTCTGATGTCTGCTCTATCTAATGTCTGTCTCTTATGTCTGTCTCTATCTAACTTCTGTCTCTTATGTCTGTCTCTATCTAATGTCTGTCTCTTTCTAATGTCTGTCTCTATCTAATGTCTGTCTATATCTTAAAGTATGTCTCTAATGTCTAATGTCTGTCTCTAATCAGTGTATGTCTCTATCTAATATCTGTCTCTGATGTCTGCTCTATCTAATGTCTGTCTCTTATGTCTGTCTCTATCTAATGTCTGTCTCTTTCTAATGTCTGTCTCTATCTAATGTCTGTCTATATCTTAAAGTATGTCTCTAATGTCTAATGTCTGTCTCTAATCAGTGTATGTCTCTGTAGTGGCTTCCTTTCCTCTTTACCATAGCCACTGCCCAAGCCTGAAGCGGGGTTGTTTCGGACGCATACACTCCACACTTAACGTTTCCAAACGGCCAAACATTCAATGAGATCCAGGGATATGGTGCAACAAAAAATGTTTATTCTTCTTATCTAACAAAAAGGTATTCTCCAATCAACTTAAAGCAGAGATTACTTGAAATGCAAATACATAATATAATATGACCTGTATTTCTGTCTGTATGTCTGTATGTATGTCTGTATGTCTATATGTCTGTATGGTCAAAAAACTATACCGCTCCCGCATCTAGCAAGGACTCCTCCCCCCAAAGGCCCAACTTCCTGCCTTTATACTAACACAATTAACACAGTACAATGAATGGGTAAGAGGGGGGGCCAAAAACTGAGTTACACTAATAACAAATGAATATATCTCAATCAGGTAAATAAATCATAAAGGTACGTACCTAATATTTCATCATATACATTAATATTTAATATATTTACACAAATGTACATGGAGCTCAGTATGTTCAGTCTTTTATACAAAATATGCCCAAATCGGCTCTAACAGTCTCTATCTAATATCTGTCTCTGATGCCTGTTCTATCTGATGGCTGCTCTATCTAATGTCTGTCTCTTATGTCTGTCTCTATCTAATTTCTGTCTCTTATGTCTCTCTCTATCTAATGTCTGTCTCTATCTAATGTCTGTCTCTATATAATGTCTGTCTCTATCTGATGTCTGTCTCTATATAATGTCTGTCTCAATATAAAGTATGTCTCTATCTGATGTCTGTCTCTATCTACTGTCTGTCTGTTAATGATGTCTGTCTCTATCTAATGTCTGTCTCTGGTGTCTGTCTCTATCTGACACCTGTCTCTATCTGATGTCTGTCTGTTAATGATGCCTGTTTCTATCTAATGTCTGTCTTTATCTAATGTCTGTATCTATCTAATGTCTGTATCTATCTAATATTTGTCTCTGATGTCTGTCTCTATCTGATGGCTGCTCTATCTAATGTCTGTCTCTTATGTCTGTCTCTATCTAATGTCTGTCTCTATCTAATGTCTGACTCTATCTGATGTCTGTCTGTTAATGATGTCTGTCTCTATCTAATGGCTGTCTCTATATAATGTCTGTCTCTATATAATATCAATTCAATTCAATTCAATTCAAGGGGCTTTATTGGCATGGGAAACGTGTTAACATTGCCAAAGCAAGTGAGGTAGATATTATACAAAAGTGAAATAAACAATACAAATTAACAGTAAACATTACACATACAGAAGTTTCAAAACAATAAAGACATTACAAATGTTATATTATATATATACAGTGTTGTAACAATGTACAAATGGTTAAAGCACACAAGTTAAAATAAATAAGCATAAATATGGGTTGTATTTACAATGGTGTTTGTTCTTCACTGGTTGCCCTTTTCTTGTGGCAACAGGTCACAAATCTTGCTGCTGTGATGGCACACTGTGGAATTTCTCCCAGTAGATATGGGAGTTTATCAAAATTGGATTTGTTTTCAAATTCTTTGTGGATCTGTGTAATCTGAGGGAAATATGTCTCTCTAATATGGTCATACATTGGGCAGGAGGTTAGGAAGTGCAGCTCAGTTTCCACCTCATTTTGTGGGCAGTGTGCACATAGCCTGTCTTCTCTTGAGAGCCATGTCTGCCTACGGCGGCCTTTCTCAATAGCAAGGCTATGCTCACTGAGTCTGTACATAGTCAAAGCTTTCCTTAAGTTTGGGTCAGTCACAGTGGTCAGGTATTCTGCCACTGTGTACTCTCTGTTTAGGGCCAAATAGCATTCTAGTTTGCTCTGTTTTTTTGTTAATTCTTTCCAATGTGTCAAGTAATTATCTTGTTGTTTTCTCATGATTTGGTTGGGTCTAATTGTGCTGTTGTCCTGGGGCTCTGTGGGGTGTGTTTGTGTTTGTGAACAGAGCCCTAGGACCAGCTTGCTTAGGGGACTCCTCTCCAGGTTCATCTCTCTGTAGGTGATGGCTTTGTTATGGAAGGTTTGGGAATCGCTTCCTTTTAGGTGGTTGTAGAATTTAACGGCTCTTTTCTGGATTTTGATAATTAGTGGGTATCGGCCTAATTCTGCTCTGCATGCATTATTTGGTGTTCTACGTTGTACACGGAGGATATTTTTGCAGAATTCTGCATGCAGAGTCTCAATTTGGTGAAGTCTTGGTTGGTGAGCGGACCCCAGACCTCACAAACATAAAGGGCAATGGGCTCTATGACTGATTCAAGTATTTTTAGCCAGATCCTAATTGGTATGTTGAAATTTATGTTCCTTTTGATGGCATAGAAGGCCCTTCTTGCCTTGTCTCTCAGATCGTTCACAGCTTTGTGGAAGTTACTTGTGGTGCTGATGTTTAGGCCGAGGTATGTATAGTTTTTTGTGTATCTCTCTCTATCTGATGTCTGTCTCTATCTAATGTCTGTCTCTACCTAATGTCTGTCTCTATCTGATGTGTAACGTTCCTGACCTGTTTTCTGTTGTTTTTGTATGTGTTTATGGTCAGGGCGTGTGTTTTGGGTGGGCAGTCTATGTTTTCTGTTTCTATATTGGTTTTGGGTTGCCTGGTATGGCTCTTAATTAGAGGCAGGTGTTTGGCGTTCCTCTAATTAAGAGTCATATTTAGGTAGGCGTTATCACAGTGTTTGTTTGTGGGTGATTGTCTCCTGTTTCGTTTATGTCTATACCATACGGGACTGTTTGGCTGTTCGTTTCGTTTTGATGTAGTCTGTTCCTGTCCGTGAGTTTTACCTTAGTTATGTAGTTCATGTTCAGGTTTTCGTCTACGTCGTTTTCTTGTTTTGTATTTTGTAAGTGTTTTGTTTTCGTGTGCCGTCGTGTCGAATAAAGAGATGGCATATTTCCCTAATGCTGCGTATTGGTCCACTGATCCTTCTCTCCTCTCCTCATCTGAGGAAGAGGAGAACGACAGCCCTTACATGATGTCTGTCTGTTAATGATGTCTGTCTCTATCTGTCTGTTAATGATGTCTGTCTCTATCTAATGTCTGTCTCTATATAATGTCTGTCTCTATCTGATGTCTGTCTCTATCTAATGTCTGTCTGTTAATGATGTCTGTCTCTATCTAATGTCTGTCTGTTAATGATGTCCGTCTCTATCTAATGTCTGTCTGTTAATGATGTCTGTCTCTATCTAACTTCAGTCTCTGATATCTGTCTCTATCTAATGTCTGTCTCTATCTAATGTCTGTCTGTTAATGATGTCTGTCTCTATCTGATGGCTGCTCTATCTAATGACTGTTTCTTATGTCTGTCTCTATCTAATGTCTGTCTCCGTGTCACATTCCTGACCTGTTTTCTCTTGTTTTGTATGTGTTTATTGGTCAGGGCGTGAGCTGGGTGGGCATTTCTATGTGTTGTGTTTCTATGTTGGGTTAAAGGGTTAATTGACCTTGTATGGCTCTCAATCAGAGACAGGTGTTTTCGTTTTCCTCTGAGAGACATACATAGGGAGGTTGTTTCTCACTGTTTGTTTGTGGGTGATTGTCGCTGTGTCTGTCGTTGTTCTATGTTGCATGTATGCACTAGGTCATTCTTAGCTTCACGTTCGTCAGTTTTGTTAGTTTGTTAAAGTATTTCGGTTCATGTTCATCTTCGTAGAGAAATAAAAGAAGATGGCTTATTTTCCACATGCTGCGTTTTGGTCCTCACTCTCTACCTTTGACGATCGTGACAGAATCACCCACCAAACTAGGATCAAGCAGCAAGGAAAAGGGCAGCGACAGCAGTGGGAGAAAACCCTGGACTTGGGAGGAGATCCTGGACGGTAAAGGACCCTGGGTTCAGCCAGGGGAATATCGCCGTCCCAAGGCGGAGTTGGAAGCAGTGAAGGCAGAGAGGCGCTGGTATGAGGAGGCAGCGCGGCGACGCGGTTGGGAGCCCGAGAGTCAGACCCAAACATTTCTTGGGGGAGGCACACGAGGAGTGTGGCAAAGCCGGGTAGGATACCTGAGCCAACTCCCCGTGCTTACCGTGGAGTGAGAGGGCGTAGTACTGGTCAGACACCATGTTATGCGGTAAAGCGCACGGTGTCCCCAGTACGCGTGCTTAGCCCAGTGCGGGCTATTCCACCTCGCCGCACTGGTAGGGCTAAGTTGGGCATCGAGCCGGATGTCATGAAGCCGGCCCAACGCATCTGGCCACCAGTGCGTCTCCTCGGGCCGGCATACATGGCACCAGCCTTACGAATGGTGTCCCCGGTTCGCCAGCATAGCCCAGTGCGGGCTATTCCACCTCGCCGCACTGGCAGGGCTACGGGCACCATTCAACCTGGTAAGGTTGGGCAGGCTCGGTGCTCAAGAGCACGTGTCCTCCTTCACGGTCCGGTATACCCGGTGCCACCTCCATGTACCAGTCCTCCGATGGCAGCCCCCCGTACCAGGCTGTCTCTCCGGGTTCTCTCTCCAGCTGCTCCCACCTGTCCAGCGCTGTCAGAGCTTTCCTCCTCTCCAGCGCAGCCAGTGCCTATACCACACACCAGGCTGTCTCTCCGTCTCCTCCCTACAGAGCTGCCCGTCTGTCCAGAGCCGTCCAGCCAGGACCAGCCAGAGCCGTCCAGCCAGGACCAGCCAGAGCCGTCCAGCCAGGACCAGCCAGAGCCGTCCAGCCAGGACCAGCCAGAGCCGTCCAGCCAGGACCAGCCAGAGCCGTCCAGCCAGGACCTGCCAGAGTCCCTCAGCCAGGACCTGCCAGAGTCCCTCAGCCAGGACCTGCCAGAGTCCCTCAGCCAGGACCTGCCAGAGTCCCTCAGCCAGGACCTGCCAGAGTCCCTCAGCCAGGACCTGCCAGAGTCCCTCAGCCAGAAGCTGCCCCTTATGCTGCCCCTTATCCCGGTGCTGCCCTTTATCCCGGTGCTGCCCCTTATCCCGGTGCTGCCCCTTCATTTAGGTGGGTTTAGTTGGAGGGTGGTCATTGGGAGGGGGATACAGAAGCGGGGAGTGACTATGGTGGTGTGGGGACAGCGTCCGGAGCCTGAGCCACCACCGTGGTCAGATGCCCACCCAGACCCTCCCCTAGACTTTGTGCTGGTGCGCCCGGCGTTCGCACCTTAAGGGGGGGGGTTATGTCACGTTCCTGACCTGTTTTCTCTTGTTTTGTATGTGTTTATTGGTCAGGGCGTGAGCTGGGTGGGCATTTCTATGTGTTGTGTTTCTATGTTGGGTTAAAGGGTTAATTGACCTTGTATGGCTCTCAATCAGAGACAGGTGTTTTCATTTTCCTCTGATTGAGAGACATACATAGGGAGGTTGTTTCTCACTGTTTGTTTGTGGGTGATTGTCGCTGTGTCTGTCGTTGTTCTATGTTGCATGTATGCACTAGTTCATTCTTAGCTTCACGTTCGTCAGTTTTGTTATTTTGTTAGTTTGTTAAAGTGTTTCTGTTCATGTTCATCTTCGTAGAGAAATAAAAGAAGATGGCTTATTTTCCACATGCTGCACCTTGGTCCTCACTCTCTACCTTTGACGATCGTGACACTCTGATGTCTAATGTCTGACTCTAATCAGTGTATGTCTCTATCTAATATCTGTCTCTGATGTCTGTCTCTATCTAATATCTGTCTCTGATGGCTGCTCTATCTAATGTCTGTCTCTGATCTTTGCTCTATCTATTGTCTGTCTCTTTCTAATGGCTGTGTCTTATGTCTGTCTCTATTGAACTTCTGTCTCTTATGTTTGTCTCTTATGTTTGTCTCTTTCTAATGGCTGTGTCTAATGTCTGTCTCTTTCTAATGTCTGTCTCTTTCTAATGTCTGTCTCTTTCTAATGTCTGTCTCTTTCTAATGTCTGTCTCTATCTGATGTCTGTCTCTATCTGATGTCTGTCTCTATCTGATGTCTGTCTCTATCTGATGTCGGTCTCTATCTGATGTCGGTCTCTATCTGATGTCGGTCTCTATCTGATGTCGGTCTCTATCTGATGTCGGTCTCTATCTGATGTCGGTCTCTATCTGATGTCGGTCTCTATCTGATGTCGGTCTCTATCTGATGTCGGTCTCTATCTGATGTCGGTCTCTATCTGATGTCTGTCTCTATCTGATGTCTGTCTCTATCTGATGTCTGTCTCTATCTGATGTCTGTCTCTATCTGATGTCTGTCTCTATCTGATGTCTCCCAATCTGATGGCTGTATGATGTCTCCCAATCTGATGGCTGTATGATGTCTCCCAATCTGATGGCTGTATGATGTCTCCCAATCTGATGGCTGTATGATGTCTGTCTCTATCTAATGTCTGTCTCTGATGTCTAATGTCTGACTCTAATCAGTGTATGTCTCGATCTAATATCTGTCTCTGTCTGTCTCTATCTAATGTCTGTCTCTATCTAATGTCTGTTCTCTATCTAATGTCTGTCTTGTATGTCTGTCTCTTTCTAATGACTGTCTTGTATGTCTGTCTCTTTCTAATGACTGTCTCCTATGTCTGTCTCTATCTAATGTCTATCTATATCTAATATCTGTCTCTGTCTGTCTCTATCTGATGTCTGTCTGTCTCTATTGAACTTCTGTCTCTTATGTCTGTCTCTATCTAATGTCTGTCCCTTATGTTTGTCTCTTATGTTTGTCTCTTTCTAATTCCTGTGTCTAATGGCTGTGTCTAAATGATGTCTCTATCTAATGTCTGTCTCTATCTAATGTCTGTCTCTATCTAATGTCTGTCTCTATCTAATGTCTGTCTCTATCTAATGTCTGTCTCTATCTAATGTCTGTCTCTATCTAATGTCTGTCTCTATCTAATGTCTGTCTCTATCTAATGTCTGTCTCTATCTAATGTCTGTCTCTATCTAATGTCTGTCTCTGACGTCTGTCTGTCTCTGACGTCTGTCTGTCTCTGACGTCTGTCTGTCTCTGCCTGATGTCTGTCTCTATCTACTGTCTGTCTCTGTCTCCCAATCTGATGGCTGTATGTATCTAACTTCGGGCTCTGATGTCTGTCTCTATCTGATGTCTGTCTCTATCTGACGTCTGTCTCTATCTGACGTCTGTCTCTATCTGACGTCTGTCTCTATCTGACGTCTGTCTGTCTCTGACGTCTGTCTCTATCTGACGTCTGTCTGTCTCTGACGTCTGTCTGTCTCTGACGTCTGTCTGTCTCTGCCTGATGTCTCTGCCTGATGTCTCTGCCTGATGTCTGTCTCTATCTACTGTCTGTCTCTGATGTCTCCCAATCTGATGGCTGTATGTATCTAACTTCGGGCTCTGATGTCTGTCTCTATCTGATGTCTGTCTCTATCTGATGTCGGTCTCTATCTGATGTCGGTCTCTATCTGATGTCGGTCTCTATCTGATGTCGGTCTCTATCTGATGTCGGTCTCTATCTGATGTCGGTCTGTTAATGACGTCGGTCTCTATCTGATGTCTGTCTGTTAATGACGTTGGTCTCTATCTGACGGCTGTCTATTAATGATGTCTGTCTCTATCTAATGTCTGTCTCTATATAAGGTCTGTCTCTATCTGATGTCTGTCTCTATCTACTGTCTGTCTGTTAATGATGTCTGTCTCTATCTAACTTCAGTCTCTGATATCTGTCTCTATCTAATGTCTGTCTCTATCTAATGTCTGTCTGTTAATGATGTCTCTCTATCTGTTGTCTGTCTCTATCTGTTGTCTGTCTGTCTCTCTGATGTCTGTCTCTATCTGATGTCTGTCTGCATCTAATGTCTGTCTCTATCTGATATCATCAGAGACAGATATTAGATAGAGCAGCCATCATCTGTCTCTATCTACTGTCTGTCTGTTAATGATGTCTGTCTCTATCTGATGACTGTCTCTATCTAATGTCTGTCTCTATCTAATGTCTGTCTCTATCTAATGTCTGTCTCTATCTAATGTCTGTCTCTATCTAATGTCTGTCTCTATCTAATGTCTGTCTCTATCTAATGTCTGTCTCTGACGTCTGTCTGTCTCTGACGTCTGTCTGTCTCTGACGTCTGTCTGTCTCTGACGTCTGTCTGTCTCTGACGTCTGTCTGTCTCTGACGTCTGTCTCTGCCTGATGTCTGTCTCTATCTACTGTCTGTCTCTGCCTGATGTCTGTCTCTGCCTGATGTCTGTCTCTGATGTCTCCCAATCTGATGGCTGTATGTATCTAACTTCGGGCTCTGATGTCTGTCTCTATCTGATGTCTGTCTCTATCTGATGTCTGTCTCTATCTGATGTCTGTCTGTTAATGATGTCTGTCTGTTAATGATGTCTGTCTCTGTATAATGTCGGTCTCTATCTGATGTCGGTCTCTATCTGATGTCTGTCTCTATCTGATGTCTGTCTCTATCTGATGTCGGTCTCTATCTGATGTCTGTCTGTTAATGACGTTGGTCTCTATCTGATGTCTGTCTGTTAATGACGTTGGTCTCTATCTGACGGCTGTCTATTAATGATGTCTGTCTCTATCTAATGTCTGTCTCTATATAAGGTCTGTCTCTATCTGATGTCTGTCTCTATCTACTGTCTGTCTGTTAATGATGTCTGTCTCTATCTAACTTCAGTCTCTGATATCTGTCTCTATCTAATGTCTGTCTGTTAATGATGTCTGTCTCTATCTGTTGTCTGTCTCTATCTGTTGTCTGTCTCTATCTGTTGTCTGTCTCTATCTGATGTCTGTCTCTATCTGATGTCTGTCTCTATCTGATGTCTGTCTGCATCTAATGTCTGTCTGCATCTAATGTCTGTCTCTATCTGATATCATCAGAGACAGATATTAGATAGAGCAGCCATCATCTGTCTCTATCTACTGTCTGTCTGTTAATGATGTCTGTCTCTAACTGATGACTGCTCTATCTAATGACTGTCTCTTATGTCTGTCTCTATCTAATGTCTGTCTCTATCTAATGACTGTCTCTGATGTCTGTCTCTATCTAATGTCTGTCTCTATCTAATATCTGTCTCTGATGTCTGTCTCTATCTAATGTCTGTCTCTATCTAATATCTGTCTCTGATGTCTGTCTCTATCTAATATCTGTCTCTGATGTCCGTCTCTATCTGATGGCTGCTCTATCTAATGTCTGTCTCTTATGTCTGTCTGTCCCTTATGTTTGTCTCTATCTAATGTCTGTCTCTATCTAATGACTGTCTCTGATGTCTGTCTCTATCTAATGTCTGTCTCTATCTAATATCTGTCTCTGATGTCTGTCTCTATCTAATGTCTGTCTCTATCTAATATCTGTCTCTGATGTCTGTCTCTATCTAATATCTGTCTCTGATGTCCGTCTCTATCTGATGGCTGCTCTATCTAATGTCTGTCTCTTATGTATGTCTCTATCTAATGTCTGTCTCTATCTGATGGCTGCTCTATCTAATGTCTGTCTCTTATGTCTGTCTGTCCCTTATGTTTGTCTCTATCTAATGTCTGTCTCTATCTAATGTCTGTCTCTATCTAATGTCTGTCTCTATCTAATGTCTGTCTCTATCTAATGCCTGTCTCTATCTGACGCCTGTCTCTCTCTGACGCCTGTCTCTCTCTGACGCCTGTCTCTCTCTGACGCCTGTCGCTCTCTGACGCCTGTCGCTCTCTGACGCCTGTCGCTCTCTGACGCCTGTCGCTCTCTGACGCCTGTCGCTCTCTGACGCCTGTCGCTCTCTGACGCCTGTGTCTATCTAACATGTCTCTATCTGATGTCTGTCTCTGATGTCTCCCAATCTGATGGCTGTATGATGTCTGTCTCTATCTAATGTCTGTCTCTGATGTCTAATGTCTGTCTCTATCTAATATCTGTCTCTCATGCCTGTCTCTATCTAAGGTCTGTCTCTATCTAAGGTCTGTCTCTATCTAAGGTCTGTCTCTATCTGAGGTCTGTCTCTATCTGAGGTCTGTCTCTCTCTGAGGTCTGTCTCTCTCTGAGGTCTGTCTCTCTCTGAGGTCTGTCTCTCTCTGAGGTCTGTCTCTCTCTGAGGTCTGTCTCTCTCTGAGGTCTGTCTCTCTCTGAGGTCTGTCTCTCTCTGAGGTCTGTCTCTCTCTGAGGTCTGTCTCTCTCTGAGGTCTGTCTCTCTCTGAGGTCTGTCTCTCTCTGAGGTCTGTCTCTCTCTGAGGTCTGTCTCTCTCTGAGGTCTGTCTCTCTCTGAGGTCTGTCTCTCTCTGAGGTCTGTCTCTATTGAACTTCTGTCTCTTTCGAATGTCTCTCTCTGATGTCTGTCTCTATTGAACTTCTGTCTCTTATGTCTGTCTCTTTCTAATGGCTGTCTCTATATAATATCTGTCTTTATATAATGTCGGTTTCTATCTGATGTCTGTCTCTCTCTGATGTCTGTCTCTCTCTGATGTCTGTCTCTCTCTGATGTCTGTCTCTCTCTGATGTCTGTCTCTCTCTGATGTCTGTCTCTCTCTGATGTCTGTCTCTCTCTGATGTCTGTCTCTCTCTGATGTCTGTCTCTCTCTGATGTCTGTCTCTCTCTGATGTCTGTCTCTATCTAATGTCTGTCTCTATCTAATGTCTGTCTCTATCTAATGCCTGTCTCTATCTAATGCCTGTCTCTATCTAATGCCTGTCTCTATCTAATGCCTGTCTCTATCTAATGCCTGTCTCTATCTAATGCCTGTCTCTATCTAATGCCTGTCTCTGTCTGATGTCTGTCTCTGTCTGATGCCTGTCTCTGTCTGATGTCTGTCTCTATCAAATGTCTGTTAATGATGCCTGTCTCTGTCTGATGTCTGTCTCTATCAAATGTCTGTTAATGATGCCTGTCTCTGTCTGATGTCTGTCTCTATCAAATGTCTGTTAATGATGTCTGTCTCTGTCTGATGTCTGTCTCTATCAAATGTCTGTTAATGATGTCTGTCTCTGTCTGATGTCTGTCTCTATCAAATGTCTGTTAATGATGTCTGTCTCTGTCTGATGTCTGTCTCTATCAAATGTCTGTTAATGATGTCTGTCTCTGTCTGATGTCTGTCTCTATCAAATGTCTGTTAATGATGTCTGTCTCTGTCTGATGTCTGTCTCTATCAAATGTCTGTTAATGATGTCTGTCTCTGTCTGATGTCTGTCTCTATCAAATGTCTGTTAATGATGTCTGTCTCTGTCTGATGTCTGTCTCTATCAAATGTCTGTTAATGATGTCTGTCTCCGTCTGATGTCTGTCTCTATCAAATGTCTGTTAATGATGTCTGTCTCCGTCTGATGTCTGTCTCTATCAAATGTCTGTTAATGATGTCTGTCTCCGTCTGATGTCTGTCTCTATCTAATGTCTGTATCTATCTAATATCTGTCTCTGATGTCTGCCAATATCTGGTGTCTCTCTCTATCTAATGTCTGTCTCTGGTGTCGTTCTCTCTCAAATGTCTGTCTCTATCTAATGTCTGTCTCTTTCTAATGTCTATCTATCTATCTATCTGATGTCTGTCTCTAAGTGGTGACTGACTCTATTCGTGGTTTTGATTGATGCAAGACATGATGCTGGGTTGGCCCCTTGTGTCAAATTGTCCCTAGCAAGAGCTATTCGTTATACAGTAGCCTACATTGCCTCTTAACATTGTTCCTGTCTAGATATTTTTTTGAGGAGATCAAGTTGCTAATCCGCTCTAAGTCGTTGTGATTCAGATATGCTTATATCTGAGCGGGAATGGTCCCAGAGTAGTAGCCAGGGCAAGGACAATCAATACCCAGTCTGAGGTCATCCTATCTTGGGCAGCCTCTGTAGTGCAGAGGCGTGGGAATGGATGATATTACCTCAGCCTCATAGAGCTCCTGTTTACAAAGATACAACCCTGCAAGAACAAAGGGATCTAATTCAGTTTAATTAAGTGTAAATGTCCATTAATGCATTCAAATATGTTTCTGATTCATTATGCAAAAAGTTCAAAGGAAGATGATGTGATAAAGACACGCCTCTTACCTCACACACAATGCTGCTCTTCATTATTATTAGTTTATTTTTTGTTGTTGTATTTTACCCCCTTTTTCTCCCCAATTTGTGATCTTGTCTCATCGCTGCAACTCTCCAACAGGCTCGGGAGAGGGGAAGGTGGAGTTATGATGTCACGGATTCCCCCGGTACTGCCACTTATCCCTTCACCAGCTCCAGGGGGGTTCATCATCAGCCTTCTAGGAGTCACTGAACTGGATCATCACCACAAACCCCAGACTGTCTTGTCTCATTACGCACACCTGGTTCCTATTCCCCCGGATTAGTATGTGTATAACTGTGTCCTCTGTTCCCTATTGTCCTTGTCGATTATTGTTCCATGTCCATTGGTCTGGTGAGTACCTGTGCTCTGTGGTATTGACTTTTGTGCTACGTTTACTGTACATTGTATTACGGTTTACATACCGTGTTAGTGTGCACTTGTTATTACAGGTCTCGTCCCGTGTATTTATTCTAGGTTTACACCGCGCTCTTTGGTTTGGGTTACAGCCCTGTGTGATTTTTTTATTTTATTTTACCGTTATTTTACCAGGTAAGTTGACTGAGAACACGTTCTCATTTGCAGCAACGACCTGGGGAATAGTTACAGGGGAGAGGAGGGGGATGAATGAGCCAATTGTAAACTGGGGATTATTAGGTGACCATGATGGTTTGAGGGCCAGATTGGGAATTTAGCCAGGACACCGGGGTTAACACCCCTACTCTTACGATAAGTGCCATGGGATCTTTAATGACCTCAGAGAGTCAGGACACCCGTTTAACGTCCCATCCGAAAGACAGCACCCTACACTGGGCAGTGTCCCCAATCACTGCCCTGGGGCATTGGGATATTTTTTAGACCAGAGGAAAGAGTGCCTCCTACTGGCCCTCCAACACCACTTCCAGCAGCTTCTGGTCTCCCATCCAGGGACTGACCAGGACCAACCCTGCTTAGCTTCAGAAGCAAGCCAGCAGTGCTATGCAGGGTGATATACAGTACGTGTTTGTACGCTATTTTTGGGTAGTTAAATAAATAAAAAACGATTTCGTATTCCTGCGTCTGTCTCCAATCAGTATACAACGTGACACATGCGTCCTCCGAAACATGACCCACCTAACCACGCTCCTTAACACCCGCCAGCTTAACCCAGAAGCCAGCCGCACCAATGTGTCGGAGAAAACACAGTTCAATTGGCGACCGGGGTCAGCCTGCAGGCACCCGGCCCGCCACAAGGAGTCGCTAGAGCAAGATGAGCCAAGTAAAGCCCCACCGGCCAAACCCTCCCCTAACCCGGACAATGCTGGGCCAATTGTGCACCGTCCTATGGGACTCCCGGCCACAGGTTGTGGCACAGCCCAGGAATAAACCCGGGTCTTTAGTAACGCCTCTCACACTGCGATGCAGTGCCTTAGACCGCTGTGCCACTCTGGAGGCCCTGGTTTTTCATTATATCTGATCGTCATAACAACACAATGATTCGTGCTGCTATTTTCCCACAATGGAAGATAACAAAGAGACTTTCGAAGATTCGGTTAGCCCACGCTGCAAGGCGAAAGCTAACCTAGTGTAACCGGAGTGAAATGGCTAGCTAGTTAGCAGTGCGCTAGTAGATGTGGTTAGCACATGCTGCAAGGCGAAAGCTAACCTAGCGTAACCGGAGTGAAATGGCTAGTTAGTTAGTGGTGTGCGCTAATAGTGTTTCAACTGGTGACGTCAATCACTCTGAGACTTTGAAGTAGTTGTTTCCCTTGCTCTGTAATGGCTGCGGGTTTAATGGAATGATAGGTAATGATTCTTCGTAGGAGGCAGTTGTTGCTGTGTTCAGCGTTGTTCCTGGTTGTAGCCCAGGTTGGGTTAAGGAGGGGGATGGAAGCAAAACTGTTACACTAGCTAGCTCAAAGTACGTGCGTGCGTTACCACCTCAGTATAATAATTATCACCACTATTCCAAGAAGAAGAAACATACAAACTACAGTATAATCTAAACTCTATTTGTGTAACCACCAATGTATAAGGGCACAATGCGAGACCCAGATGCAGACACAGGAGGCAGATGGTTTGAGTCTTGATATTTATTAAACAATCCAAAAGGGGTAGGCAAGAGAATGGTCGTGGACAGGCAAAAGGTCAAAACCAGTTCAGAGTCCAGGAGGTACAGAGTGGCAGGCAGGCTAGAGGTCAGGGCAGGCAGAATGGTCTGGCAGGCGGGTACAGAGTCCAGGAGGTACAGAGTGGCAGGCAGGCTAGAGGTCAGGGCAGGCAGACTGGTCTGGCAGGCGGGTACGGAGTCCAGAAAACATGCAAGGGTCAAAAACCGGGATGACTAGCAAAAGAGAATACAAGCAGGAGTACGGGAAAAACGCTGGTTGACTTGAAAAACATAGAAGACGAACTGGCACAGAGAGACAGGAAACACAGGGATATATACACCAGGGAAAATAAGTGACACCTGGAGGGGGTGGAGACAATCACAAGACAGGTGAAACAGATCAGGGTGTGACAAATGTGAACCACAAGTTCTAATTTTATCTCATCAGCCTTCCTCATGATCTATTCTCTTTTAAATTGCAGTCAATTCATCACCAAGGAAAATATCTGGAGCAAAGCTACAGTAACTGAAAATGATGGTTAACGATAAAGTGACACGTCTATAATCCAGTAGTAACCTGATAAAGGTTAAGATAAGGATTAAGATAAGGGTTAGTAGTAGAAGTCAGGAAAATGGATGGGGTAAGACCTTTGTAGACAATTATGAAGCTGTACTTGGGAGGATTTGACCTTTTCTCTGTGACAGAGGCGATGACATTGCTCTTAGGTGTTCAGCAGCACTGTAACCTTCCAAATGCCAGCCCTGATCTCATGCTTGTCTCCAAGGGGAAAGGTTGTAGCAGATTCCCTCTCTGTGACGTTACCTTTTGCATGTGAGGGCATTACTAATGTCTCATTTAGTTTGTGTAAGAAAAGTATATATCCTCAAAATGCATCCTGGCATGCAGCACTTGTTTTACGTCATCTCAGAATGATTACGATACAATACTGATGAAACAGTATCTATAGATAGAGGGACCTTTATGTTCCGAGTCAAAGCCCTTCCTCTCATTACATGACAAAAACACACATTTCAAATCATTAGTCGTTGAAGTGGATTATCTTAAAGCTGAAATCTGCATAAGGTGAAACAGCACCACTGTTAGCCACAGCACATTTGTGATAGTTGTTTTGTTGATAAAACAGAGGAGAGGAGCATCCAGCATTGTGGTAAAAAAAATAGCTGTTCTATCACGCGTGCAATGATGTCCTAGGGGAAAAAACGTGATCATTGTTTGAAGAAACTCCTTTGTCGTTGTAATATTGCAATTGGACATAGCAGTTTCATCATTACGGATTCCAGCTTTAAATGATGTATATGAGTTTGCCCAGAAGTTTGCCATGTTCTCAGCTCTCGATATCATCTCAGTCTCATACTATCAATCTCAGCAATTTAACCGACTCTGAATGGGCTCTGTTCAAAATTAGTGCACTATATAGGGAACAGGGTGACACTTGGGACACACCTTGTTGATGAGCTCACTCAACTTTTCCTTTAGTGTAATCGATCCATGATGTTTACCAATGATCAACCAATCAGAGACTATACATCCATTATGGTCTGTGTGGATAGACTTTCGACCAGTGTCTTCAGAAGGGAACGGAGGGGTTGAATGAGAAGATGTGGAGGAAATGGAGGGGTGGAGAGGTGGAGGGGTGGGGAAAATGGAGGGGTGGAGGGAATGCCATGGTGGAGGTGTACTACTCCCTTCAAAGAACAGTGCAAACTGGCTCTAACCGGAATAGAAAGAGGAGTGGGAGGCCTCGGTGCACAACTGAGCAAGATGACAAGTACATTAGAGTGTCTAGTTTGAGAAACAGATGCATCACAAATCCTCAACTGACAGCTTCATTAAATAGTACCTACAAAACACCAGTCTCAACATCAACAGTGAAGAGGCGACTCTGGGATGCTGGCCTTCTAGGCAGAGTTGCAAAGAAAAAGCCATATCTCAGATTGGCCAATAAAAAGAAAAGATTAAGATGGGCAAAAGAACACAAACACTGGACAGAGGAACTCTGCCTAGAAGGCCAGCATCCAAGAGTCACCTCTTCACTGTTGACGTTGAGACTGGTGTTGTCACGATCGCGTTGACATGAACGATAGGACCAAGGCGCAACATGATTTGAACACATCTTCTTTTTTAATAACAACGACGAAGATGAACACTACACACTTATACAACACTAACGAAAACAACAAACGATCGTGAAAACTTCAAACGTAAGTGCACACACAAACTACTTACGTCGAACTATACATATACACAAACAATGACCCACAAACAGCTAAAGCCTATGGCAGCCTTAAATATGGCTCCCAATTAGAGACAACCGAAATCAGCTGTCTCTAATTGAGAACCCATTCCGGCCACCATAGACTTTCCTAGAACTACACCCAACATAGACACAGCTAGACACATACACTCAACACAAAACCATAAACTACAACAAACACCCCCTCTACCATATAATACCCCAAAATACACACATACCCCATGTCACACCCTGACCTAACTAAAATAATAAATAAAACAAATAATACTAAGGCCAGGGCGTGACAGGTGTTTTGCGGGTACTTTATATAAGGGCACAAGGCGAGACCCAGATGCAGACACAGGAGGCAGATGGTTTGAGTCTTTGATATTTATTATATCCAAAAGAGGTAGGCAAGAGAATGGTCGTGGACAGAAAACAACTCAAAACCAGTTCAGAGTCCAGGAGGTACAGTGTGGCAGGCAGAATAGTCAGGCAGGCGGGTACAGAGTCTCAAAGAGGCAAGGGTCAAAACCGGGAGGACTAATAAAAAAGGCAGGAGCATGGGAAAAACACGCTGGTTGACTTGAAACATACAAGACGAACTGGCACAGAGAGACAGGAAACACAGGGATAAATACACCAGGGATAACAAACGAAACCTGGAGGGGGTGGAGACAATAACAAGGACAGGTGAAACTGATCAGGGTGTGACAATTTAAAGAATATGCCAGTTCAGGACTTGTGATGCATCTGTTTCTCAAACTAGACACTCTAATGTACTTGTCCTCTTGCTCAGTTGTGCACCGGGGCCTCTCACTCCTCTTTCTATTCTGGTTAGAGCCAGTTTGCACTGTTCTGTAAAGGGAGTAGTACACAGCGTTGTACCAGATCTTCAGTTTCTTGGCAATTTTTCGCATGGAATAGCCTTCATTTTTCAGAACAAGAATAGACTGACGAGTTTCAGAAGAAAGTGCTTTGTTTTTGGCCATTTTTAGCTTGTAATCGAACCCACAAACGCTGATGCTCCAGATACTCAACTAGTCTAAAGAAGGACAGTTTTATTGCTTCTTTAATCAGAACAACCGTTTTCAGCTGTGCTAACATAATTGCAAAAGGGTTTTCTAATGATCAATTAGCCTTTTAAAATTATCAACTTGGATTAGCTAACACAACGTGCCATTATAACACAGGAGTGATGGTTGCTGATGGTGGCCTCTGTACGCCTATGTAGATATTCCATAAAAAATCTGCCGTTTCCAGTTACAATAGTCATTTACAACATTAACAATGTCTACACTGTATTTCTGATCAATTTTATGCTATTTTAATGGACAAAAATGTGCTTTTCTTTCAAAAACAAGGACATTTCTAAGTGACCCCACACTTTTGAATGGTAGTGTATGCCAGAGCAGCATTGGACTAAGATACAGTGACTTAGTATAGAGTACAGTATATACATATGAGATGAGTGATGCAATATTTACAAACAATTAAAGTGACTAAGATACCATAGAATAGTATAGAGTACATTTTACACAAATGAGATGATTAATGCAAGATACGGAGACATTATTAAAGTGTCTAGTGTTTAATTTCCTTAAAGTGGCCAGTGATTCCTAATCTATGTCTATAGGCAGCAGCCTCTGCTGTGCTAGAGATGGCTGTTTACCAGTCAGTGGTATAGAATACAATACAGTAAGTATATACATGTGAAATAGGTGATGCAATATGTAAACACAATTTAAAAGTGACTAAGATACCATTGAATAGTGTGGAGTGCAGCTCATACATATGAGATGAGTAATGCTAGATACGAAGACACTATTAAAGTGGCTAGTGATCCATTCCTAAAAGTGGCCAGTGAATCCTAATCTATGTCTATAGGCAGCTCTGATGTGCTAGTGATGGCTGTTTATGGCCTTGAGATATAAGCTGTTTTTCAGTCTCTCGGTCCCAGCTTTGATACACCTGTACTGGCTTCGCCTTCTGGAAGATAACGGGGCGAACAGGCAGTGGCTCGGGTGGTAGATGTCCTTGATGATCTTTTTGGCCTTCCTATGGCATCGGGTGCTGTAGGTTTTCAGGAGGGCAGGAAGTTTTCCCCCCGGTAATGCGTTGGGCAGACTGCACCACCCTCTGGAGAGCTTTGCGGTTGTGGGCGGTGCAGTTGCTGTACCAGGCCCGACGGGGCCTGTGATACAGCCCGACGGGATGCTCTCAATTGTGCATCTGTTAAAGTTTGTGAGGGTTTTAGGTGTCAAGCCACATTTCTTTAGCCTCCTGAGGCACACTGTCTGTGTGGGTGAACCATTTCAGTTTGTCAGGGATGTGTACTGTACGCCGAGGAACTTGAAGCTTTCCACCTCTTCCACTGCGGTCCCATCGGTGTGGATAGGGGGGTGCTCCCTCTGGTGTTTCCTGAAATCTACCATCATCTCCTTAGTTTTGTTGACGTTGAATGAGAGGTTATTTTCCTGGCACCACACTCCCAGAGCCCTCACCTCCTCCCTGTAGGCTGTCTCATCATTGTTGGTAATCAAGCCTACTACTGTTGTGCCGTCTGCATATTTGTTGATTGAGTTGGAGGCGTGCTTGGCCACGCAGTCATGGGTGAACAGGGAGTAGAGGAGGGGACAGAGCATGCATCCTTATGGGGCCCCAGTGTTGAGGATCAGCAAAGAGGAGGTGTTGTTTCCTACCTTCACCACCTGGGGGCGACCCGTCAGGAAGTCCAGGACCCAGTTGCACAGGGCAGGGTTCAGATCTAAGGCCTCGAGCTTGATGACGAGCTTGGAGAGTACTATGGTGTTGAATGCTGAACTATAGTCAATGAACAGCATTCTTACATAGGTGTGCCTCTTGTCCAGATGGGACAGGGCAGTGTACAGTGTGGTGGGGATTGCATCGTCTGTGGATCTATTGGGGAGGTAAGCAAATTGGAGTGGGTCTAGGGTGGCAGGTAAGGTGGAGGTGATATGATCCTTGACTAGTCTCTCAAAGCACTTCATGATGACAGAGGTGAGTGCTACGGGGCGATAGTCATTTAGTTCAATTACCTTTGCTTTCTTAGGTACATGGACAATGGTGGCCATCTTGAAGCATGTGCAGACAACAGACTAGTATAGGGAGAGATTGAATATATCTGTGAACACACCAGTCAGCTGGTCTGCGCATGCTCTGAGGACACGACTAGGGATACCCTCTTGGCCGGCAGCCTTGCCAGGGTTAACACACTTAAATGTGTCGGCCACGGAGAAGGAGAGCCCACAGTCCTTGATAGCGGGCCACGTCGGTGGCACTGTATTATCCTCAAAGCGAGCGAAGAAGGTGTTCAGCCTGTCCAGAAGCAAGACGTCGGTGTCCGCGACGTGACTGGTTTTCTTTTTATAGTCCGTGATTGTCTGTAGACCCTGCCACATACGTCTCGTGTCTGAGCCGTTGATCTGGGACTCAACTTTGCCCCTATACTGACATTTTGCCTGCTTGATTGCTTTGTGGAGGCAATAACATAAGACAACTACTAGAAGTGGGTATTAAAGCTGATTGAACATTCTTCCTACTCATACATTCACTGAAAGGAATTTTCATTCAGCAAGGTCAGGTTTTGTTGTCTTGTACAAAGTTGGAGAAATCTCTCTCCACAAACTATCACTACTGACAGGAAGATTCTCAGCAACAAAAGAGTGATTCAATTAAGATCCTACATCTGTAGCTGTTTTTTCATCAAAACACAAACCTGAGTCACTCCTCACTTGAAATGTACAGGTAAGTTCCAAAATAATGGAAACACCAACATAAAAGGTCTTAATAGCGCGTAGGGACACCATAAGCACTTTATTTTGGCAGGTACCTGTATAATGCTGGGAACGCTGTTGGGAATGCTGGGAATTCTTTTCACAACTCTGCTGCTGCAATTTCAAAAAAATCCTGTGAACTAAAAGTTTGAAGATTGTTCTCTTCAAGGGAGAATCAATCAACAGAGAGAGGTATTCCAGCTAGTTATTTCGGGAGATGTAACATCCTCCCTCTATGTTTTGGATGGCATTGATCTCCCCTCGTTGTGCAGTGTCAGCTGTATGTAGAGGCGTTTGATGAAGAAGACTGAAGTCCTGGTGTTATCTGCTGTAATCTCCCAATGGGGTAATGACGGGCTACCTCCAAACCAGACAGCAGCTAGCACTGGGTCTTGGTCACAGAGGTTGTGACCACTCAGTATCACAGGTTGTGGACTGTTTGCATGCGGCTCAGTGAGCTGAGCTGTCCTTCAATCACATTTCAAAAGAACCAGGCTGTGTGTTCCACTCTAAATCAATCTTTTTTCTCTGTGCTTTCAGCAGTCTGTCTGGCACAAATCTCATTTTACCAAAGGGACTGTGTTGAGGTTGTGTTAACGCCTAGAACACCGCAACACTGATAACACCTGACCCTATTCATCGCTGCTACGGTCTCGGGAGAGGAAACACATGTTCTCCGAAACATGACCCACCTAACCACGTTCCTCAACACCCGCCAGCTTAACCCAGAAGCACCAATGTGTCGGAGGAAACACTGTTCAACTGGGGTCAGCCTGCAGGCACCCGACCCACCACAAGGAAGGCGAAGTGAGCCAAGTAAAGCCCCACCAGCCAAACCCTCCCCTAACCTGGACGACGCTGGGCCAATTGTGCACCGTCCTTTGGCACAGCCCGGGAATGAACCCGGGTCTGTAGTAACGCCTCTCACACCACAATGCAGTGCCTTAGACCGCTGTGCCACTCAGGAAGCCCTACCTGACCCTATTCATTGTGTTATTCATGTTATTGTGTAGTTGTTCGGTTGGGCCTCACATTATTTTAGGGGAGTGGATGTTGTAGAGGTGTCATGAAACAACTGCTTTTCACCATACAACAACATAGCCTTTTACTGCATGAGCATCACTTCACTACCTGGGGTGTATTCGTTACGGAAACGATTGATCATTTAACAACCAAATGGTAGCAAACCGCAAAACAAGAGTCTCTATTGGACAAATTCAGGCAGGTACCTCCCCGTTCCGTTTGCTTCTATTTAGGAACAGTTTTCCAACAGAATGGACATAATGAATAGGCCCCTGTAAACATCGTCATGGCCATGGATCTTGTCTTCTGTTTCAACAGGGTTCGAGAAATCCATTAAAAAAGGGATCTGGAATGTTGTCAGCTTTATACTTCCTTGAAGAGACGTTATGTTAGCCAGCCACTAAATCTAATGCATTACATTGATTGACTGTGGGACTCCGCTCCTCCCATTCAACTTTTGCTGATTTGGAGTGTCCATTTCCCACTGGGCACACACTGGTTGAAACAATGTTGTTTCCATGTCCTTTCAATGAAATTACGTTGAACCAACGTGGAATAGACGTTAAATTGACATCTATGCCCAGTTGGGTATGAGTAAGACTGGAGCCCTTGACCTGGATTCACAAAAGTCCTGTTTATACCTGGTTCTAACATTCGTCCTTTGTCCTGATCTCATCCACACTCTGATTGTGCCCACATATAATAAGCCATTGCATTTACACATGGTATTAAAATGTCTCTCTTATCCATCCACTGCGTCCACATTGTGAAAGGATTTCCTGGTCCCTCCCTGTATGCACATTATTTTATAGATATTCTGTCAAACAAATATGTATTTTTTTTTAAAGAGAAATCAAGTCAATGGTGCCACCTGTCAATGATTTTAGAGAGTGAACTAATGATGATTTAAATGGTTTCATTGTCCAGATCTGTCTAGACTTGTAAGATATCTAGACACAATGAGTCCCTGACTTCCTCCGGAGGTTGGCAGGGAGATCTGATCACAATGTGTCTTTTGATTGTCTGCACTTGTGTAAAAATGACGGGCAAAATCAGAATGTGGACAAGATCAGGACAAAGGACACGTTTGAATCAGGTATAAACTGGGCTAGTGTGTCTGAGTGGGAGTGCTGTTCTAGGATGACTTTTGCCTTTTATATCACAATGAGTGAGATTACATGGACAGGGGGGACCTGATCCTAGATCAGCACTCCTAGTTTAAGATGCTTTGTGGATATGGACCCTGACTTGCACCCTATCTGTTGTCTTGAGGAGAGTGAACAGCTGATGAGCAGTGTTGTAGTGGAGGGGAAACACATGTAACGCAGTTTACCCACCTTTTGTGGAAAAATTAATTGTGAGTATAGGGAGCTTTTTTCACTGTGACCAGCGATTAGTTTACCCAAAAATTATTTTTAACCACCACATCACTGCTGATGAGGTGCAATACTGGCCCACGGTGGACATCCTGCGTTATTTCAAACAAGCCTTCTCAGGAGGGTGCTATTTTGATCAGTTTGGATGGGTTCCAATTAACTAATCAATCCTCAAACGTTCACCCTGGTGTCTAGAGTGTGGTAAAGTTTGGTGGTGCATGGCCACTGTGAAGTGGGCATACTGAGTTTTGCATTAGTCAGCTCAGTCAGATCAGTTCCCCAGGAGACCAGCTCTCACCTGAGGCATGCACAACCTGGAATCCAACTAATGACGGAAGATTCCTGCCAGTCTCTTTATTACTTGGACATCCTGCAAATTATGTTGGAAATTATGGGGCATCGGAGAGCCAGGGAGGGCAGAGCTGCCAATCTGAAGCCCATCATGATGGAATTCATTACAGGTAATACCCAGCATCTCAGAGATGAACAGCATGTAAATATTGGTTGGGCAAACTCAACAAAAAATGTGAAGCATGCCAGCTAAGCCATGACACAACACAACACATGAATTGCACTATAACGGTGACAAAAGGTTCAAACAAACTGTTAAGGCCTACATAAAGCTCTACCAACAGCAGAGCTCTCTTTCCAGCACCATGGAGTGAATCCTTACCACTGCTACACCTGGCTATCAGCGGAGCCTTGTCTGGCAGTAGAACAGTTCATTCAGCCTCATTTACCTCCTTTAAAAAAACATAGCTGATATGGCTGACTTGCTTAAACAAATATGGTTTCTACTGTGAATTGAGATGTACAAACTATGGCATGAGGGGACGACGAGCAGATAAGAGGCAATTCATAATTTCCATTAATACATTAATGAGCGAGCTTGAACGGACAAAGTCAATATAACTATTTGTTCAGCACTTCTGAAATATACAGTGACAGAATTCAGAACATGGGCCGTTCTTACAGTATTCTTCATGTACATCAAGTCAGAACCGTACGATAAATAAAGGGGGCATATAAGCAGACGACTCTTACAATATTCTATGACATTTCTCTAAAACAGGCTATAGGCTACATGAACACCACCAACAGCTAACAGCTTACTACACAACATATACATAGTATGACTTTCTTAGCTACAGTATATATATCTCCCTGGCATATTACATCATTTATGCAGCAGCATACAAGACATTTTTGGGCTCATCTTGTTGTGCTGTGCTTTGAACAGGAAGGTGATGCGGCGGTCCTTTGTGGGCAAATTTTGTCATCAAACTTTGTCATCAAAGTCTAACGTTTTCTGGATTTACAGTGCTTTCAAGACAACTGGGAACACTGACATCAGTGATCTTTAGGTCGGAACGCTAGAAAGAAGCCCGATTTCCCGACTTGGAATTCTGAGTTGGATGACCATTGAAATCTTATTTTCCCAGTCGGAGGACATTTTTTTCTGAGTTCCCAGTTGTCTTGAACTCACTGAAGTCAGATTTCCCAGTTCCGAGTTTCCAGTTGTTTTGAACGTGGCCGAAATCATGCTGGATTGACAGCATGGCCAATGTTGAATGTCGATCCTTTTAAGCTTGGAAAAGAGACTCTTAAACCCAGACCACACACCCACTCCACTGAATAGCAGGCTAGTGATTAATTTGCAACGCTTGCAGTTAGCCACAGATTCCTTCCAAACCACTCATTGTTGAATTTGCGATTTCCAACTTGTGTAATGTTTATGTCCAATGGCCTATGAGCACCAATACGTTTGATCTATAATTTCTCTTCATATGACAAGGATTAAAAAGGATTTGCCAGTAGATTGTCGTCTTGATTCATGATGATGACTGCTAGCTTGCCAGATAAGATTGAATGTATGATGTTGACAGTCCAATCAAAGCTATGGTAGATATAACGTGATTTGACATCATTTTATCTGTGGCCAATCACCTTGAGCATTCTTGGATGGGCACTTCTAATGTAACTATATGGCAGCACCCAAGGGGCTTGATTTTTCGAGCTCTGCCCGTAGAGTTTGCGGTGACGTAGTGTTCCCATGAGTAACAGAACACTGAGCCAAACATGGCGCAATTAGAGAACATTACCAACCCCTACGCTCCGTATTTTCCACTGGCTGCACCACCACCACAAAAAGCACTGAGCTAGGCTGAAACGCCTGCATTTTGGAGCTGCCTTAGTCAAGAAAGCAAAAGAGACCATGTTTGTAAGCGGCTTTATTAACTCAATTAATTATATATTTTTTTACATTGTTTGCAAACTGATGTGATACATATTAAAGCCAAAATAACAGGCACTTTTTATTTTTGCTGAACAGAGCTCTGCCTCACCTGCCCTGAATTACGGGTCGCCACTGGAGCTGAATCATTAGGTCAGAAACACTGATTTAGCAAATATATTTATCCAGACAGAATCCCTTTGTTTTACTTTATTCAACTAAAGAAAACAATTTAACCTTCATACATCATTTGTATTTATTAAAAAACACTTGCTATAATATAGACACAAGATTGAGAAAGAGGCTACAACAAAACAATGTATTACGACATGACAAAGTACCGTAGTATTATAGTGGAAGCTGTTAGTCGGGGGAGGCTAGCATCTCTTCTCTAGCATGACAAAGTACCATAGTGGAAGCTGTTAGCCATGTGAGGCTTGCAACTCTTCTCTAGCATGCCAAAAAGCCAGAGTATCATATTAGAAGCTGTTTGCCGGGGGAGACTAGCATCTCTTCTCTAGCATTGTCTCTTCTCTAGCGTAATCCAAATACCCTTCTCTGGTCGGAGTATGAGGTCACCCAGAGGTCTCAACTCCTCTCGGCTCTGGCAGGCCCGCACGGAGAAGTGACGCAACACCGAAGACAGCACCACCTTCTCCTCCATCATGGCAAACCTCTGGCCTGGAGACAAAGGACATACAGACATGCATGTGAGGACACCATACACTGACATAGGCCTTTCCGAATACCCATACTTGTGTTCTAAATAGTAGGCTTTTTGGGTATGTGACATTTAGAAATTTGAGTATGCTTTAAATGCCAGGATGTCATACTAATTTTGTATTTTTATCATGTAGAATTAGCTGCACACTATTGAGGAAGAGAATTGTCTTTTCACCCTCACAGGTGTTTCACAACAGCTGATAATCAAAATAGGGGACGCGCTCTACAAAGATGAATGAATGGCGGGGATCAAGCTCACTTGCGCATTCAGATGAAGCCTTCTCAGTATGGGTGAGTGGTATGTTTATATTTGTTGCTTACTGCATACTTTTTTACTGAACAGTATGTTCAAAATAGTATGTAGTATTAGTACACAGTCTGTAGTTTTAGTAAGTAGTAGGCAATACAGATTCAGACATACAGTAGACAACAATCTGACCATACAATCAGACAACTCTTTCCTTTCATTCAGCTTTTGTGGGTCTCTCTTTGTCACTCTCTCTCTGTTCTCTCTACCCCCCCACTCTATCATCTTGAGTATTGAGACAATCTGTCTCATTCATTGTGTGGGAGACAGGGCTGATTGGCGGCAGTGGCTCTCCTCTCAGGAGATGGAGAGTCAGTGCTCCTTTGCTCCTCCTCGCTAAATGGATGATTGATTCTTGAGGAAGAGTGGGCTCTTAAAGGGAATGGGAGCGTAAAAGAGGTAAGTGAGGAAGCTGTTTCATAATAAGTGTTGGCTTTAATGCAATGTGACCCATCAGGGAAGGTACAGCGCCCTGCTTCTAAATTGAGCTTCTCCTTTCAGTTTCTTTTCCACTTCCTGAAGCCAGACTGTGGGTCAAAAGCATTTAGCTGGGTCCTTGCCCTGTGTCTGTACCATTGCAATCATTTTGATATATCATGGTTCGTATATTAGACCCATATTAAGAGGAGAGAGGGATATGAATGGTAGTATGTCCTGAGCTAACCGATGCAGTTCCTGGGTCCAGCGGAGAATGGGATGTATGCGTAGGGATGTCGTCCTGTGCTGTTCTCTATCAGGAAACGCTCTGGCCGGAACTCCTCGGGATCCGGGAAGTATCGTGGATCACGGTGCAGGGCGAAGGGAATGATCAGGGCATTCACTCCTTTAGGAATCTTAAAGCCATCTGTAATGGGAGGATATTAAGTATCAGTCATGGAATTACATTTAATTAATTTCTAACTGTGGGCTCATTGTGCTGACAGTTGCGTTGAACATCATGTCAATATTTTCTACCTGCAGTAAAACACTGACTTGTATTAAGTAAGGATGTTGCTTGGTCACACAGTGGAATCAAAGCTCAGTCCTTTGGCAAAGAGTGACATGTACCCATACTCAGACTAACAGATGCTTGCCCACCCTGAAAAGGAAGACCGGATTACTAACACTGTGATTTCGCCACTGAGTCGACAAACTCCTCTGAAAATGTTGAAATCTGTATTTCCTCTAAAACTACAGTTATGCTTATATTCAGAGATAACAGGAAGTGCATATAATATTCTAATTAGTCTAACAGTGAAATCCATCCATCTGCTTCCGCCTTGGTTTTACGCTATCGGAAAATGCTTTTACTGCAAGCGGAGAGAATGGAGAACAGGCTGCCAGAGCTGACAATGGCAGACGGAAATACAAGTCCTGACATGTGCTGTTTCAATGAGATGGAGATGACACCCATGGCTTCAAACAGTGAGGATCTTAGTCTGCTGCCGTTTTACAGGTAAAGGTGCACTTTGGGACAATCTGCTGCCACCTACTGATGTGACAGTCGTCGCTTACGGTGCGTGCGAACATGGGCACGGCGGGGAAGAGGCGAAGGGTCTCCTTGATGACGCATTCAAGGTAACGTAACCTCTTCAGGTCATCGACGGTGACGGAGCGGTTGGAGGAACCTGGGTGGGAAAAAGAGGGATATATTGATGGGATTTCATAATACAACTGTCACATGGGATGAGGAGAGAACAGGAATATCAAAGTAAAGCAATAGTGAGACAGACCCTATCTGTAATACAACTGTCACATGGGATGAGGAGAGAACAGGAATATGAATGTAAAGCAGTAGTGAGACAGACCCTATCTGTAATACAACTGTCACATGGGATGAGGAGAGAACAGGAATATGAATGTAAAGCAATAGTGAGACAGACCCTATCTGTAATACAACTGTCACATGGGATGAGGAGAGAACAGGAATATGAATGTAAAGCAGTAGTGAGACAGACACTATCTGTAATACAACTGTCACATGGGATGAGGAGAGAACAGGAATATGAATGTAAAGCAGTAGTGAGACAGACACTATCTGTAATACAACTGTCACATGGGATGAGGAGAGAACAGGAATATGAATGTAAAGGAGTATATTTACCAAACACCACTTGGAGCTCCTCCTGGACCTTGGTCTGGACCTCAGGGTAGGATCCCAGTAGGTGAAGGGCCCAGTTCATAGAGGCTGCCGTGGTATCATGGCCCTAACAACACACAATCATTCAGAAGAGCGCATTAGGGTTGTGTTGAACAGTGTGCCATTTGGGACGTAACGCATGTGCAGTTGTCTAATGTACATCTAGTAAATTCAAGTACAAAGAGGAACTATCCCACCTACAATATGAAGTGTTATTCGATTGCAGAGCGCCTCAGTGGAGTCGCATGCTAAATGTGTGATCATATTGGTGTTGGGTTTCATTACACTACCTCAAACATAAAGGTGTCCACCTCCTCTTGGATATCACTATGGCTCAAGTAATTTCCCTCCTCATCAGTGGCTTTTAACAGCATGTCCAGGAAGGCAAGTCTTCTCCTTTTGATGCCATGGTCAGATTCACTGTCAGAACCTGCATACTCCATGCTTTCTGCTCTCTCCTTGATCACCTGGAGATTACACAAACATTAATACCATACCTTTATATTTCATTTTTGTTCAAAATAAATCTGTGCCAACAGCCATGCTAACAAGATGATTATTACAATATATAACAGATGATAGTCAGTCAACTGGAATCCTTTCTTATCTGTTATATATTGTTAAATCCATTTTGTTAGCATGATCATTTTTGGCAGTCCAAACCACAAACACTTGGACCTTAAAGACCTCAGTAGATCTACTCACACTCTGAGTGAATGAATGGAGGATCCTCAGTCTATTGTCATGGTCCTTCCCCTCCCATAACAGACTGTAGATGAAGTCTGACCAATACCAGGGGGCTCTCTGGCGACGACCGATGATGTCACTCATTCTGTAAAGAAAGCTCAGTAAATCTAACAGAAACACCAAGGAATGTAGACAGGATATAGACAGGATATAGACAGGATGTAGACAGTGTATAAGACTATGTCATGATAGTTTATTAACATGTTAATACTTACTTGTACACACTGCGGACGTACTCAGACTCACTGTTACTTTGTGCGTAGATGTTCTTTCCCATTGCCGTTTCTGAAACAAAAACAAAAAATAGGAATCAATGTGTTATCATTAGCATTTATTACAAATGACTTTGATCACAGATTTGGAGAGTTGATTTTTACAGTGCCGTTCCAAAATCAGTCACTCACCACAAATAATGTCCAAAGCACAGAGTGTGATGTAGCTAAAACAGTTGAATGGATCTCCTCCCGCCTGCTTCTCCAGTTTCTGTGTTAAAACTTCAGCCTGCTCATTCATCACCTCCAGAAACTCAGCCAAGATGGAGAAATGGAAAGTCGGGGTCAACATCTTCCTTCTGCCACGCCACTTATCCCCTGTGCTGTTAGTCAGGACAGAGAGAGAATCACTTATCCCCTGTGCTGTTAGAGGCAGGACAGAGAATTACCTTGAGTATGTCCCAAATGACACCCTATTCTTTATACAGCCCAATTCTTTATAAAGCCCTATTGGCCCTGGTTAAAAGTAGTGCACTATGGCCTGCCGAGTGGTGCAGCGGTCTAAGGCACTGCATCACAGTGCTAGTGGCATCACTATAGATCCGGGTTCGATCCTGGCTGTGTCGCAGCCGGCCGCGACCAGGAGACCAATGAGGTGGTGCACAATTGGCCCAGTGTCGTCCGGGTTAGGGGGGATTTGGCTGTCTGGAATATCCTTGTCCCATCACGCTCTAGCGACTCCTAGTGGCAGGCTGGGCGCATGTATGCTGCCTTCGGTTGCCAGCTAGATGGTGTTTCCTCTGACACATTGGTGCGGCTGGCTTCCGGGTTAAGCGAGCAGTGTGTCAAGAAGCAGTGCGGCTTGGCAGGATCGTGTTTGGCTCTCAACCTTCGCCTCTCCCGAGTCCGTATGGGAGTTACAGCGATGGGACAAGACTGTAACTACCAATTGGATATAACAAAAATTATTTATCTTTTTTTTTATTTATAAAAATGATTTATTTATAATTTGTGACTATAAAGGGAATAGGGTGCCATTTGGGATAAAACCAACACTGAATCAGAGGGGTGCAGAGGGCTGCCTTAAATCGATTTAAGGCAGCCCCATGTAATCAGTTTAAAGTCCTCAGTGCCAATACTGTTTTTGATAATGGGGGAAGGAAGGAAGAGGAAAATGACCTACCTGGTGAGCAGGCCAGTCCCCAGCCAAGGCTGCATAAACCTATAGAAATAGGCCTTGTCTATGTGTTTGGAACTGTGCAAAATCCCCTTGGAAGAGAACAAATGAAATGAGAACAGATCCAGAAACACAGACCAGAATTAACAAAAGATTGGAAGACTTGCTGTCGTCATGACGTCAGCTAATGGGGATCCAAATTAAGTTTAAACATTAAAGTTATGCTCAATGGATAGGTAATGTGCTATAGCTCTGACAGTATCTGATGATTATCCAGTCAGCGTCAGCAGTAATACAGGTAGTAAAAAAGTCCCAGCAGTGTGGCGATTACCTCCACAGTCTCTGCATGAAATAAGACCACCAATGGCAGGGGTCCAACCCAAACCTTCAGCAATGGTAAATGTCTGAACTCCTTAGTGCCTTCAATAATCTGGTTGAAGAAATCTACCAAAAAAGAAAAAGTACTGCTATTGCATTTTTTACTTGGGAAATATTAGATAGCCTAACCTAAATACAGCTCAGAGGAGAGGATCTTACCTCCTGAATTAGTGCTGAACAGAAGTGCATTCCCAATGATTGGATAAGCTCCATCCACTCCAGGGATTGGCCTCAAATCGTTCCAGTCCTGAAAGTATTTCTTCAGTGGATGGTACATGATGCAGGCCAACAGAACAATCAGAAGGACCAGACATATGATCCCCAGGGTGTATGTTCCAGACATAATCACCATCTTGGTTTAATGTAGCAGTCTGCTATGTTGTGAAATCCCTCTGATCTGTATGCGGAGCAGCTTTTGACGGACTTTAGACTGGTTATGCACTTCTCCTTTGGCACAGTTAACCGTACGGGTACTGGAAACCTCGACTCTCATGCAGCTACAGTGTGAGAAACTGGGTCATGTTGGCTGCAGCAGTTAAGTGAGGGGTGGAATGATGGGGATGGGTAATGTGAAAACAAAGGTTGGCTGTGTAATGACGGCAATTACACAATCTGTGTGTGTGTGCATGTAGTAGTTAATTGTTTTTTTCTCTTCTCCTCTGACATTGACTCATGGGGTAACTAAACCACAACTACAGTATCATTTGCACACTGATTAGATAAGCTCATTCCACTCCAGAAATACAAATGTGCATGTAACAGAAATAGCCATTTATTGCATAACAAAATTATATTGTTACAATTTCAAAATAATATTTGAATGAATGATCATTCCTTGAAAAACCTAGGGTATTCAAGACACTGACATCTCTGTAGAAAACATACAAGTAGGACCTAGTTCATGTTTTTCCTCCTAACGTGGCTCATTTAGCAAATGTATTTAGCCACATTGAATTTAGATTTAGTAATGCCATGTTGTGTTAAGAAGCAGCTAATAATCTGGATAAATGTTATGGTTTCATCAATCAATGTAATAACAAAAAATATTGCATTGAGAATAATTTAGCCAAATGAAAATCCAATTGGACCTTTCTTCCTGTTGTTTCCATAAATTCCGGTTATAACTACATAGAATACAGCTACGGATGAGATTTACCATTGAACTACCGCAAGAGTTAGGATTTACGTTTTGAAGCCAGATGATGAGTCTGAGTTGGATATCACCACATGTGCAACATCGCGAGACTTCCGGGAATGCTTGCGAACTAGACCAAGCAGACCAGGCCAGGGTTTGGGGTTTATAGAAGACCAAGCAGACCAGGCCAGGGTTTGGGGTTTATAGAAGACCAAGCAGACCAGGCCAGGGTTTGGGGTTTATAGAAGACCAAGCAGACCAGGCCAGGGTTTGGGGTTTATAGAAGACCAAGCAGACCAGGCCAGGGTTTGGGGTTTATAGAAGACCAAGCAGACCAGGCCAGGGTTTGGGGTTTATAGAAGACCAAGCAGACCAGGCCAGGGTTTGGGGTTTATAGAAGACCAAGCAGACCAGGCCAGGGTTTGGGGTTTATAGAAGACCAAGCAGACCAGGCCAGGGTTTGGGGTTTATAGAAGACCAAGCAGACCAGGCCAGGGTTTGGGGTTTATAGAAGACCAAGCAGACCAGGTCAGGGTTTGGGGTTTATAGAAGACCAAGCAGACCAGGTCAGGGTTTGGGGTCCATGAGAGAAGTGAAAAATTCTTCTGTAGTTTTCTCAAAATCTAAAGGCACAATTTATATTTGAGACAATGTCTTAAGTAGTTGAACATGTTATTACTCCAACCACGTGAAAGTGACACGTTTTCATTTTAGTCAAAAATACTTTTTTATTGAAGGAGTCCCTTTGATTTGATGGCATGCACATGCGCAGTTCGGCACGTGACGACCTTTAAACCTGATGTGTTTCTGCACGAGCTTAGCTAGCCAACGTCGCCATGACATCGCCTACATGACATGACATCGCCTTTTTATTTTAATTACTTTTTTTACCCCTTTTTCATGGTAGTCTTGTTCCATCGCTGCAACTACCGTAGAGACCCGGGAGAGGCAAAGGTCGAGAGCCATACGTCCTCCGAAACACGACCCTGACAAGCCGCACTGCTTGTTGACCCACTGCTCGCTTAACCCGGAAGCCAGCCGCACCAATGTGTCGGAGGAAACACTGTCTAGCTGGCGACCGAAGTCAGCTTGCAGGTGCCCGGCCTGCCACAAGGAGTCGCTAGAGCGTGATGGGACAAGGACATCCCGGCCGGCCAAACCCCTAACCCGGACGACGCTAGGCCAATTGTGCACCGCCTCATGGGTCTCCCAGTCGCAGCCGGCAGCGACACAGCATGGGATTTAACCTGGGTAGTGACACCTCAAGCACTGCTATGCAAAGTAACAATCAATATTTCACTGCTGATCGTTTTTTTGGATGAAATATCAGCGTACGGTTGCTTGTATGCATAGACACTGCTTCACAATGCTAGCTAGCTTGCAAAATCGACATTAGGTAAACAAACAGTAGTGGACAATGTATTTAATCACATTTATCCTATCCTGTAATGGCTCTTGGCACATAAACTACAATGTATCTAATTAAAACGGCAGATATACAATATAACCAGCAGATTTGTCCTGCTAAATGCTGTGGTCTTTTCAAATTAAAACCTTGTCCTTATTGTCCACCCGTTATCTGCACATTGCGGTCCTACCTCTAGATAGCACTGTCAGGGAGGCTAGCTAGCTATCGCCATAGCAATGAAAAGTGATCTCCAACTCCGACTCATCATCTGGCTTCAAAACGTAAGTCCAAACTCTTGTGTTAGTTCAATGGTAAATCTCACCGTAGCTGTACTTCATCTAGTCACACCCATTAATTCCAAGTGTTGGTGTTCCTGATGCATTCTGGTCTTCCTGTCTGGACTGTGCTGCTATGACAACACCACCTGGAGTCTCTTCTTCACATGACCAGGAAACCGACCAAACACTTTACGTTGATGAGGAACACCTGGATAAGTTTTATACTTCAGTTAAAGTACAGTAGAAATGACACCTAGTGTACTGTAGTGTACTGGTTCATTTTCTTATCCATTCAATTCACTTTTCTCATCTCCCTCTACTTATCTACCTACTAGCAATCTTCCTGTGCACATCAATCTACGAGCAGCCCTGTTCTCTTGCACATTGCACTAAACAGAAGCGTAAACTCACCCCATTCCGTACAAATGTGCGTAACTGCGACATTCAAACGAGGCTACAAAGAAAACTAATGGGACTGTAGCGACTGTGTTGACTTCAAAATCGGGGGTGTGAACTAGGTTTCTATTCAAGCGCTGATCGACATGGTAATGGCTCGATAGTATTGGAGAAAAGTTGAAAAAACTGACCCTCCGTTACATCTTGACTTGTCATGTCGTAACGTACAGCACGCATAAAGCAACTATTTCTGTCTTACAATCTCTCTCCACCAGGTGTAGCACTTCTCTCATCGTTTTAAAACAAGAAATGAACAGTGGCGGGGGTAAGGGGGGATACCTAGTCATTTTTTTCGTCATCATTGCATGCGATCATCATTCTCAAAGCCGCTGTTTACTTCTAAGATCACTTTAGCACCGCCCTAAAAACCCGATTCAAATTCGACACAAACCTTCAAATAGGTATGTAATGACACATTATATAAACTCTTTATGGTGTTTTATTTACATTTTAGAGGCAATAAGGTGATAAGTTGGACAGATCGAGTGAAAAAAGCAATTTTCCCACACGACATCTATCACACATTAGTTTCGCTTCCCCACCCGCCATTTTTAAAAAGACCCGACGGGGCTCATTGCCTGCTTGAATTATTCAGAAACGGGCAGTGTTTAGGTCATGTAATTGATTTTGTTGGAAAGGGGAGAAATTGTGCTTTACAATGGTATTGACATTACAGTTGATCTGGAAGTATTACGTTTTTGGGGCGCTAAAATAAGGGCAATTGTACGGACCAAGGCGATGTACGAGTTTACGTGAGTTTACGTTACTAGTGATGGAGGGAAAAAATCAATAGTTACATATCGCAATATAGTTTATTATATGGTTAGATGAACTTATTTTCTTTGTTAGGTAGCATTAGCTAGCGCTAGTTGGCTGTTCCTGTGCCAAAACTCTGGTGTTTTTCATCCTATAGCTTGTTTTCCATCGCCACTTTTATATTTTCCTGCCTGATCAAAACTCATTTTCTCATGGCAATCTCTTGTCCCTCTGGTGAGCGATATGTCTGAAACATCAAATCGGGGGAAAAAACGCAGTATCGAATCGCAATACATAGAGTCGGCACCTAAGTATGGTGATAATATGATAGTGGTGCCTCAGCATGGTGGTTATATGGTATCGTGAGGTCCCTCAGTATGGTGGTAATATGGTATTGTGAGGTTCCTCAGTATGGTGATAATATGGTATCGTGAGGTTCCTCAGTATGGTGGTTATATGGTATCGTGAGGTTCCTCAGAATGGTGGTTATATGGTATCGTGAGGTTCCTCAGTATGGTGGTAATATGGTATTGTGAGGTTCCTCAGTATGGTGATAATATGGTATCGTGAGGTTCCTCAGTATGGTGGTTATATGGTATCGTGAGGTTCCTCAGTATGGTGGTTATATGGTATCGTGAGGTCCCTCAGTATGGTGATAATATGGTATCGTGAGGTCCCTCAGTATGGTGGTAATATGGTATTGTGAGGTCCCTTAGTATGGTGATAATATGGTATCGTGAGGTCCCTCAGTATGGTGGTTATATGGTATCGTGAGGTCCCTCAGTATGGTGATAATATGGTATCGTGAGTTCCCTCAGTATGGTGGTAATATGGTATTGTGAGGTCCCTCAGTATGGTGGTGATATGGTATTGTGAGGTCCTTCAGTGTGCTGATAATATGGTATCGTGAGATCCCTCAGTATGGTGGTGATATGGTATTGTGAGGTCTCTCAGTATGGTGGTGATATGGTATTGTGAGGTCTCTCAGTATGGTGGTGATATGGTATTGTGAGGTCCTTCAGTGTGGTGATAATATGGTATTGTGATGTCCCTCAGTGTGGTGATAATATGGTATTGTGATGTCCCTCAGTGTGGTGGTGATATGGTATCGTGAGGTCCCGCAGCATGGTGATACTATGGTCTTGTGAGGTCCCTAGCAATTCCCAGGCCTATGCAGTACCCTCTCCACTTTCCTCCTAGTAACTCCATGTAGTCATTTGCCCTTTACAGTATTTACCTAAGAGCAGTGGTTCGGTCCCACTCTCTCCTTCCACAGAGGAGGATGGCGGGCGCTGGCGTCTCCTCGTTGCCATGGTGCTCTCGTAGAAGCCGTTCGAGGCGGAGCAGGTGATACCCACGCCAAAGCCTGTCACTCCAATCAGAGCATAGTCACCTAGGAGACCAGAGGTGACGCATTACGACATGCCCGTCTAACGCTAACACAGGTATCATCCCAAATGGCACCCTATTCTCTGGCTGCATTCCAAACACTTAAAAAGACACACCCTCGCCCCTCAGAGCTCAAATTAAGTGGACACTTCTGATGATGTATCATGACGTCTGACGAGTACACTTGCAGGGCAAGGGAGGAAGAAATGATTTTGAAATGGACCGCCCTTGGCTGGAAATTCGTTTATCCCGTGATGATTGGGTTTTCAGCCACAGGTAGCTTGTGGGTGCTTTATATGCAATAGTCAATTATGATTGCATGTCTACTTATATTAACTATAGAATTATTAATATACGGCTACTGTATGATAGATAGCAAATTAATTAGCTAACTCACTAGCTGGAACTTATGAAGGAAAATGTTTTCTACAATTTCCAAAAGCTAAACAAACAAAAACATAATTACTTTTACGAGACGTTTTGTGCATTAGTAGCACAATTTCTAACTTGCTTTCTTAGCGGATGTACAATCATCGCAAATTGAATTATGGGGTGTTTCAGGCCCCAACATAATTGTATACTCGCAAACTCCATTAAAAATTAGGGCTGAAGGGCTTACGTTGCAAACTTCCCTTTCTTGGCTAATCATTTGAACCGACAACAAATATGGCCGTGGGGATTCCCCCAAGGGCATAAAGCAAGTGGACAAGGGTGTCTTTTATGAGTTTGAAATGCAGCCTCTGTCTAATGCACTACTTTGAACCAGGGCCAATGGGGATGATGACACATTCTGCCTCTGCCTTTAACCTCCACTTTCCTCAGCACGAGCCTACGAACACGCACTGGAAGAAAAAACTGTCCTGCTTAGTCAAAACATAAAAAATCTAAAACAATATTTACAATGTACATAATACTTATAGATCCCCCTGCACTGGACACCTGTCCTGTCATTTGTTGGCTAGACGCATGAGTACACAGTACACAGTAGCGGTCACCTGGGTGAGGTCCTTTCCCAGTCTTCATGTGGCAGGTGAAATCCATGGGAGTGAACAATTGCTTCATGGGTGTGTCTGACTAGAAAACAAAGAGCTGCTTTCAAGTCATATGTTAAAAGAAAAAGGATACTTTATTTGAGCAAACACACCTAGATAAATAATGGTAATATGTAACCTACACTACAGTAATCCAAGTTAAAACAAGGATAATAATCTATTATGTTACCATTTACCATCTCATTGTACAAAAAGGTAGACAGCTTTTATTTACTTAGCCTTTATTTAACCAGGTAAATGAACCCTCTACAGACTAAGCCTTACTGTAACGAGTGCGCTGAGAGTCGGGAAGCAAGTTCAAGGAGTGAGTGTTTTAATAAATAAAAGAAACAATGAACACGATACACAAACAGCGCAGCGACATGAAAACAGAGTCAAGGGGAGTGACAGATATAGGGAAGATAATCAAGGAGGTGATGGAGTCCAGGTGAGTGTTATGAGGCTCAGGTGCGCGAGACGATGGTGACAGGTGTGCGGGATAATCAGCAGCCTGATGACCTAGAGGTCGGAGGGGGAGTATACGTGACACTTTCTGCTAATAGCCCACATAAACACGTTGAATAACATTTTCACTACATGGAACAAAAGATAGTCCCCCCAAAAAATCTGTCCTACTGAGATATATAAAAAATATATATTTTACATGTATTTAACCGCTTATTCTTGCCACTAAACTGTCTCCATATATACTTCCATTCATTTTTTCAACTGGTACCGGGGGGCCTTCAGACAAGTCTTGTGAGGCCTGTGGGCATCCTAGAGTAAAACAACCAATGTACGTGTTCGTGACAGTCTAGTATTTGTGTGTAGCCCAAACTGTTCAGACACTACAGACAGAACTTGGCAGATTGGCTGTACCTCAGAGCAAAACGTAGAACACCATCATGTTTCTGAGAGTCTCATCTTTCCATGGAGGGGTCATATGCTACATCATGGTCTGACAAACACCACTCTAGCTCTGCCACCTTTCACCTCAGATGCAGAAGTGAGATATCGGCGGATGTGGTGGATTGAGACGCATCCAATGCAAAAACAGATCTCTAACTTAAATTGACAGATTTTAATGGGGATTTTTTTATTATGCTAATTAGATTTCCACAGGGGCGCAGACATCGAGTCTAGGGGCTTTAAGAACACATTCTCTTTTCCAATAACGAGTTGACCAAGGTAGAGCAATAAACCACGCTGCGAGGCAGACAGCTCTGTACCCTTGATATAATGATAAGGGCATCTGCTATGCAACAGACAGTAATACAATCTCTTCTACTACCACTCCCACAGACAACCCCACCACGCCACCACTGTGTGTGTGTGTGTCTCGTACCCGGAGTGTGTGTGTGGTGTTGGGACGAGACAGGGACTCCAACAGCAGAGTGGGCTCTCTGAGGGGTGGAAGGATAGAGATGGGTACAGTGGCATGTCCTCCTTGCAGAATCCTCCCCCTGAGCTGTGAGAGAGAGCGAGAGATATAAAGGCATTGAATTGAGAGAGAGAGAGAGACCAAAGTTCACTTGCCCTACACCAGCACACACCTGCTCTTTGCATTGGAGATACGCATGTTTGCAAGGTCAGCCAAGCCAACACATATTTGCTTTCCATGTCCATGCAAATGCAAGAAGCGGAATCAATATGGTAATTTACGTTCGGTCAGAATGACAAGTAATTTAAAAGACATGTCATCATTACCCATTTATTATGGTATTCAGGCAAATGTAATTTACTATAACCTGCGTTAGAATTGACACATTTATATACTAACTTCCTGTATTGACATTTGAGTACATTGACGAAACAGTAGGTCACCTGGTACCTGCATGGGTGCAGCAGTACACACGGAGGGCTCCAGCTCTGATTGGTCAGCATGGAGGAGGGGGAGGAGCCTCTGGTTCTGTATTGAACTGAGGATTGGGGACGGCTGTCCTTCAGTCACTGTGGTCCTATAGTACAAACCAGGACAATTACAGCCTTGTTATGATAGTTGGACGGCAGGTAGCCTAGCACTTAGGAGCAATGGGGCCAGTAACCGAAAGGTTGCTGGTTCAAATCCCAGAGTCAACTGGGTGAAAAATCTCTCAGTATGGCTTTGAGCAAGTCACTTAACCCTAGCTGCTCTGGATAAGAGTGTCTGCTAAAAGATGTAAACATCATCATGGCTAACACTTCTCTAGAACAAAACTGCAATTTCATTATTTGACCTAAAAATTGTAATATTACCATAACCAAGTCCTATCATTTAATGTAGTTGCATATACCAATTATTATTGTGTTGCAATTAAACATCAGCCTAGCTTACTTATTAATATATACAGTAGATATCTCACAGTCTGGTTCCTCTGATGACCTGGTGTCTGGGGACAGTGTGTCTGGGGCTGAGGCAGCTCCTGGCCCTGCCCCTGGAGCTGGTACTTCTGGAGGTGGAGCTGGGTCTGGAGCAGATATGGAGCCTGGGCAGGGGCAGGCCTCGCTGGGCTGGGCCTGGGGCTCTGTGGGAGGGCGTACTACATGCTCTCCTGGATGGAGACACAGTGGGGGCAGGAGCTCTGCTGGGTCTGTCCTCCAGATCACAACTACAGGGAAGTCAAAAAAGTAGTGATACTAATGGCATTACTTAAAGTCATACCAGTGTGTCAATTTCTTTTCTAACCTATTTTAGATGTTGGAGTTCTTATTTGTACTCATCTCAAATCCTAACAGAACGGCTGCATCCCAAATGGCACCCTGTCCAGCCCCAAAGAGAAACAGGAATGGTTTTGTTTGTTCAGGATCAGAGCCGAGCTTATAGCTGGGGATTCAGACAGACTTACTGAGACTTCTCTGCAAATCCGTGTTGTCTTTGTTGAAGAGGCTTAGCTTGGATTGTCATAACACCGTTTAAATTCAGCTTGAAGGTACTTGATACCTGAGAGGCCTAGAAAAAAACAAAGTAAATAAATATAGCTCAAGGCTTGTTTTAAGGGGCCTTGGCTCCTCTGTTGAGGCCATTGTAATAAGTGTATTTGAGATAAATGTTAATTCAATTGAATGGTGTTGTTGCCAGAAGTGCAAGAGATCCTCTAGAGAGTCAATGGCAGCAGCTGACACTGTGTTTTGGTGGCTGGCAGACTTCTCACCTGTGTAGTGGGGCAACAGTTGGACCACAGCAGCATGCTACGTGTGTTGGAGCCCCTGGAGAGAGGAACACGCTGACATTTACTGTTGATGTGGAGAGAGGGATCACCCAAGACTCCACCAAGAGCCTCCAACACTCCTCTTTGACCTGCTCCACCGGTAAAAACAAAATACTTTGATTCATAACTAGGACCCAGAGTTTATCCTGGCCAGGTCAAGTGATCAGGTCAAACTCCTAGCCCAATTCATAACACAGCATAACAAACAGCATCAGTTATAACAGAGTTGGTGTGCAGTACCATGGTTGCTGTGTATAATAGGCATATCATCATTGGTATTCATGTAGTTCTATGACAGCTCTGTAATACAGTGGTTTGTAGATAGACAGACCCGTGATTTGTCTCTGCCAGTGTTTGTGGAGGAGCTCCCCCAGAGAATTCACCACCTCCCTCCACATGTCATCAAAGGCCTCGTCAGCCACGGCCTCCCTGATACAGGTGTGGGGAGACACAGGGGGTACCCCGGACCTCCCTGCTGCCCCCACAGATCCCCAGACTCCTCTCTGACCCACCCACTCATCCTCCCTGGGGAGAGAACCCTGACGTCAAGACACACTGGAGCAATACGGCCCTCGTTCCACCCAGAGGCTTGAACACACACACAGATACGCACACTCTCTCTCTCTCTCCCACAGGCTGTTACATGCTTGCACATACTCTTAAAATATTAAATGCCATGCTTAGAAAGTAAAGTTCAAATGCCTTACGTATCTTTGGCATCATAGGCAAGAAATTCCTCCATCCTTCCCTCTGCCTCATAGACCTCTTCTTGTAGAAGGGAGGAGTGATCACAGAGAGAGTGGGAGAGAGGGGTTTCCCCCTGCAATGTGCAGGGAGTTGGGGAAAGACTGTGACCTTCAACACATAACCTGTAGTCAGGAAAGCAGATGATTATGAGTACAGTGCCTTGCAAAAGTATTCATCCCCTTTGCGTTTTTCCTATTTTGTTGCATTACAACCTGTAATTTAAATCAATTTTTATTTGGATTTCATGTAATGGACATAAACAAAATAGTCCAAACTGGTGAAGTGAAAAAAATAACTTGTTTCAAAAAATTCTAAAAAATTCTAAATGGAAAAGTGGTGCATGCATATGTATCCACCCCCTTTGCTATGAAGCCCCTAAATAGATCTGGTGCAACCAATTACCTTCAGAAGTAACATAATTAGTTAAAGAAAGTCCACCTGTGTGCAATCTAAGTGTCACATGATCTTAGTGTATATATATATATACATATATATATATATATATATATATATATATATATATATATATATATATATACACACTGCTCAGAAAAATAAAGGGAACACTTAAACAACACAATGGAACTCCAAGTCAATCACACTTCTGTGAAATCAAACTGTCCACTTAGGAAGCAACACTGATTGACAATAAATTTCACATGCTGTTGTGCAAATGGAATAGATAAAAGGTGGAAATTATAGGCAATTAGCAAGACACCACCAATAAAGGAGTGGTTCTGCAGGTGGTGACCACAGACCATTTCTCAGTTCCTATGCTTCCTGGCTGATGTTTTGGTCACTTTTGAATGCTGGCGGTGCTTTCACTCTAGTGGTAGCATGAGATGGAGTCTACACCCCACACAAGTAGCTCAGGTAGTGCAGCTCATCCAGGATGGCACATCAATGCGAGCTGTGGCAAGAAGGTTTGCTGTGTCTGTCAGCGTAGTGTCCAGAGCATGGAGGCGCTACCAGGAGACAGGCCAGTACATCAGGAGACGTGGAGGAGGCTGTAGGAGGGCAACAACCCAGCAGGAGGACCGCTACCTCCACCTTTGTGCAAGGAGGAGCACTGCCAGAGCCCTGCAAAATAACCTCCAGCAGGCCACAAATGTGCATGCTTTCACAGCTCGCATTGATGTGCCATCCTGGATGAGCTGCACTACCTGAGCCACTTGTGTGGGTTGTAGACTCCGTCTCATGCTACCACTAGAGTGAAAGCACCGCCAGCATTCAAAAGTGACCAAAACATCAGCCAGGTAGCATAGGAACTGAGAAGTGGTCTGTGGTCACCACCTGCAGAAGCACTCCTTTATTTGGGGTGTCTTGCTAATTGCCTATAATTTCCACCTTTTGTCTATCCCATTTGCACAACAGCATGTGAAATGTATTGTTAATCAGTGTTGCTTCCTAAGTGGACAGCTTGATTTCACAGAAGTGTGATTGACTTGGAGTTACATTGTGTTGTTTAAGTGTTCCCTTTATTTTTTTGAGCAGTGTATATACACACACCTGTTCTGAAAGGCCCCAAAGTCTGCAACACCACTAAGCAAGGGGTACCACCAAGCAAGTGGCACCGTGAAGACCAAGGAGCCCTCCAAACAGGTCAGGGACAAAGTTGTGGAGAAGTACAGATCAGGGTTGGGTTATAAAAAAATATCAGAAACTTTGAACATCCCACGGAGCACAATTAAATCCATTATTTAAAAATGGAAAGAATATGGCACCACAACAAACCTACCAAGAGAGGGCCGCCCACCAAAACTCACGGAACAGGCAAGGAGGGCATTAATCAGTGGCAACAAAGAGACGAAAGATAACCCTGAAGGACCTGGAAAGCTCCACAGCGGAGATTGGAGTATCTGTCCATAGGACCACTTTAAGCTGTACACTCCACAGAGCTGGGCTTTACGGAAGACTGTCCAGAAAAAAGCAATTGCTTAAAAAATAATAATAAGCAAACACATTTAGTGTTCGCCAAAAGGCATGTGGGAGACTCTCCAAACATATGGAAGAAGGTACTCTGGTCAGATGAGGCTCGAATTGAGCTTTTTGGCCATCAAGGAAAACATTATGTCTGGTGCAAACCCAACACCTCTCATCACCCCGAGAACACCATCCCCACAGTGAAGCATGGTGGTGGCAGCATCATGCTGTGGGGATGTTTTTCATCGGCAGGGACTAGGAAACTGGTCAGAATTGAAGGATGGTGCTAAATACAGAGAAATTCTTGAGGGAAACCTGTTTCAGTCTTCCAGAGATTTGAGACTGGGACAGAGGTTCACCTTCCAGCAGGACAATGACCCTAAGCATAATGCTAAAGCAACACTCGAGTGGTTTAAGGGGAATACATTCAAATGTCTTGGAATGGCCTAGTCAAAGCCCAGACCTCAATCCAATTGAGAATCTGTGGTATGACTTAAAGATTGCTGTACACCAGCGGAACCCATCCAACTTGAAGGAGCTGGAGCAGTTTTGCCTTGAAGAATGGGAAAAAAATCCCAATGGCTAGATGTGCCAAGCTTATAGAGACATACCCCAAGAGACTTGCAGCTGTAATTGCTGCAAAAGGTGGCTCTACAAAGTATTGACTTTGGGGGGTGAATAGTTATGCACACTCAAGTTCTGTTTTCTTGTTTGTTTCACAAGAACAAAATATTTTGCATCTTCAAAGTGGTAGGCATGTTGTGTAAATCAAATTATACAAACCCCCCAAAAATCCAAGTTGCAAGGCAACAAAATAGGAAAAATGCCAAGGAGGTGAATACTTTCACAAGCCACTGTATACCTATTTCAGACAGAATTCATGCTATGTTGCCAGTAAAAGAAATATGTCACTGTTTATATACCAAAGGTATTTTTCATTGTAATGACCCAAGCGGAGCCTTCAGAGGGTTACGAAACAATGTGAAGTACAATACCTCTTCACAGAACATAGGGCCATTTACATTGATGTCAAAATATTTACCCCTGATACTAACCTAGGTTGAGCGTCCTACTGGAAGCTAAATAGCTCCTTGTTAAATAATGATATAGTTCAGTTTGAGGTTAAACATCTGCTCTCACACTTTTGGGAAAGAGCTTGTGAAGAAAGATCTTATTGCAAGAACTGGGAGCTCTTTAAATTTGAATTGGCCAAATACCTTAGAAAATCTGGTAGTAATCTTGCTAAGACCAGAAGAGCTGAGGAGGAAAAGGTGATCATTAAGATAACTTCCCTTTTCTCAGAGGTCCCCAGCCGGGCTCTCGGGGGAGGAGAACATGGAACTGATTGAGTTACAAAATAATCTAGACAATAAATACACACACGCATACATATGATTAAATAAACTGGATAATATATATAGATTAAATAAACTGGATAATATATATAGATTAAATAAACTGGATAATATATAGAGATTAAAAGCAGAAGGAGCCTTTATTAGATCTAGGAAAAAATGCCTTGATGAGGGAGAACAGAATTCATCCTATTTCACTCTACAAATAACACTATCCATAATTTAAACAGTGGTGGTGTTATTACAGATGACCAAACATGACTTGCTAACTACTGTAGTAATTTTTACAGGAAATTGTATAGCTCTATGTACTGTCAGGAATCCACAGATTTCTTTGACGCACTGAATAATGTTCACTCTATCAGTGATACAGAATCTAAACAGTGTGATGAACCCATCATAGTTGAAGAGATTATCGAGTCTATCAAACATCTAAAGAACAATAAATCCCCAGGTGTTGATTGAATTATGAATTTCTGAACAAGTAGCTTCCTTCCTACTTTAAGTATTTTTAGAGAGTATTAAAAACAATGTCAGGGGTTAATTAATAACACTGATACCAAAGCTGCTCATCGATAACTGGAATCCAAATTGTCTTCTTAATAATGATTATAAGATATTAGCCTTACTACTTGCAAAAATAATTAAAGAAGTCCTGGATGCAATCATTGATGACACACAGTCTGGCTTCATGAGGAAAATACATATTTATGACAATATCAGACTAGTATTGGACATGCTTGACTACTCAGACCTAATAACCGAGGATAGCTTCATATTATTTTTTGATTTTTATAAAGCATTTGATATAGTGGAGCATCAGTTCCTCTTCCACTCCCTTGAGAAATGTGGCTTTGGGGATTTTTTCTGTAAGGCTATTAAGACGCTCTATACGAATAGTAACAGTTCTATCAAATTGAAACATGGCACTTCACCTAGATTTGAGTTAAAGAGAGGAATTAGGCAAGATTGTCCTATCTCATCGTATCAGTTTTTATTAATCATCCAACTGTTTACAAATTCTTTAAATAATAATCCTGTACAAGGTATTTCCATAGCTTGTAAATAAATTATTATAAGCCAGCTGGCTGACGATACTACACTTTTTCTGAAAGACGATGTCACGTTCCTGACCTATTTATGTTAGTTGTTTTGTGTGTTAGTTGGTCAGGACGTGAGGTTGGGTGGGCATTCTATGTTATCCGTTTCTATGTTGGTTTTGGTTTGCCTGGTATGGCTCTTGATTAGAGGCAGGTGGTTTGCGTTTGCCTCTAATTAAGAGTCATATTTAGGTAGGGCATTCTCACTGTTTGTTTGTGGGTGATTGTCTTCCGTGTCAGTATGTTTGTTCGTACCACACTGGACTGTAGCGTTTGTTTGTTTCGTTTCGTTTCGATGTCGTCTGTTTCCTGTACGTGAGTTTATGTTTAGTTATGTAAGTTTATGTTCAGGTTTCGTTCGACGTCGTTTTCTTGTTTTGTTATTTCGTAAGTGTATTTGTTTTCGTGTTGCCATCATCGTTGTTAAATAAAAGATGGCTTATTTCCCTGAAGCTGCGTTTTGGTCTGAGGATCCTTCTCTCCTCTCCTCATCTGAGGATGAGGAGAGCACAAGCCGTTACAGAATCACCCACCACGCTAAGACCAAGCGGCAAGGGAAAACGAAACGGAGTAAGGGACAGGAGAGAAAGGAGCAATGGACATGGGACGATGTTTTGGATGGAAAGGGTTGCTACACTTGGGAGGAGATCCTGGCTGGGAGGGATCGCCTCCCATGGGAACAGGTAGAGGCACTGAGGAGAGCAGAGGCTACCGGGGAGAGGAACCGGAGCTATGAGGGAACGCGTCTGGCACGGAAGCCAAAAAAGCCCGTAAGTAATTCCCAAAAATTTCTTGGGGGGGGCTAGGAGGTAGTGGGCCAAGGGCAGGTAGGAGACCTGCGCCCACTTCCCAGGCTTACCGTGGAGAGCGGGAGTACGGGCAGGCGCCGTGTTACGCAGTAGAGCGCACGGTGTCTCCTGTACGAGTGCATAGCCCAGTGCGGGTTATTCCACCTCCCCGCACTGGGAGGGCTAGATTGGGTATTGAGCCAGGTGTCATGAGGCCGGCTCAACGCGTCTGGTCTCCAGTGCGTCTCCTCGGGCCGGCATACATGGCACCTGCTTTACGCATGGTTTCCCCGGTTCGCCTACATAGGCCGGTGCGGGTTATTCCACCTCCCCGCACTGGTCGGGCAACCGGGAGCATTCAACCAGGTAAGGTTGGGCAGGCTCAATGCTCAAGAGTGCCAGTACGCCTCCACGGTCCGGTATTTCCGGCACCACCTCCCCGCCCCAGCCTAGTACCTACAGTGTATACACTACGCACTAGGCTACCAGTGCGTATCCTGAGCCCTGTTCCTCCTTCACGCACTCTCCCTGTAGTGCGTGTATCTAGCCCGGTGCCTCCAGTTCCGGCCCCACGCACTAAGCTACCAGTGCGTCTCCAGAGCCCTGTACAAACTGTATCTTCTCCCCCTACTAATCCTGATGTGCTTGTCCTCAGCCCGGCGTCACCAGTGCCGGTACCACGCATCAGGGATAGAGTAGGATTTGAGAATACAGTGTGCCCTGTCCCTGCTCCCCGCACTAGTAGGAAGGTGCTTATCATTAGCACGGTGCCTCCAGTTCCGGCACCACGCACCAGGTCTACAGTGCACCGTATCCGGCCAGAGCCATCCGTCTCCCCAGCGCCATCTGAGCCATCCGTCTCCTCAGCGCCATCTGAGCCATCCGTCTCCCCAGCGCCATCTGAGCCATCCGTCTCCCCAGCGCCGTCTGAGCCATCCGTCTGCCAGGAGCCTGCAAAGCCGCCCGTCTGCCATGAGCCTGCAAAGCCGCCCGTCTGCCATGAGCCTACAGAGCCGTCAGCCAGACAGGAGCCGCTAGAGCCATCAGCCAGACAGGAGCCGCTAGAGCCGTCAGCCAGACAGGATCTGCCAGAGCCGCCAACCAGACAGGATCTGCCAGAGCCGCCAACCAGACAGGATCTGCCAGAGCCGCCAACCAGACAGGATCTGCCAGAGCCGCCAACCAGACAGGATCTGCCAGAGCCGCCAACCAGACAGGATCTGCCAGAGCCGCCAGAGAGCCATGAGCAGCCAGAGCCGTCAGAGAGCCATGAGCAGCCAGAGCCGTCAGAGAGCCATGAGCAGCCAGAGCCGTCAGAGCGCCATGAGCAGCCAGAGCCGTCAGAGCGCCATGAGCAGCCAGAGCCGTCAGAGCGCCATGAGCAGCCAGAGCCGTCAGAGCGCCATGAGCGTCGAGAGCCGTCAGCCTGCCATGAGCGTCGAGAGCCGTCAGCCTGCCATGAGCGTCGAGAGCCGTCAGCCTGCCATGAGCGTCGAGAGCCGTCAGCCTGCCATGAGCGTCGAGAGCCGTCAGCCTGCCATGAGCGTCGAGAGCCGTCAGCCAGCCATGAGCATCGAGATTCGTCAGTCAGCCATGAGCTGCCCTTCAGCCTGAAAAGGCTGGATACCCAGAACTGCCCATCAGTCCAGAGCTGTCTCTCTGTCCGGAGCTGCCTTTCAGTCCGGAGTTGCCCCTCTATCCTAATCTCCCTCTCTATCTTCATCTATCTCTATATTCTTATCTATCCTTCTTGATTTATCTCTCTGTCCCGGTGTTGTCCCTATTAGGTATATTATTAAGAGGATTTTGTGGGGGAAAAAAGAGGGTGGACATTCTTGGAGGGAGGAAGCTAGGATGGATTATGGTGGGGTGGGAACCGCGCCCGGAGCCTGAGCCACCACCGTGGTTAGATGCCCACCCAGACCCTCCCCTAGACTTTGTGCTGGTGCGTCCGGAGTTCGCACCTTGTGGGGGGGGTACTGTCACGTTCCTGACCTATTTATGTTAGTTGTTTTGTGTGTTAGTTGGTCAGGACGTGAGGTTGGGTGGGCATTCTATGTTATCCGTTTCTATGTTGGTTTTGGTTTGCCTGGTATGGCTCTTGATTAGAGGCAGGTGGTTTGCGTTTGCCTCTAATTAAGAGTCATATTTAGGTAGGACATTCTCACTGTTTGTTTGTGGGTGATTGTCTTCCGTGTCAGTATGTTTGTTCGTACCACACTGGACTGTAGCGTTTGTTTGTTTCGTTTCGTTTCGATGTCGTCTGTTTCCTGTACGTGAGTTTATGTTTAGTTATGTAAGTTTATGTTCAGGTTTCGTTCGACGTCGTTTTCTTGTTTTGTTATTTCGTAAGTGTATTTGTTTTCGTGTTGCCATCATCGTTGTTAAATAAAAGATGGCTTATTTCCCTGAAGCTGCGTTTTGGTCTGAGGATCCTTCTCTCCTCTCCTCATCTGAGGATGAGGAGAGCACAAGCCGTTACAGACGATAGTCAGATTTCCATATCGATCAATGTGATAGAATCCTTTTCCAAAGCGTCTGGTCTATATCTTAACATTAATAAATGTGAACTCATGACTGTCAAATAGTGTGACACCCTCATGTTATGGTATGCCAGTGAAAGAAGCACTTACATATTTAGTCATAACCATTAAGATTAGAAGTCTACAGGCTTACTAAATGTTAAGCTTCTTATTAAAAACCCCAGAAGAAGCTAAATCAATGGCTACAGAGGGATGTATCTTTAAAAGGAAGAGTCCTAATAACCAAGGCAGAAGGTTTCTTTTTATCTTGGTGGTAAAATAAGCAAAGACATAGACCAGATGCTTTTCAACTTTCTGTGGAGAAACCGTACTGTTGTAATGAATTATCTGGACTTTACTACCTTAAATAATACTTTTAAAATCAATTGGATAAATTAATTCCGAAGACCCCCTTTTATGTGGAAATGTATTCCTCATCATGTCTTCTCTACTTTTGGTGCCCTTAACTTCATGTTGGTTTGCAATTATATTGACACATTTCCAGTGAAACTCTGCTTTTCATACTGTACCTCCTAGCCCAAATGTCCTTTGTATATTCTTTATATATACACAGTTGAAGTCGGAAGTTTACATACACCTTAGCCAAATACATTTAAACTCAGTTTTTCACAATTCCTGACATTTAATCCTAGTAAAAATTCCCTGTCTTAGGTCAGTTAGGATCACCACTATTTTAAGAATGTGAAATGTCAGAATAATAGTAGAGAGAATGATTTATTTCAGATTGTATTTCTTTCATCACATTCCCAGTGGGTCAGAAATTTACATTCACTCAATTAGTATTTGGTAGCATTGCCTTTACATTGTTTAATTTGGGTCAAACATTTCAGGTAGCCTTCCACAAGCTTCCCACAATAAGTTAGGTGAAGTTTGGCCCATTCCTCCTTACAGAGATGGTGTAACTGAGTCAGGTTTGTAGGCCTCCTTGCTCGCACACGCCTTTTCAATTTTCTATTGGATTGAGGTCAGGGTTTTGTGATGGCCACTCCAATACCTTGACTTTGTTTCCTTAAGCCATTTTGCCACAACTTTGGAAGTATGCTTGGGGTCATTGTTCATTTCGAAGACCCATTTGCGACCAAGCTTTAATAGGGATAGGTCGTCCCGCTAGCGGGACAACAGCCGACAACATCCGGTGAAATTGGGGGGCACGCAATTCAAATAAATAATTGTAATATAAAACATTCATGAACATACAAGTATCTTATATAATTTAAAAGCTTACATTATTGTTAATCTAATCGCGTTGTCCGATTTACAATAGACTTTACAGCAAAAGCATACCATGCAATTGTCTGAGGACGGCGTCCCACATCAACATATTTTTCAACCAGCACAGGCTTCATAAATTACAAATAGCGATTAAATACATCACTTACTTTTGAAGATCTTCCTCTGTTTGCAATCCCAAGGGTCCCAGCTACAACATGAATGGTCGTTTTGTTAGATAAAATCCTTCTTTATATCCCAGAAAGTCAGTTTAGTTTGCGCCATCGATTTCAGTAATCCACTCGTTCAACATGCAGACATGCAGGAGTCTGTCACGTCCTGACCATAGTGCTTATGTGTTTTGCTTGTTTTAGTGTTGGCCAGGACGTGAGCTGGGTGGGCATTCTATGTTGTGTGTCTAGTTTGTCTGTTTCTGTGTTCAGCCTAATATGGTTCTCAATCAGAGGCAGCTGTCAATCGTTGTCCCTGATTGAGAATCATATATAGGTGGCTTGTTTTGTGTTGGGATTTTGTGGGTGGTTGTTTCCTGTGTCAGTGTCTGTGCCACACGGGACTGTGACGGTTAGTTTGTTTTGTTATTTTGTATAGTGTATTGTTTTCATGTTCATTAAATCATGGAAACTTACCACGCTGCACATTGGTCCTCCGATCCTTCTCGCCTCTCCTCGTCCGATGAGGAGGACGACTTAGACTGCCGTTACAGAGTCCAAAAAGCTACCGCTAAGATTCATCCAAACAAGTCAAACGACGTTTCTACTTAATAAAGTACTCTAAAATGTAAATAAACTATAATATTTCATACGGAAAGTAGTATGTTCAATAGGAATGTAAGGAATATTTAACACTATAATATTTCATACGGAAAGTAGTATGTTCAATAGGAATGTAAGGAATATTTAACACTATAATATTTCATATGGAAAGTAGTATGTTCAATAGGAATGTAAGGAATATTTAACACTATAATATTTCATATGGAAAGTAGTATGTTCAATAGGAATGTAAGGAATATTTAACACTATAATATTTCATATGGAAAGTAGTATGTTCAATAGGAATGTAAGGAATATTTAACACTATAATATTTCATATGGAAAGTAGTATGTTCAATAGGAATGCAAAATTAGTACGTGCGCGCCCTCTCCCTTGCTCGCCGAAAGACTGATATTGTTCCGGTGCTCTCTTCACCAAATCTCCAAATTCTTGCTTGTTTTTCAAAAAACAAGCTTGAAACCTTGAATAAAGACTGTTGACATCTAGTGGAAGCCATAGGAATTGCAATTTGGGAGACGGAATTACATAGGGCCCATAGCTTTCCATTGTAAGAGCCTGGGACCTCAAACAATATCTGTTTTTTCTTTGGATTTTCATTTGCCATATCAATTCTGTTATAGTCTCAGATATTATTTTAACAGTTTTAGAAACTTCAAAGTGTTTTCTATCCAATGCTACCAATCCAATGCTATATACATATCCTGGCTTCTGGGCCTGAGTAACAAGCTGTTTACTTTGGGCATGTCAGTCAGGCAGAAATTCAGGAAACTAGACCCTATCCCTAAGAAGTTCTTCCTGACTGATGTCTTGAGATGTTGCTTCAATACATCCACATACTTTTCTTTCCTCATGATGCCATCTATTTTGTGAAGTGCACCAGTCCCTCCTGCAGCAGACCAGAGGACATTTCTCCAGAAAGTACGATCATTGTCCCCATGTGCAGTTGCAAACCGTAGTCTGGCTTTTTTTAATGGCGGTTTTGGAGCAGTGGCTTCTTCCTTGCTGAGCGGCCTTTATTAAGGTTATAGGACTCGTTTTACTGTGGATATAGATACTTTGTATCTGTTTCCTCCAGCATCTTCACAAGGTCCTTTGCTGTTGTTCTGGTATTGATTTGCACTTTTCGCACCAAAATACGTTCATCTCTAGGAGACAGAACGCGTCTCCTTCCTGAGCGGTATGACGGCTGCGTGATCCCATGGTGTTAATACTTGCGTACTATTTTTTTGTACAGATGAACGTGGTACCTTCAGGCGTTTAGAAATTGCTCCCAAGGATGAAACAGACTTGTTGAGGTCTACAATTGTTTTCTGAGGTCTTGGCTGATTTCTTTTGATTTTCCCATGATGTCAAGCAAAGAGGCACTGAGATTGAAGGTAGGCCTTGAAATACATCCACAGGTACACCTCAAATTTACTCAAATGATGTCAATTAGCCAATCAGAAGCTTCTAAAGCCATGACATAATATTCTGGAATTTTCCAAGCTGTTTAAAGACAGTCAACTAAGTGTATGTAAACTTCTGACCTGCTGGAATTGTGATACAGTGAATTATAAGTGAAATCATCTGTCTGTAAAAAAATTGTTGGAAAAATTACTTGTGTAATGCACAAAGTAGATGTCCTAACCGACTTGCCAAAACTATAGTTTGTTAACATGAAATTTGTGGAGTGGTTGAAAAACGAGTTTTAATGACTCCAAGGGGTTTTAGTTAGCTATGGTCAGAAAACATCAAGGTTGTTTAAATCTTTCAGAGTTCATCTTGACGTGTACTTGGATTAGGTCTTTTGGCATTTCTCCTTACTAGATCATTTCTAGATCATTGTTTTGGATCACCTTTGAAAGCATACTGTGCTACCACTTGCATTGTATTCATACCATACTACAGTATGTGTATTTATGCAGCCAGCCAGACAGTCATTCTCCCACTAGTCTGGCTCCCTCACTGAATCCTGAACAAACAAGGCTGTAATAGGTGTGTTTAAGTAGGTGTGTTTAAGTAGGTGTGTTTGTTAAGGTAAATCCTCGTTGGGAATTGATTAGTAAACAAACAACTGTGTTGCCTGGAGACAGACTGCCTGGATGTTATTCCCAGAACCATGGCAGATTGCTCATTATGCCACCTGTCCCTTAGCTGGCCCCCTGCCACAGAGTTCACCTCCACAACACACACCTGAACACACAACCATAATACCGCTCCTCCAAAATTCTCATGTCTGCTCTGTTGCCATGGGAAACCAACTGAAGTACCGTGAGATGTTAGCGTCATGTTGTTGTTTTTGTGTAGTATACACAAGGAGCCAGGCCTTACTCTCCAGAGTTCTCCCTCTTGTCCACACACGGGGGCAGCACTGCATTCCCTCTCCCTCCACTGGCCACCACTCTCCTGTGTACGTACTGAAACCCTTCCTGATTGGGCGACTCCAGCTGATTACCCAGAATTCTATGAAGGAAAGACAGAAACAATATAAGAAAGTATTGGAAAGAGACACAGAGGGAGAGCCAATTCAATTAAACACTTTCACATGAAGGACTTTGTTTGCATCCCAACTGGCACCCTATTCCCTATGTAGTGCACTACACTTGACAAGGGCCCATAGGGTAAAGAAGTGCAGTATAGGTAGACATTTGGGACATGGCCATGCTGTTGGTGTACCTGAGGTGTGGGGAGTGTCCGTTCCACTCCTGACACTCCTCCTGCAGTCCCAGGGAGCTGCTGTTCACCCTCCCTTCATACAGCAGCTCGTCCACATCACTGAATAGCTGACGCACACGCTGGGTGTTCACTCTGTCAAACTCCTGAACACACCACAGGAGGCACACACTCACAAGACCTTCTTTACTGCAAAGGGCTCTGTGTGTGTGTGTGTGTGTGTGTGTGTGTGTGTGTGTGTGTGTGTGTGTGTGTGTGTGTGTGTGTGTTCATACATCGTATCTCCATGAGTACAGGGAGCTCTGTTCAGTAGAGAGGCCTGTAGCACAGCTCTGAGTCTCAGACCAGCAGGTGAGGATTCTCTCAGGGGTCACTCCTCCACAGGAAGACTGGTACGAAGACAACTCACTGGAGGAATACATTAGCATCAGAGAAGACCTTACCCACACTGGTTGCATCCCAAATGGCACTCTATTCCCTATATAGTGCACTACTTTTGACCAAGGGCTCTGGCCAAAAGTAGTGGTCAAAGGCAGTGCACTATAGAGGGAATAGGGTGCCATTAGAGAAGCAGCCTGGTTTTCCATTATGAAACAAGTCGTTATATAAAATGTTACTCATGGCTATCTGTTAAAACATTTACCGGTACTACCCATTTCTATCATTGGAAAATTACAATGTAACACATGATTGATTTGAAGCACAGTACCTTAGCTGACTTGCAATGGCTCCTCCTTGACTGCCTCGGGTGAAGAGGGAAGGGTTTGAGAAAATGCTCCTTTCGCTGACCAGCTTTTTCCTGGAACAAATGCAAAGAAAAGCTAGCAATCTTTAAAAGTTTTTGCTTCGTGGGGAAGTATAGTAGGTAGGTAGATGGAAGGCAGATGAGGAAGTTCCATACCTATGTGATTATCTTGCATACATTATACATACCACATACACCACAAAACAGTCAAATCACACCTGATACGTCACCTCCATGCTTACCTGATGAGTGACAGTGCCAAACAGATGTCCCGTTCAAAAGGACACCAGCAACATTAGCACGCTGATGGTAACAAACCCTCACCCAGCCCGTACAGCAGCACCCCAGCCAGCTTTCTTCCACTGACTGACCCCTAATCCTCCTGCTAGTTATGACATGAATAATTCAACCTGAACAAGGCACGGTAATAAATATGCTGACAATTATATGCCTGAATGAGTTAGTCTACTACTTCATCTTTTGTTGTTTGTTTGAAATAAAAATGGATAGACAGAATTATAATAAAAACATTTAAATATATATTTTAAATTCATATCCACTTGTCATATCGTTTAAATTTTTTGCATAATATGTCCCTGGATTTCCATTTAAATGTCTCTTGTACACAATGTAATCTAAGGAGAGAACAGCACAAACTGGTGTATGTGTAACGGTCCTGACCTGTTTTATGTTGTTTTTGTATGTGTTTATGGTCAGGGCATGTGTTTTGGGTGGGCAGTCTATGTTATCTGTTTCTATGTTGGTTTTGGTTGCCTGGTATGGCTCTTAATTAGAGGCAGGTGTTTTGCGTTCTCCTCTAATTAAGAGTCATATTTAGGTAGGGTGTTCTCACTGTTTGTTTGTGGGTGATTGTCTTCCGTATCTGTGTTATGTTTGCACCATACGGGACTGTTTGGATGTTCGTTTCGTTTTGATGTAGTCTGTTCCTGTCCGTGAGTTTTCCGTTAGTTATGTAAGTTCATGTATAGGTTTTCGTCTACGTCGTTTTCTTGTTTTGTATTTTGAAAGTGTTTTGTTTTTTAGTGTTGCCATCATAGTTTTTTCAAATAAAAAGATGGCTTATTTCCCGAATGCTGCATTTTGGTCTGATGATCCTTCTCTCCTCTCCTCATCTGAGGAAGAGGAGAGCGACAGCCCTTACAGTATGAGGTAAATGTACACTGTCTGATAATGCCATTTCTAGTCCCTGCTGAGTTTTTGGCTGGGATAATGAACAACGTGTCCTGACACTATTGCAACATACACAGCATGCTACAAATATTACAATTAACTATGTCATAGAGCAATGGAACTGTTAAACCGCTGAAAAGTCATTACAAGATGGAAACTGAAACCAAATCAGTGTTCGACTTGGACTGAAATAGGAGCCGGTACTCATTTTGGGTGCTGGTACTATTTATATTTAGGTGCAGGAGCTACACAATACTTTGAGCTAATATTCTATAAAGAGGAGCAGGAGCTCAAGCTGTGGAAAATGTCAGGTGCCAATTCTCAACTCCGGTGAGCTCCTGCCCAAGTCAAGCACTGAACCAAATGTCATTGAAACTAGACGCCATCAGGTGATACAGATGAGTGGAGATAAATGTCTCAAATATGCATTTTTTATAATCAATTAACTATAGCTTCCTTACAAAAAAACACGACTTGACTTACCCTATGACAATGAGTGCCCTGCCCCTGCTGTGTTCCCCTAGCCTACAGTAGTCCGTGTGGAGCGGGTGGACCAGCAGTGGGAGGCTGGAGCCAGGCAGGGCCCCCAGGTTGAGGGGAACACCCTGGGTAACGGCTGCCGCAGGCATCTACTCCCTAGAGGTGCCTGGAGTCAAAGAGCCAGGGGTTGTCCAATGCCTCCTCCTCAGCTGTCTGACCTGGCTGTCCACACCAGCACTCTGCCCTGCACACCTCAGCCCACACTCACGCATCTCTAGCCAAGGGTTCCTCCTCCCCCGCCTCCTCTCCTGCCTCCTCTCTGGCTGGTACAGTAAAGGTCAGAGCAAACCCCAGGGTGCTGGCCACGCACAAGGTGACGGTCTTCCCGTCTATCCCTCCCCCTACTCCCGTCTATCCTTCCCCCGTCTATCCCCTCCCTCCCATCTATCCCTCTCCTCCCGTCTATCCCTCCCCCTACTCCCGTCTATCCCCTCCCTCCCATCTATCCCTCTCCTCCCGTCTATCCCGTCTATCCCTACTCCCGTCTATCCCTCCCCCGTCTATCCCCTCCCGTCTATCCCTCTCCTCCCTCTCCTGTCTATCCCCCTCCTCCCTCTCCTGTCTATCCTCCTCCCGTCTATCCCTCCCCTACTCCCATCTATCCCTCCCCTCCCTCTCCCATCTATCCCCTCCCTCCCATCTATCCCTCCCCTCCCTCTCCCATCTATCCCCTCCCTCTCCCATCTATCCCTCTCCTCCCGTCTATCCCTCCCCCGTCTATCCCCTCCCGTCTATCCCTCTCCTGTCTATCCCCCTCCTCCCGTCTATCCCTCCCCTACTCTCGTCTATCCCTCCCCCTACTCCCGTCTATCCTTCCCCCGTCTATCCCTCTCCTCCAGTCTATCCCTCCCCTCCCCCCCTGTCTATCCCTCCCCCCGTCTATCCCTCCCCTCTCCTCCCTTCTATCCCTCTCCTCCCTCCCCTCCTGTCTATCCCCCCTCCTCCCATCTATCCTCCCCCTTCTTCCTCTCTCTCCCCCTTCCATGTCTATTGGTCTGCTGGGGACAGGCAGCTCAGTGATTCATTAGTTGCATGCGCGTGCACACACACAGACACACACACTTACTAGTACACCGTATCACTGCTGTGTGTGTGCACTTCCTTTTCCTGTTCTGTTTCCACTCATCTCTCTCTCATTCTTTTCTCCCTGAATCCTATCCATCCCATAGCAACAAATGCTTTCCATACATCTTTCTCTCCATTTCCTTGGCTCCTACAGCAACAGTTGAGCCCCAGTAAGTGGAAGACCGGTCGGTCCCACCTGTGGTTCAGTAGAGCGGTCATGTGGAAAAACCACACCTTGCTATCTTTGTCATTCTCTCCCCCTGGGCAGAGAGTCTAGCAGCACAATGAAACTGCTGTCCTCATCATTTTTCTATAGCTCGTTCATTAAAATAATAAATGCACAGAGTAAAAGATGCATGTGGGAGAAATGCTTCATTTCCGCAAAAGGAATCAAACTTAACTTGAATGTGAGGCGGATCCTGTATACTTCCTGTAAACACCACACTACCACCCCCTAGTAAACAAGAACAAAAACCATTCCGTGTGGTATGGATGGCAAAGGAAAACTAATTAGCGAGAGAGTGATGCAGGCGGCTTAACGGTTGTTGGAGGTCAAAGAGGAGGGTGGACGTCCCAGCCAGACAGCTCACATTTCCCTCACAGAGCAAATGCCAAACCAGCCGAACACCACCCAGCCAACACATGCTCATCAAACTTTCAGCAACAGCACGCGTACCGAAAGGCCCAGCTAATTGAAATGGAGTCGTTTTCTCCCAGGCCTTTGTGTGAGGCAACAATAGTACAGTGATTTCATAGGGCTTGAGCAACCATCCCTGTGAGATCTCTGCTGCTCCATATCTGCTTTTCTGTAAATTAAGTGACCACCAAGGTTATTATAGTAAATGAAAACAAAAAGTAAATCATAAAAAAACTATTTAGTAAACTGAAATAAAATGATTAACAAACCGGTTTAAAAACTAAAACTATTATCTTTGACTCTAAAACCATTCAAATAAAATAAAAACCAAAATGAAGTATTTTCTGTTTTTTAGGGGGCAAAAATCAAATGGGGTTTTCAAGTTGTTGTTTTTTCTGATTGGGTTTTCAAACGTCTTAATCTGGCAGGTCACATTGACACTGACTTTATCATTTAAAAGGTAGACTCAGCAAGATGGCGTCGAAATAAACATGTATCTAACCCCCATATCACACACTCACAAACCGAAATTATAATAGTATGTGTGTAAATCAATTAGTGAGAGAGCGCCTCAAATATTACATTTCTTTGTATATATCCACATAAATCCCTGTAAATCTGTTCTTGTTTCAGTCATGTCTTTGGTCACATTCGCATGGTTATACAAAGACTCCCTAATGCGTGACAATAGAGCCTCCCACAGTGCAGGCGACGGCTGCATGGTGCAGCTGGTGAGAAGCAACTGCAGATACTTGCAGTCAAAACGTCATGACCTTTGATTGCATGATATTTGTAAAGTACATGTAGGTGTAAAGGATGTCACGTTGCTTGCTTAGTGAGTACCACTTCCTCATGATTCGGCTCACACCGAGGCTCGACCCCAGGACCTCTGCCTTGCTAGCACTAGTACCGGCCTTCTGAAGTGTGTTACCAGTCAGCGTCGAGCTAAAAGTTAGCAATTCTCTGGCGGGGACACTTCAGGCTGCGGAGTACGTTTTACACATCCCCATGTGCTACATAGTCCTCAGTCTGACAATTGTTATCCCCAGAATGCAACACTCCTTGAAAAGCGGTGACCGACGATGGTCATCGACTTGACAAAAATGATCCGCTCAAATGCGGCCATTGAGATGAGCACGATGCAAGGCTTTCATCTCACACAGTCTGAAACAATAGCTGGGATATGTGCATATACCAGTGGAGGCTGCTGAGGGGAGGACGGCTCATAATAAATGTCTGGAATGGAGTAAATGGAATGGCATCAAAAACATGGTCTTCATATGTTTGATACCATTCCATTACACTGCATTCCAGCCATTATAATGAGCCGTCCTCCCCTCAGCAGCCTCCACTGGCGGCACACTGTTACAACGTGGTAGCTACAGGACCAAAACAGCTTAGAAGTTTAGCCTTGCGCTTCAGCGCTCCTGGTTTTTGAGGAAATGTATCCACTACTACTAGTTTACTTGGTGCATCTACATCTCGTGTCATTTCTCTGAGTCTACCTTTAAAGATAACGTAACCTATGACCTGACCCATCACCTTATGCATTACTGTCTAGGTAGCTTGGCGGTTAGAAGCGTTGAGCCATTAACCGAAAGGTTGCTGATTTGAATCCCTGAGCCGGCAAGGTGGAAAAATCTGCCGTTCTGCCGTTAAGCAAGGCAACTAACCCCCTGTAACAACATACTGCTTTCCAGTCGACGTCGATGAAGGCAGCGGAAGACACATTTCGGTTGAATGCATTCAGTTATGCAACTGACTAGATATCCTTCCCTTCACAGTGGCAAAACGTGACATCACAAAAACTATACAACACATAAATGGCTCCTAGCCTCTCACCCATAGGCTACTTTCTGTTAATGTGCATCATGTGATTTTAACCAATTATGAGTAGGCATTGCCTAATCATTTCCTTCTAATTGTCTACTAATTGGTTGTTGATGTCATTGGAAACACTTATCTTCCTCTCTTTTTGACTGGGGTGTTGCTGGAAATTATGAATATGATTTTTTTATTTTTTTTCCCTTTAAAAGTTCAGAACCCTCATTCTCTATTCTTTTCACAAGAGGTCACTAAAATACCATTTATCAAACTGCTGGAGCGTCACTTTGCCTAACCCCTATGCATTACGTTACCACACAAAATATAGCAGACATACTACTGCCGTGATTTTATTTAAATCCATATTCATGCAATGGCTACAACAGAGATTATTTAACAACAATTATAAACTGTATGGTTCGAGCCCTGAAGGCTGATTGGCTGACCGCAGTGGAATATCAAACCGTATACCACAGGTATGACAAAACATTTAGTTTTACTGCTCTAATTAGGTTGGTAACCAGTTTATAATACGTAGAAATATGGCACCTCTGGCGTTTGTGATAGATGGCCAATATACAACGGCTAAGGGCTGTATCCAGGTACTTCGCGTTGCGTCGTGCATAAATAATAATACTATCCCTTAGCAAGGTATATTGGCTTTATACCACACACCCTCTGGCCTTATTGCTTAAATTTTTTTCAAATAAAATTAAGTGAATACAATAGCAGTGCCTCATCTCATTATCTGAGACAGAGAGCTACTCAGGGGGTATTTAAGTCGTAACTATGCCTTAATCATGCTATCAGGGTAGATGGAGCAATTAGATATAGCTGTGGCAAAGGAAAGACTACACCTTGATTCTCTGACATTGGCCCTGTATTAATTAGTCATATCAAGATGCCATTGAGGGAGAAAATAAATTAAATATTGAGAGCTGTAGTTTTAGACTTGGTCAGTGGCTTACTAATGAACCATGGTCAACTCTCCCTTATTTATTTGTTATTTGTCCAAAGGAATAAAACAAATCTGTAGCATTTAAAGAGTGCTTCTGCTTCTATTCCGATGTGTGTAAAACAACTCACATCTGAATAGATGGAGCAGACCAGTTGATGAGGAAATTAATAAAGGTGTCAGAAGACATCAGCACAGTATACGTTTTTTTCATTAACCTCCATAGGCGGCAGTGCTTGACTTAGAACGGAAAGTGTCTGGCGAACGAGATAAATGAAGCTCCATCAACTTTACATTAAACAACAAATACTTACACAGTGGAAGTTGCGTATCACAACATTTTAAATAATTCCACAAAGCAAAAGCATTTCCAACTTTAGGTTGTGATAAATCAGAAGAAAAAAAATGCTTACAATTATGCATTTAGGGAATCTTACTTTGAACTGGCAACCTTCTGTTGCATCGGTTGCTGTCTGCTTGTGCTCGGCCTCTTCCATTGATACTGATCTCTGTCAAGCAGGAACCATTTCTCGGAGTTAAGATACATTATTTCTAACAAACACTCCATGGGCTATGGAGCCTGCAGATCCTTTATCTGAGTTGTCTGTGCCTGGACCGTCATGAAAAAAGCCTAAACTCGTCCTAGTCCCTACTTTCAACTGATCCCAGGTCGGCTCGGTGTCGGAGACGTAAACTATGAATGGGAATGCGACAGCAGCCTCGCATCCTAAATGAACCGAGACTGGCAGCACGTGCCTGCCAGTTGCAGCTGGTTGCTACGCCAAACATGTGGGGAATCTGATTGGACCAAGGAACTTCGCTACTGTATCAGGCTTTGATCTAGCCTACTACATCAAAGACTTTCACTGAATGTATTGCATTCCTGCATTGCATTCAATATGTTAGTTGTAACCAAGGTTATATAGGACCATGTTGGTAGGCGATAAAATAGACGAGTTAATGTGACTTCGCAAAGTACGTAGACTCCTTTGAGTTTTTCCACATTTTGTTACCATAGTCTTATTTTAAAATTGATTAAAAATAAATAAGTCCTCAGCAATCTACACAAAATACCGCATAATCACAAAGCCAAACAGGTTTTTAGACATTTTTATAAAAAATACAAATTTTAAATAGCTTATTTTTATAAGTATTCAGACACTTTGCCATGAGACTCGAAATTGAGCTCAGGTGCATCCTGTTTCCAGTTCTTAAAGTTGAGATGTTTCTACAACTTGATTGGAGAAATGGAAGAAGATTGGAACCACCAAGACTCTTCCTAGAGCTGGCCACCTGGCCAAATTGAGCAATCGGGGGAGAAGGGCCTTGGTTAGGGAGGTGACCTAACGAACCCGATGGTCACTCTGACAGAGCTCCAGAGTTCCTCTGTGGAGATGGGATATCCTTCCAGAAGGACAACAATCTCTGCAGCACTCCACCAATCAGGCCTTTATGATAGAGTGGCCAGACGGAAGCCACTCCTCAGTAAAAGGCATATGACAGCCCGCTTGGAGTTTGCCAAATGACACCTAAAGACTCTCAGATCATGAGATAACAAGATTCTCTGGTCTGATGAAACCAAGATTGAACTATTTGGCCTGAATGCCAAGCGTCACATCTGGAGGAAACCTGGCACCATCCCTATGGGGAAGCATGGTGGTGGCAGCATCATGCTGTGGGGATGTCTTTCAGTGGCAGAGACTGGAAGACTAGTCAGGATGGAGGCAAAGAATGAACGGAGCAAAGTACAGAGAGATTCTTAATGAAAACCTGCTCTAGAGCGCTCAGGACCTCAGACTGGAGCGAAGGTTGACCTTCCAACAGGACAACAACCCTGAGCACACAGCCAAGACAACACAACACAGGAGTGGCTTCGGGACAAGTCTCTGAATGTCCTTGAGTGGCCCAGCCAGCACCCGGACTTGACCCCGATCAAACATCTCTAGAGACATGTGTGACTTCCTCCGAAGTCGGTCCCTCTCCTTGTTCGGGCGACGTACGGCGGTCAAAGTCACCGGTCTTCTAGCCATCGCCGATCCACTTTTCATTTTCCATTTTGTTTTGTCTTGTCTTCCCACACACCTGGTTTCAATTCCATCAATTACATGTTGTGTATTTAACCCTCTGTTCCCCCCATGTCCTTGTCCGGTATTGTTTATTGTAAGTGCTTGTGCACGTTATGTCTGGTGTGTGTCGAGTTATGTACCCATTTATTGATTGTTCTGTTTTCTGGTGGGTTTTTATTATTAAACTGCGCCATTGGAAACACAGTTTTTGCTCTCCTGCGTCTGACTTCTCTGCCGCCAGTACGCACCCCTTACAACATGAAAATAGCTGTGCAGCAATGCTCCCCATCCAGCCTGACAGAGCTTGAGAGGATCTGCAGAGAAGAATGGGAGAAACTCCCCAAATACAGGTGTGCCAAGTTTGTAGTGTCATACCTAAGAAGACTCGAGGCTGTAATCGCTGCCAAAGGTGCTTCAACAAGTTACTGAGTAAAGGGTCAGAATACTTATGTAAATGCCATATTTCAGCTTTATAGTTAATACATTTGCAAAATGTTCTAAACCTGTTTTTGTTTTGTCTTTATGGGGTATTGTGTGTAGATTAGACAAAAGCAATTTAATCAATTTTAGAATAGGGTTGTAACCTAACAAAATGTGGAAGTAGTCAAGGGGTCTGAATACTTTCCGAAGGCACTGTATGTATTATACCTTTTAGGGTAGGCCAATGTATCGTCTGAATTATATCATTTAATTTTTTATTTTAGCCAATGTGGAAGAATATAAGGCAGATCCAAAACCAAACAACCTCTGCATTTACTGTTAATGGTTCAAACAGTAGCCCACCTAAAATGATACGCAGCCCTCTGACCACCAGGGCGAGCTATAGAGCTTTCTGTGTTTGCAAACATTGCAGCAAGTTGGTGGCAGAACAAGGTGGGGTTCTTCTGGAATCCCAGCAAAAAAAAGCTTCTATTTACATGTTGCTTATGAGTGCATTTCACACTACTTTTAGATTATAATCGGATTTTAAGGCTCTTGTGAGTGTCCTGCTTAATATAATGTTTGTGTCATCATTGCAAATCACCTGCGTTATACTTAAAAAACACTTCAACCAGTAAAATGGCTCTTTGGCTAGCTTTTGCTACAGCCTATATCAATGAGCGTTAGCATTCTAGCTAACAGCTGTTGCATCCAAAATAGTTATTTTGCTATGATCACAAACAAATATAATCTTAGCGACTGTTCAAGCAAGAATCAAAACATCATTGTAAGCGTATGAGGACTCCCCCAAAGAGTGATTTTGTTTAGAAGTAATAAAAAATACAATCTAGGCTGTTAAATGGGTGCAGATGGCCAAACCATCATACTACCACCATGCCTGACAGTTGGTCTGAGGTTCTTACTCTGGAATGCTGTGTTTGCCAGACCTAATTGGACCCATCTCATCCAAAAAGTTGACTCAAGATTGTCAAGAAGCTGGATGATCATCAAGACTCTTGGAAGAAAGTTCTATGGACCGATAGAAGTATAACTTTTTGGATGACTTGGGTACCATTATGCCTGGCAAAAAACAAACACTGCATTCCGCGGTAAGAACCTTATACCAACGGTCAGGCATGGTGGTGGTATTGTGATGGTTTGGGGATGCTTTACTGCTTCAGGACCTGGACGACTTGCCTTAATAGAAGGAACTATAAATTATGCTCGGTATCAGAGAATTCTACAGGAGAATGTCAGGCCATCCATCTGTGAGCTGAAACTGAAGCGCAGCTGTGTCATGCAGCAAGACAATGATCCAAAACACACAATCAAGTCTACATGAAAATTGCTTGAAAGCAACACATTTGAAGTTTTGGAATGGCCTAGTCAAAGTCCAGACCTAATCCCAATTGAGATGTGGCAGGACATGAAACGAGCAGTTAATGCTTGAAAGCCCACAAGTGTCACTGAGTTAAAGCAGTTCTGCGTGGAAGAGTGGGACAAAATTCCTCCACAGTGACGTGAGAGACTGATCAACAACTACAGGAAGTGTTTGGTTGTGGTCATTGCAGCTAAAGGTGGTACAACCAGTTATTGAGTGTAAGGGGGCAATTACTTTTTCACACAGGGGCATTGGGTGTTGCATAACTTTGATTATGAAATACATTGAATAACTAGGTCATTGTTGTGTTATTTGTTATTAACTCACGTTCCCTTTATCTAATATTAGGTTTTGGTTGAAGATCTGATAACATTCAGTATCAGAAATATGCAAAAGTAGAGAACATTAAAAAGGAGGCAAATACTTTCTCACAGCACTATATCCTTGACTCAGGTAGGATCCCCTGGAGGGAGGTGCAGCAGTGGGAGAGAGACCCCCCCCTCCCCCGGTCCTTCAGAGTGCCTAAGTGACAGGCTTATTTATGTGGGCAGGTATAAATAGTGACAGAGGAGCCGTCCAAGCCAGCCGAGCCAGGCTGAAGCTAGCTGTGAATCCTGCCGGGGAGGTGGAGATGTGAGATGGATGGTTTCACCATGGGGGGGGGTATAGAAAGGTCATGGGGAAATCAATACAGCCATAACTCAGCCCTGGGGAGGATCCCTACTGATCCCTCCCTTTCAGGTGCTGCTGCCTGGCCTGAGTGGCCTCCCTTTTACATCTTTGTTAAGCCTATTCAGGAATTAGCATGGGAGAGACTGCTAGACTTACTACACCCTTCACTGGGCTGACTGGCTCTTTGACCCCTCTTATTGCTCACCTGCAGACTCTATAATAGGTGTGTATTACTTTTTTACTTTTGACTTCTTATCCAGAGCAACTTATAGTGAGTGCATACATTTTCATAGTTTTCCATACTGGTCCCCCATGGGAATCAAACCCACAACCCTGAACCCACAACCCCGCAAGTGCCATGCTCTACCAACTGAGAAACCCAGGACATTATTCATTACTGGTCACATTCCAGGCTGATTACATTGCAGATTTTGTATTGCATCAACTATTGGTTGCGTGCTATGCCATTGACTACACAGTCGGGCACCAGATTGCTATATCATATGATGCGATTAGCTGATATGTTAAACACAATCAAGGCGTTCAGAGATCTGGCATACATCTGCAATGTAGTCCGCCTGGAACGCCACTGTTCAGGCTGTGAAACAATGAGGTGTCATCATATCAGATTCCTGTTTCACATTCCAACTGACACTTTCTTGGTGGAATGACAAGATCAGTGGATTGACATTGAGTGGATGAAGGTGTCATGTCCAGTAAACTGGTAGTACATTGTAATAGATAGAGCCGAAAGAAAATACATTTTTACCATTGATATTCTCCTCTCAGGATCCCATGCTGCTTTCTGTCCTTGCAGACTTATTATTCTGCAGTGGTCCTTGATGCACACACTACTCTCTGAATATCTGGTCTTATAAGAGGCAGGTGGGTTACCTGGCCAATGGACTGGGCATTACTTCACCATCACCAGTCACCATGCGTTTCACTGAGCTGAGCACTGCCATTAGGCCTAATAACTAACACCTCCAAATGTAGGCTATTCTACTGCAATCCCCATCTGCTTTGATTTAATTCCGGGGAAGCCAAGGCAAGAACTCTGATTGGTTTTGTGCTGGGCTAAGCCGCTGACTGCAGCTTAAAGTATTTGTCAAACATGAGACACAAAAAGCACTTTTGTTTTGGTGCTGTGTTGCATGTGTCACCACATGTAGGCTACCTGAAGACTCCAGAGTCTAGGCGCAGCACCCCCCGCACAGCCGCAACGCTCTGTGCCACAACGCTCATTAACTAAAACAAATGTTAACAAAATGTGTAATGCATTTTCATTCTAGTATGCACGCCAAACAAAAGGCAAACAAACTGGACATTGATCATCCTTTCGGAGATACGCCACTGAAGGTTATAGACCTAGAAAGAAAACGCATTCGAGCGGCAGGGCGTCAGGTAGAAACCAATCAGAAGCAGTAGATTAGATTGCTATGGGACAGTGAGAGGAGCCCGGCCTAGTTGACTGCCATTAAAAGTGTTTGGGATACCATGCGCTCCCGTTCATATTAGATGACCAATGCAAAATCAGTTTTTGTCCATAGGACTGGCTGTTATTAGCAACGGCCAGAGGTGCTGAAATTTAGCAGTGAAGCCACAGTTTTAAAGTAAGAGAATATGCTGCTTCTTTGAAGTTTTATCCAGTCAGCCAGGCAGCCATATAGGTAGGTCCAGCAGGCCGGCTGGCCTGAGAGGTAGTTCCGGCAGGCCAACCAGATAGCTTGGTCCGGGCGGCCGGACAAATTGGAACAGATTGGACCGTCCTGCCACATAGCTAGGTCCGGCCTGCTGGCCAGATGTCTACGATTGGCCGGCCGGCCAGATAGGTAGGTAGATCCGGCCAGCCGGCCGGACAGATAGTTAGGTCAGGCCGGCCAGCCAGGAAAGTAGGACCAGCCTGCCAGATAGCTAGGCCAGATAGCTAGGCCAGATAGGTAGGCCAGATAGGTAGGCCAGATAGGTAGGCCAGATAGGTAGGTCAGATAGGTAAGGTCCAGCCGGCAAGCCGTATAGGTCCTATTTGACTTACCTATCTGGCCGACCGGCCGGACCTACCTATCTGGCCAGCCGGCCGGCCAGACCTACCTACCTATCTGGCCAGACCTACCTATATAGCCGGCAGTCTGGCTGGCAGTCTGGCCAGGTAGGTCCAGCCAAATAGGTCCGGCCGGTCTGCCAGATAGTAGATCCAGCTGGCCTGCCAGCCTGCCAGATCTATCCGACCAGATAGGTGGGGTCGGGATGGCTGGCCAGATAGGTCCGGTTTGGGCGGCCAGGCAGGTCAAATAGGTCCGGCTGGCCGGCCAGATAGGTAGGTCCGGCTGGCTGGCTGGCCAGATAGGTAGGTTAGGTAGGTAGGCCGACCAGGTAGGTCCGGCCCGATAGGACAAATCAGAGCTGGTGTAGTAGGATTCAAACTTGCTGTACTGACGCGTTGCCTGTTTGATGGTTCATCAGGATTTCTTATCTGACTTATCTTTGCCGCTCTGTTGTTCATGGTGTATGGGGCCTTCACTTTTGTTTTCTCCTCCGTGCCAAACCTCTCTGCAGCCAGGGTAACAATGATTGTTGTCATTGTCTGGAGACGTCTATCTGCTTCACCTTTTGGCTGTTGCTTCAAGGACTTTGTTAGCTTTTTCATGAATCTGGAGCCACTCTTTCTCCTGTTTGGCTAGAGGCCACTTAACCCGCCACTGCTCTGGTGGTCTGCATGGAGTTGAAGCTTTCAGCCACTTTCAGCCGCTTTCAGCATTTGGAGGTTTTGGCACTGTGTGGTGAGTTCGGACCATGACTCCTCCTGTGTCTCAACAGAAGTGGTTCCTGTGCACTCTGTCGAATGCACCACCTGCACGCATTTTATCCTGGCCTGGTGGATCTTGAGGCCACGCAGGTTCTTGCAGACCATGCTGCAACCACATTCTGTACTCATAATCATTATTCTTTTGCCAAGAGTCGGTGTCCTTTGGTCCGTTCATCTGGGGTGCTTGTCCTACCCCCTCCCGGGCACCCCTGGTCGAATAGTAGCTTGGTGTGGGTTTCTTCCTCTCGGAAAATGCAGATCGGGCTGCCAATCCTTGCTGCTCCAGTTACCGTCTTGCTGTGCTGTTTTCTGTTTAAGTGTGTTTATATACAGTGGTTCTTCTTTTTAAAGTTTTGAGCTAATGCCGCGACCGCGTAATTCTAGCAACAATGGCTGACACTTAAATAACATGCCATTGAATTCTGCGGCACCCCGCAAGCTGTGCTGCAGTATGCCGCAACTTTTAAAGGAAGAACCACTGTATATACATATGTATCAATGTCTGAGTGTGTACAGTATGTCTGTGTATGCATTCTCACTGGCACCATGAACTATCCGAATCCTTCATAGTTGTTCAACTCCCTCTCAGACTGCTCTATCTTCATCTTAATGTTGTTCCGACTGCAGGCCAGCCTGGCTGCAGGCCATCAGTTTGACCGGGACGTTGAGCTGTTGTATTAAGCCCATCAGCCTACTGCTATAGTAAAGGCAGCACAGGCTTCTGCCAAGCCAGGTGAGGGGGTGGTGCGTGTACTCTGTTGTAGATTTGGGTATGTGGGATAATCTGTGGATCTGTTGGGGTGGTATGTAAATAGGAGTGGTCCAGGGTTTCTGGGATGATGGTGTTGATGTGAACCATGACCAGCCTTTCAAAGTATTTCATGGCTACACATATGAGTGCTACGGGATGGTAGGCATTTAGGCAGGTTACCTTGGCATTCTTGAGCACAGGGACTATGGTGGTCTGCTTGTGGTTGAAAATGTCAGTGAAGACACTTGCCAGCTGGTCAGCGCATGTTCTGAGCACGCATCCTGGTAATCAGTCTGGCCCAGCAGTCGTGTGAATGTTAACCTGTCTTACTCACATCAGCTACAGAGAGTGTGATCACAGTCGTCCGGAACAGCTGGTGCGGTGTTATCTGCCTTGAAGCGAGCATAGAAGATATTTAGCTTGTTTCCCATCTATTTCTGATGTCCATCCTGTTTGATTTCAATTTGCCATACATTTTTAACTGTGCTCTTTCACAAAAGTTCTGAACCTATTTACAGACACAGTATATTTTACATTTGTTATCTTGTTGTTATTAGTCCCACCCTTCAGCTCAATTCAACTACCCCCATTTATCTTGTAACACTATCCTTATTGGATTTATATTTGTCATACATTTTTCAACTGTGCTGTGATTTTTCACAAACGTTCTGAACCTTTCTATTCTCATAGTTTCTACAGATTGTAAATTAAAGATAAATATTTTTGCTAAAAGTTTTATGTTATTGATCGATCAAAACACCCAGTATTGCTATGTGCAGCGTTAGCTCCAGGTAAATGTTGCAATTCTTCAGCCATTCCTGGACCTGTGACAAAAAACAAGCCACAAATGAACACTACCAAAATAAATGATCTAATGACTCTGTCTCTTCACAGCAACATCTGCAGAGCTGGGAAGGTTGTATCCCTCATATACATAACATTCTATTGGTTGCAAGAATTTTGTATAATAATTCAAATTGAAAAAATCTCTGTTTTGAATCCGGTGTCGTTTTGTGTATCAGTTCATAAACCATGTGCCATGGAATCGGTACATCGAAAATCTCTTCCCAACTATTTTGCAATCTATATGGCACAGCTGTAAAAAAGAAATTGTCCTTAAATTAAACTGGTATATTTTTTTATAAACCACAATTTTCTTTAACCAATTTTGGTCTTTAATGCAGGGCCGACAGACATTTTCCTCACTTTTTCCCCCTTCCACTTGAGTTTAACCACAATATATGTTGTATTATTTGTTCTGTCTTTTCTGGTGGGTTAAACTGAAATTGTAACCAACTTTCTATGGCTTGTTTTAAAAATAACTATATTTTGGAGATTTAGTTTTCAAATAACCGAAAGTGAGAGGTTGTAATCTGAATAAAGGGAAAAAGGCCATTCTTGAACATGGGGTCAGACATTCTTACTAATTTGTTAGAGAACCAGTTCAGATTTAAGTATAACTTTTGTATGACTGACGCCTTTAGTGAGAGGTCTAATGCTTTAATATTTAATCATTTCTGCCTTCCATATTCATATTAATTATATAAATAGGCCCTTTTAATTTTCTCTGACTTGCCATTCCAAATAAAATTGAATATTTTTTGCTCATATAATTTAAAAAGGTTGCTAGGTGTAGACAATACCATAAGCAAAAAGGTAAACTGGGATATGACTAAAGAGTTAATCAGAGTGATTTTTTTCTCCACAGATATACAGTTATTTTCCTTTCTAAGATATTATCTATTTTTGCAAACTTTCTATTAACATTTACTGGAGTGAGATAATTTCTTTCTTTGGGAATATGTATACCGAATATGTCCACATCCCCATCATTGGTAAACTACACGGTAATGTAAAAGTTATATTTTTTTGTGATCCAATACGTAATATAGTACACTTAAAATAATTTGGTTTTAATCCAGATAGCTAAGAAACAGTATCTAGATCCTCTATGAGGCTGTGGAGGGATCCATATTGTCGATGTAAAAGAAAACATGAATCATCATCGTACAATGACACCTTTGTTTTTAAGCACTGGATTTCTCACCACTTAATATTATTGTTGGATCTGATTTTAATCATAAATAGACGAAAGTGGGCAACCTTGTATTACTCCTCAGGGCAGTTGAAAACTTTCTGAGAAGTGGCCATTATTTACTATTTTACACTTAGGGTTACTATACATACAGTGGGGCAAAAAAGTATTTAGTCAGCCACCAATTGTGCAAGTTCTCCCACTTAAAAAGATGAGAGAGGCCTGTAATTTTCATCATAGGTACACTTCAACTATGACAGACAAAATGAGGAGAATGAATTATTATTATTATTATTATTTTTTTTTTTTTTTATGAATTTATTTGCAAATTATGGTGGAAAATAAGTATTTGGTCAATAACAAAAGTTTATCTCAATACTTTGTTATATACCCTTTGTTGGCAATGACAGAGGTCAAACGTTTTCTGTAAGTCTTCACAAGGTTTTCACACACTGTTTCTGGTATTTTGGCCCATTCCTCCATGCAGATCTCCTCTAGAGCAGTGATGTTTTGGGGCTGTTGCTGGGCAACACGGACTTTCAACTCCCTCCAAAGATTTTCTATGGGGTTGAGATCTGGAGACTGGCTAGGCCACTCCAGGACCTTGAAATGCTTCTTACGAAGCCACTTCTTCGTTGCCCGGGCGGTGTGTTTGGGATCATTGTCATGCTGAAAGACCCAGCCACGTTTCATCTTCAATGCCCTTGCTGATGGAAGGAGGTTTTCACTCAAAATCTCACGATACATGGCCCCATTCATTCTTTACTTTACACGGATCAGTCGTCCTGGTCCCTTTGCAGAAGAACAGCCCCAAAGCATGATGTTTCCACCCCCATGCTTCACAGTAGGTATGGTGTTCTTTGGATGCAACTCAGCATTCTTTGTCCTCCAAACACGACGAGTTGAGTTTTTACCAAAAGTTCTATTTTGGTTTCATCTGACCTTATGACATTCTCCCAATCTTCTTCTGGATCATCCAAATGCTCTCTATCAAACTTCAGACGGGCCTGGACATGTACTGGCTTAAGCAGGGGGATACGTCTGGCACTGCAGGATTTGAGTCCCTGGCGGCGTAGTGTGTTACTGATGGTAGGCTTTGTTACTTTGGTCCCAGCTCTCTGCAGGTCATTCACTAGGTCCCCCCATGTGGTTCTGGGATTTTTGCTCGCCGTTCTTGTGATCATTTTGACCCCACGGGGTGAGATCTTGCGTGGGGCCCCAGATCGAGGGAGATTATCAGTGGTCTTGTATGTCTCTCATTTCCTAATAATTGCTCCCACAGTTGATTTCTTCAAACCAAGCTGCTTACCTATTGCAGATTCAGTCTTCCCAGCCTGGTGCAGGTCTACAATTTTGTTTCTGGTGTCCTTTGACAGCTCTTTGGTCTTGGCCATAGTGGAGTTTGGAGTGTGACTGTTTGAGGTTGTGGACAGGTGTCTTTTATATTGATAACAAGTTCAAACAGGTGCCATTAATACAGGTAATGAGTGGAGGACAGAGGAGCCTCTTAAAGAAGAAGTTACAGGTCTGTGAGAGCCAGAAATCTTGCTTGTTTGTGGGTGACCAAATACTTATTTTCCACCATAATTTGCAAATAAATTCATTAAAAATCCTACAATGTGATTTTCTGGATTTTTTTTTCTCATTTTGTCTGACATAGTTGAAGTGTACCTATGATGAAAATTACAGGCCTCTCTCATCTTTTTAAGTGGGAGAACATGCACAATTGGTGGCTGACTAAAAACTTTTTTGCCCCACTGTAACATTAACCCATTTATACAGTATATAAACTCCAGTCATACTTTATCAAAGGCCTTTTCAAAGTCAGCTATGAATACCAGGCCTGGTTTCCCAGATGTTTCATAGTGTTCTATTGTTTCCAGTACTTGTCTTATATTATCTCCAATGTTTCGTCCATGTAAAAAACCTATCTGATTAGGATGAATAATATCCGCCAATACCTTTTTAATTCTATGCGCTAAGCATTTTGCTAGATTTTTTGCATCACAACACTGAAATGTAAGAGGTCTCCAAATTTTTTTAATGAACTGGATCTTTATATTTACCACTTGGGTCCTATTTCAGTAATAGTGAAAGTAGACCTTCTTGTTGAGTGTCTGATAATCTACCATTTATATAGGAGTGGTTAAAACATGCTAATAACAGTCCTCTGAGTATATCAACAAATGTTTGGAAAACCTCCACTGGTATACCATCCAGCCCTGGAGTTTTCCCAGACTTAAAGGCTTTAATTGCATCAAGAAGTTCCTCCTCTGTAATTTGGCCTTCACATGAGTCTTTCTGTACAGCTGTTAATTTTACATTATTAATAGGGGAAAAAATCCATACAATTAGCTTCGGTTAGTGGAGATGGAGGAGACTAAAACGAAAACATATGCTTAAAGTACTTTACATTGTCACGAATATCACCGAAGGCGGCCCCCCTTCCTGTTCGGGTGGCGCTCGGTCTACTAGCTGCCACCGATCCCTTTTTACTTTTCGTTTGTTTTTGTCTAATTGGTTTCACCTGTTCCTTGTTTGGTTTTTGGGGTGGGTACTATTTAAGTTCGTTTAGCCTGCTTGTGTTTGTGCGGGCTTGTTGTTATTTGTACGTAGGAGGTGTATTATTTTATTTTGGGTTTTCTCTGTCCGGTTTTTGTAACAGTGGTCTTTGGGTTGTGTTTGCGCCTGTGTTTTGGCTTCACCCAATTTTGTACCTGTTCCTGTTATCTGTGGACATTAAAGTGTTTTTTCCCGTTTACTTCTGCTCTCTGCGCCTGACTCCACACCCATCATTCTCCTGACGTTACATACATCCTCTTTCAAAATATAATTTGGTGAATCTGCTGTTCTGTCTTGCCGATGCACTGAAACCCCAGCTAACTATATGTTATCCATGTTCTTCTTCAGCCACAACTTGGTGAAACATAGGATGTTACAGTTGATACAGAGAGCTTAGTGACTTGCCAAGCAGCCTGTTGAGAACCAGCTGAGCTTCAGTCTCAAGCCTGCAGAGGACACTGGGTAAAATGTAAATATACTGTTTACACTGTGCAGGCTTTGGTCAAATGCATTAAGGAAATGTGCCACCACGTACAGGCAAGACTACCATGACACTCCATTAACAGAAAATGTGCATACACTTCTAATGCATTTCAGCTGTGTAGTATGATTTGATACATTTAGTAGGTACCACCATCCCATCATCGACCTTCCTCTCCACCACTCCACCATCTAAAATCCTCTCTCTCCCCCATCCTACCCTCTACCTCTCCCTTACTCCACATTCATCCCCTAACTTTCACCTCTCCCCCACCCTACTCTATCGGTCTCCAACTCCCCCACTCCACCTTCGGCCTCTCTCTCTCCTTTCTCCTACCCTCTACTTCTACCTCAAATACACTTTGACAGCGCAATACACAAGGGGTGGAACAGTGGCAAAGGTACCCACAGGACAAACAAGACCATGTCTGGAAACAACAGCATCGACACGGTTAAGCGAAAGATTCAAGTTTTACAGCAACAGGCAGATGAACCCGAAGAAAGAGCAGCTCTTCTCTCTATCCTAGCGCAAAATAACCGATAACTGCGAGCTGCAGTTTTCCAGCAGTGCTAGTCCTGTATTTATCCATAAATGTATTCGGTGGATGTACCTTTATGTTTGTAACCAATGCTTTTTCCCCTTCTTTCTCACACTGTTATATGGCAGCCCATTGCTTGAGTAACTGGAGATGGAAGGGAGTTTCATGGGATCATGACTCTGTATAGTACTGTGCGTTGCCAAGAATTAATTTTGGACTTGGGGACTGTGAAGAGACCCCTGGTGGCATGTCTAATGGGGTATTTATGGGTGTCTGAGCTGAATGTTATTTGATTATGCAGACAATCTGGCATTTTCATTACAGTAATACTGAAACTAGAAGATAATAAATTAATCTCTATGGTTCATTACAACAACAGAGATTAAACATAATGGTATGTAGGGTACTATGTTGTAATTCTATAAAGATGTTATTTTTTATGTAACCTTTATTTAACTAGGCAAGTCAGTCAGGAAAAAAAATATTATTTACAATCATGGCCTACCCCGACCAAACCCTAACCCGGACAACGCTGGGCCAATTGTGCACCGCCCTATGGGACTCCCAATCACAGCCAAATGTGATACAGCCTGGAATCAAACCAGGGTCTGTTATGACGCCACTGAGATGCAGTGCCTTAGAGAGCTGTGCCACTCGGGAGCGCCAACAGTAACAGATACAAGAAAGACACTGAATCTGTTTTTATATTTTGGCTTGCACCATGTTCTAATGTATGGGCCTTGGATTCTGGATGCGTAGGGAGCCGGCCCAGCGGCGCTCATACCCATCCAGAAGCCTGTATTTAGTTACTAATGTACACAGCAGTGCTAAGAAACAGGTTGTATATTTAGAAATGTTGTAATACTCTCAGATGATATATAGGTTAGGATTTGATGATGACGTGTAGGCTATATACAGGTCCTGCCTTGGGAAGTGATTGCACAATTGAATCGAAACTCAATTCAAGATCCAAACATGGGAACTTGTTGTGTAACCCATCAGAAAATGCCCTTGTCATTTTGAAGGATAACAATCAGCAGGAGTAGTACTGGGTTAGAATGTGCTGCCTGGCTGGTGCATCCTTGGTTTAAAATGGTGCTAGATATCTGAGGGGAGGATAACTGGCATGAAGGGCATACACACTGAGAGGACAAAACATTAAGAACACCTTCCCCTTTTCCCTCAGAACAGCCTCAATTTATCAAGGCATGGACATCTACAATGTGTCGGAAGCATTCCACAGGGATGTTGGCCCATGTTGACTCCAATGCTTCCCACAGTTGTGTCAAGTTGGCTGGATGTGCTTTGGACCATTTTTGATACACACAGGAAACTGTTGAGCATGGAAAACCCAGCAGCGTTGCAGTTCTTGACACAAACTGGTGCGCCTGGCACCTACTTCCATACCCGATTCAAAGGCACTTAAATCTTTTGTCTAGCCCATTTACCCTCTGAATGACACACATACACAATCCATGTCTCAATTGTCTCAAGGCTTAAAAATCCTTATTTAACCTGTCTCCATTTCCTATACACTGATTGAAGTGGATTTAACAAGTGACATCATTAAGGGATCATAGCGTTCACCTGGATTCACCTGGTCAGTCTATATAATGGAAAGAGTTCCAAATGTGTTTTACACTCTGTGTAAAACAGACAATAATATCTGTCTTCAAAACAAGGAAGAGACAGAGAGAGGGGCTTATTGACTGTTCATGTATCCAGGGAGAGTGATCATCCAGCCTCTGTACATTCCTAACTTGTTTACCCTTCAGATTACTGAGCTGTCTAACAGTATTACTGTCTAGATGGGCCCACAGTGAACTGAAGTATATAGGATGAGTGAGTGAGAGTGCTTGGATGTATAGGGGGTATTACTGGGACTCTTTGGCTACATCCCAAATGGCACCCTATTTCCTTTGTAGTGCTCTGCTTTTGACCAGTGCCCATAGAGTTCTGGTCAAAAGGGGTGCACTATATAGGGAATAGGGTGCCATTTGAGACACATTCTTACACCCAGCTGAGCCGGCTTTCGCTCCCTAAGACATGTGTCAAACTCATTCCACAGAGGGCTGAGTGTCTGCGGGTTTTCGTTCCTCCCATGTACTTGATTGATGAATTAAGGTCATTAATTAGTAGAGAACTCCCCTCACCTGGTTGTCTAGGTCTTGATTGAAAGGAAAAAACAAAAACCCACGGACACTAGGCCCTCCATGAAATGAGTTTGATACCCCTGGTTTAAGACCTGGCCAGTCTTCTGGTGCAAGGAGGGGGAAGCTGCCAACGTCACCCCGTCACATAATGGTTCCAGCTTCTTAACAAACAGCATTAAAGTACCACTTCTTTTAAACAAATTCCATTTTGAATATATTGTGCTTTTTGCACATAGAATTGTTGCGAATTGCAGTATTGTCACGTTCCTGACCTATTTATGTTAGTTGTTATGTGTGTTAGTTGGTCAGGACGTGAGGTTGGGTGGGCATTCTATGTTTTCTGTTTCTGTGTTGGTTTTGGGTTGCCTGGTATGGCTCTTAATTAGAGGCAGGTGTTTGGCGTTCCTCTAATTAAGAGTCATATTTAGGTAGGCGTTGTCACAGTGTTCGTTGTGGGTGATTGTCTCCTGTGTTTGTGTATGTCGTTGCGCCACACGGGACTGGTTTCGGTTTGTTTGTTAAGTGTCATTTATGTGTAGGCTTTTTCCCTGTTCGTGCGTTCTCGTGTGTTATGTGAGTCCGTCGTTCAGATCTGTTCTACACCGTTTATTTGTTTTGTTAGTGTATAGTCAAGTTCGTGTTTTTTCGTCTTGTCAATAAATTCATTATGTATTCAAACTCCACTGCGCCTTGGTTCAATCCCTGCTCCTCTTCGGATGAAGAAGAGGAGGACAGCCGTTACAGAATCACCCACCATACCAGAGCCAAGCAGCGGAGTCAACGGAGAAAGGGACAGGAGAAGAAGGAGCAATGGACATGGGACGATGTATTGGACGGAAAGGGTTGCTACACTTGGGAGGAGATCCTGGCTGGGAGGGATCGCCTCCCATGGGAACAGCTGGAGGCACTGAGGAGAGCAGAGGCTACCGGGAAGAGGAACCGGAGCTATGAGGGAACGCGTCTGGCACGGAAGCCCAAAAAGCCCGTAAGTAATTCCCAAAAATTTCTTGGGGGGGGGCTAAGAGGTAGTGGGCCAAGGGCAGGTAGGAGACCTGCGCCCACTTCCCAGGCTTACCGTGGAGAGCGGGAGTACGGGCAGGCGCCGTGTTACGCAGTAGAGCGCACGGTGTCTCCTATGCGAGTGCATAGCCCAGTGCGGGTTATTCCACCTCCCCGCACTGGTAGGGCTAGATTGGGTATTGAGCCAGGTGTCATGAGGCCGGCTCAACGCGTCTGGTCTCCAGTGCGTCTCCTCGGGCCGGCATACATGGCACCTGCCTTACGCATGGTTTCCCCGGTTCGCCTACATAGGCCGGTGCGGGTTATTCCACCTCCCCGCACTGGTCGGGCGACCGGGAGCATTCAACCAGGTAAGGTTGGGCGGGTTCAATGCTCAAGAGTGCCAGTACGCCTCCACGGTCCGGTATTTCCGGCATCACCTCCCCGCCCCAGCCTAGTACCTACAGTGTCTACACTACGCACTAGGCTACCAGTGCGTATCCTGAGCCCTGTTCCTCCTCCACGCACTCTCCCTGTAGTGCGTGTATCTAGCCCGGTGCCTCCAGTTCCGGCCCCACGCACTAAGCTACCAGTGCGTCTCCAGAGCCCTGTACAAACTGTATCTTCTCCCCCTACTAATCCTGATGTGCTTGTCCTCAGCCCGGCGTCACCAGTGCCGGTACCACGCATCAGTTATAGAGTGGGCTTTGAGAATACAGTGTGCCCTGTCCCTGCTCCCCGCACTAGTAGGAAGGTGCTTATCCTTAGCCCGGTGCCTCCAGTTCCGGCACCACGCACCAGGTCTACAGTGCACCGTATCCGGCCAGAGCCATCTGTCTCCCCAGCGCCATCTGAGCCATCCGTCTCCCCAGCGCCATCTGAGCCATCCGTCTCCCCAGCGCCATCTGAGCCATCCGTTTCCCCAGCGCCATCTGAGCCATCCGTCTCCCCAGCGCCATCTGAGCCATCCGTCTCCCCAGCGCCGTCTGAGCCATCCGTCTGCCAGGAGCCTGCAAAGCCGCCCGTCTGCCATGAGCCTGCAAAGCCGCCCGTCTGCCATGAGCCTACAGAGCCATCCGCCAGACAGGAGCCGCTAGAGCCGTCAGCCAGACAGGAGCCGCTAGAGCCGTCAGCCAGACAGGATCTGCCAGAGCCGCCAACCAGACAGGATCTGCCAGAGCCGCCAACCAGACAGGATCTGCCAGAGCCGCCAACCAGACAGGATCTGCCAGAGCCGCCAACCAGACAGGATCTGCCAGAGCCGCCAACCAGACAGGATCTGCCAGAGCCGCCAGCGAGCCATGAGCAGCCAGAGCCGTCAGAGCGCCATGAGCGTCGAGAGCCGTCAGCCTGCCATGAGCGTCGAGAGCCGTCAGCCTGCCATGAGCGTCGAGAGCCGTCAGCCTGCCATGAGCGTCGAGAGCCGTCAGCCTGCCATGAGCGTCGAGAGCCGTCAGCCTGCCATGAGCGTCGAGAGCCGTCAGCCTGCCATGAGCGTCGAGAGCCGTCAGCCTGCCATGAGCGTCGAGAGCCGTCAGACAGCCATGAGCGTCGAGAGCCGTCAGCCAGCCATGAGCGTCGAGATTCGTCAGTCAGCCATGAGCTGCCCTTCAGCCTGAAACGGCTAGATACCCAGAACTGCCCATCAGTCCAGAGCTGTCTCTCTGTCCGGAGCTGCCTTTCAGTCCGGAGTTGCCCCTCTATCCTGATCTCCCTCTCTATCTTGATCTACCTCTATATTCTTATCTATCCCTCTGTCTTGATTTATCTCTCTGTCCCGGTGCTGTCCTTATTAGTGATGTTATTAAGAGGATTTTGTGGGGGTAAAAAGAGGGTGGACATTCTTGGAGGGAGGAAGCTAGGATGGATTATGGTGGGGTGGGGACCTCGCCCGGAGCCTGAGCCACCACCGTGGTTAGATGCCCACCCAGACCCTCCCCTAGACTTTGTGCTGGTGCGTCCGGAGTTCGCACCTTGTGGGGGGGGTAATGTCACGTTCCTGACCTATTTATGTTAGTTGTTATGTGTGTTAGTTGGTCAGGACGTGAGGTTGGGTGGGCATTCTATGTTTTCTGTTTCTGTGTTGGTTTTGGGTTGCCTGGTATGGCTCTTAATTAGAGGCAGGTGTTTGGCGTTCCTCTAATTAAGAGTCATATTTAGGTAGGCGTTGTCACAGTGTTCGTTGTGGGTGATTGTCTCCTGTGTTTGTGTATGTCGTTGCGCCACACGGGACTGGTTTCGGTTTGTTTGTTAAGTGTCATTTATGTGTAGGCTTTTTCCCTGTTCGTGCGTTCTCGTGTGTTATGTGAGTCCGTCGTTCAGATCTGTTCTACACCGTTTATTTGTTTTGTTAGTGTATAGTCAAGTTCGTGTTTTTTCGTCTTGTCAATAAATTCATTATGTATTCAAACTCCACTGCGCCTTGGTTCAATCCCTGCTCCTCTTCGGATGAAGAAGAGGAGGACAGCCGTTACAAGTATGCAAATCAAAAGTCATGAAGGTCGTTCACTGTTGTGATTGAGGTATTATTTCATATTAGCATGATTAGTATCGTACTAATCATTGGTGATGAATTGTTAACTTTTCTAGTTGAATCTGTGATATAGCTTCCAAAATGCTCAAAGGTCAAGATAGGAAGATTACCTGCTAGGTATAAATGTGTCAGCCGTCACACAGACTCTCACCCTGTTCCTCTTCCCAGAGTACAGTCCATGGTGTCCATATCACAGAACGTAACCTTCCTGATGAAATGCAGGGCTAAAGGAATGAACCAGCCACAATGTCCCAATCACAGAACATGACCTCCCTGCTGGGCTGCAGGAATGAATCACCATGTCCTAATCACAGAACATGACCTCTCTGCTGGGCTGCAGGAATGAATCACCATGTCCCAATCACAGAACATGACCTCCCTGCTGGGCTGCAGGAATGAATCACCATGTCCTAATCACAGAACATGACCGCCCTGCTGGGCTGCAGGAATGAATCACCATGTCCCAATCACAGAACATGACCTCCCTGCTGGGCTGCAGGAATGAATCACCATGTCCTAATCACAGAACATGACCTCCCTGCTGGGCTGCAGGAATGAATCACCATGTCCTAATCACAGAACATGACCTCTCTGCTGGGCTGCAGGAATGAATCACCATGTCCCAATCACAGAACATGACCTCCCTGCTGAGCTGCAGGAATGAATCACCATGTCCCAATCACAGAACATGACCTCCCTGCAGGGCTGCAGGAATGAACCACCATGTCCCAATCACAGAACATGACCTCTCTGCTGGGCTGCAGGGCTGCAGGAATGAACCACCGTGTCCTAATCACAGAACATGACCTCTCTGTTGGGCTGCAGGGCTGCAGGAATGAACCACCATGTCCTAATCACAGAACATGACCTCTCTGTTGGGCTGCAGGGCTGCAGGAATGAACCACCATGTCCTAATCACAGAGCATGACCTCTCTGCTGGGCTGCAGGAATGAATCAGCCACCATGTCCCAATCACAGAACATGACCTCTCTGCTGGGCTGCAGGAATGAACCACCATGTCCTAATCACAGAGCATGACCTCTCTGCTGGGCTGCAGGGCTGCAGGAATGAACCACCATGTCCTAATCACAGAGCATGACCTCTCTGCTGGGCTGCAGGAATGAATCAGCCACCATGTCCCAATCACAGAACATGACCTCCCTGCAGGGCTGCAGGAATGAACCACCATGTCCTAATCACAGAGCATGACCTCCCTGCTGGGCTGTAGGAATGAACCACCATGTCCTAATCACAGAACATGACCTCCCTGCTGGGCTGCAGGGCTGCAGGAATGAACCACCATGTCCTAATCACAGAGCATGACCTCTCTGCTGGGCTGCAGGGCTGCAGGAATGAACCACCATGTCCTAATCACAGAACATGACCTCTCTGCTGGGCTGCAGGAATGAACCACCATGTCCTAATCACAGAACATGACCTCCCTGCAGGGCTGCAGGAATGAATCACCATGTCCTAATCACAGAACATGACCTCTCTGCTGGGCTGCAGGGCTGCAGGAATGAACCACCGTGTCCTAATCACAGAACATGACCTCTCTGCTGGGCTGCAGTGCTGCAGGAATGAACCAGCCACCATGTCCACCATGGGTTGCCATTTGATTAGCTATTAAGTAATCTTGTTTAGAAGTCTTAAGGCTTTGGTGTAGAAGCTGTTCAGGGTCCTGTTGGTTCCAGACTTGGTACACTGGTACGACTTGCTGTGCGGTAGCAGAGAGAACAGTCTGTGGCTTTGGTAGCTGAAGTCCTTGACAATTTTTGGGTCCTTCCTCTGACACCGTCTGGTATAGAGGTCCTGGATGGCAGGGAACTCGGCCCCAGTGGTGTACTCGGCCACACGCACTACCCTCTGTAGTGCCTTGCAGTTGGATGCCAAGCAGTTGCCATACCAAGCGGGGATGCAGCCAGCCAATATGCTCTTGATTGTGCAGCTGTATAACTTTTTGAGGATCTGAGGGCCCATGCTGAAATCTTTTCAGATTTGGCAGATTGTGTTTGGAGTATTTCTAGTCTCTGTGACCTGCTTACAGTGAGTCATACCATCAAGGCTACATTATTCCCAGTGTTAGACACTTCAGATTACCCTATATAAACATAGCCATTGTGCAGAGCGGGCTGTGGAACAGAGGTGTTATTTGTTTGACAAATAGCAGATCAAATGCAGCCAGGAGCAGTCAATAACCGGATTACTTGCCCATGCTGAGATGCAGGCTTATTTATTTATTTTGGTATTTTATTATTTATTTAACCTTCATTTAACCAGGAAGTCCCATTGAGGTCAGAAAGGGTGACCTGGACACAGGACACTTTTAAAACATCAAGGCATTGTCACGCCCTGACCTGAGAGATCCTTATTATTCTCTAGGTCAGGGTGTAACTCGGGTGGGAAATTCTATGTTTTCTGTTTCTTTGTTTTTGGCCGAGTGTGGTTCCCATTCAGAGGCAGCAGTCTATCGTTGTCTCTGGTTGGGGATCATACTTAGGCAGCCTTTTTTCCCACCATTAGGTTGTGGGATCTTGTTTTCTGTTTAGTTACTGTTGCCTGACAGAACTGTGCGTTTTCGTTTTCTATTTTGGTTGAGTGTTTTTTTGGAATTAATCATGAACACTTTCCACGCTGCGCCTTGGTCTACTCTTTCTACCACCAACGAGAGCCGTTACAGGCATTATGACAAACAGACATGTCTACCTGTTTAAACCTAATTAACAACTCGCAGAACGATAAAACATTGTAAATAGTTTTGTGTTTTTCATATAATCTTATACAGTATTGCCATCTGAGAGACCACTCAGTGACCGTTTTCACTCACTGCAGTGAGCACAGTTAATGCTTAAATGATGTCAAAGTACAGTGATATTGTACAGCATCTAACATTAATCATGTGTAGACATACAGATGTAGGATCTCTTCAGTTGCAGATCATTTTCATGAAGCAGGGAATGCAAACGTGTAGTGTATTCAAGGTTTAAAAAAGGCTTCTAAAGTTTGTAATTTCCACTTTAAAAAGTTTGCCCTACCAAAAATGTCCATTAATTATAATCCACATAATAATTCACATTTCCTGTTGCTGCAGGATTATTTTCCTGTTGTAGCAAACTTGCTCAAATTAAGATACTACATCTGTAGAGTAAACTTATCTTTTTTCTTTGCGCTGTATATCTCGACTTGGACAAAACATTTAAAAGCTGATACACCATTTTTTTATTAACATGGGCTTTTAACCATCCTGTTTATCTAAAAACCTGGAGAACATTTTCAGGTAACAGTGCAAGCGTGTGTTCACCAGTGGGCTTCCCTAGAACCATGAGAGAGCGTTTGTCGTCATTGTTTCTGAAACTCTAGCCCTCCAGTGAAAGGTTTCAGGAGGTTTGACTGATTTTGGTTTCCTGTGCATCACTCCCATGGCTCTGTATGGGTAGGGGTGGGCATTGTGTATGTGGATTCAGATCCAGGTATGACCTGTTTTTCACAGCCAGTGGCTCCAAAAGTAGTGCTGCTCTTCCCATTGTCATTGTATTCTGTGTAGCCAGATTCCAATTACATTTGAAGAGACTTTGTGTGTGAGTGGTGGGGCGAACAAATGGGAGACAGCCATGACACTGTGAGGTGGACAGAGGATTCTCTATCCTGAGGTAACTTGATCCTCTTTTGGGGTCCCTTGAGATTACTGAGCCCCCATTGCTCTTTCAGGACTGTACAAGGGTGGGAACCTGCCTCCAACAACACTTCCTCTACTAGCCATACAGACACACATGAAGACTACCACCAAAGTACAGCAGAGCAGCAGACAAAATGCAAATGTCAATGTAATAATATCTCTCCACAAATTATGTTTTATTAAATGCACAGTTTGCCCCCCGAACAGATTTACGATCAGATGGCTCATTATTTGGTAATAGACCAGAGAAAAAAGAGAATTCTCAAAAGAGTCTTCAGCTATAAAGCACTGAGTTTATGAAGTAGATGGACTTTTTGGAACGCTGATAGATGCGTTTACAAACTAATGACTGTTATAGATTACACTTCTTACGCTGCTGACTTCAGAAGATAGATGTGTACTGTATACAAACTCTAATGACTGTTATAGATCACACTTCTTACGCTGCTGACTTCAGAAGATAGATGTGTACTGTATACACACTCTAATGACTGTTATAGATCACACTTCTCACGCTGCTGACTTCAGAAGATAGATGTGTACTGTATACAAACTCTAATGACTGTTATAGATCACACTTCTTACGCTGCTGACTTCAGAAGATAGATGTGTACTGTATACAAACTCTAATGACTGTTATAGATCACACTTCTTACGCTGCTGACTTCAGAAGATAGATGTGTACTGTATACACACTCTAATGACTGTTATAGATCACACTTCTCACGCTGCTGACTTCAGAAGATAGATGTGTACTGTATACAAACTCTAATGACTGTTATAGATCACACTTCTCACGCTGCTGACTTCAGAAGATAGATGTGTACTGTATACAAACTCTAATGACTGTTATAGATCACACTTCTCACGCTGCTGACTTCAGAAGATAGATGTGTACTGTATACAAACTCTAATGACTGTTATAGATTACACTTCTTACGCTGCTGACTTCAGAAGATAGATGTGTACTGTATACACACTCTAATGACTGTTATAGATCACACTTCTTATGCTGCTGACTTCAGAAGATAGATGTGTACTGTATACAAACTCTAATGACTGTTATAGATTATACTTCTTACCCTGCTGACTTCAGAAGATAGATTCAACTATCTTCTGCTCTTTGATTGATACAACGCTGATGACTGTCAGATATTAGACATCTCAGTGTGGATGGGCACATCCACACATCCACACTATTCTACTCCTATGCTAAAAAAATGCATAGTACGAGGCTGTTATTCTCTATTTAGTTTTCCCCTTTGCCGTATATCAATAGCAATTGATAGATGAGGCTCTCTCACGTACAGGGCTCCACAGGGCTCCACAGGGTGCCACGGGGCTCCACGCGGCTCCACAGGGCTCCACAGGGTGCCACAGGGTGCCACAGGGCTCCACAGGGCGCCATATGGCTCCACGGGGCTCCACAGGCCTCCACAGGGCTCCACAGGGTGCCACAGGGTGCCACAGGGCTCCACAGGGCGCCATATGGCTCCACGGGGCTCCACAGGGCTCCACAGGGCTCCACAGGGCTCCACAGGGCTCCACAGGATGCCACAGGGCTCCACCGGGCGCCACAGGGCTCCACAGGATGCCACAGGGCTCCACCGGGCGCCACAGGGCTCCACAGGGCTCCACAGTGTGCCACAGGGCTCCACAGTGTGCCACGGGGCTCCACGGGGCTCCACCGGGTGCCACAGGGCTCCACCGGGCGCCACAGGGCTCCACAGGGTGCCACAGGATGCCACAGGGCTCCACCGGGCGCCACAGGGCTCCACAGGGCTCCACAGGATGCCACAGGGCTCCACCGGGCGCCACAGGGCTCCACAGTGTGCCACAGGGCTCCACGGGGCTCCACGGGGCTCCACCGGGCGCCACAGGGCTCCACCGGGCGCCACAGGGCTCCACAGGGCTCCACAGGGTGCCACAGGATGCCACAGGGCTCCACCGGGCGCCACAGGGCTCCACAGGGCTCCACAGGATGCCACAGGGCTCCACCGGGCGCCACAGGGCTCCACAGGACTCCACAGTGTGCCACAGGGCTCCACAGTGTGCCACGGGGCTCCACGGGGCTCCACCGGGCGCCACAGGGCTCCACAGGGCTCCACAGGATGCCACAGGGCTCCACAGGGCTCCACAGTGTGCCACAGGGCTCCACAGGGCTCCACAGTGTGCCACAGGGCTCCACAGGGCTCCACAGTGTGCCACGGGGCTCCACGGGGCTCCACGGGGCTCCACGGGGCTCCACGGGGCTCCACAGGGTGCCACAGGGCTCCACAGGTTCAACTGCCAATATTGATTTTACTGACGAATGTCTATTCATCCTTCATCAAATGTTTTTTTCTCCCTCTTGCGCTGTTTAAATCTAATTAGATTTTTTTTAAACGTGTACATTCACATACAGATGTATATTTGTGTGATATAGCCTAGTCAATGACACTCTGTTACATAGACATGAGTGTGTGTGTAAAACTGTACTGTATGTCTTCTCCGGCAAACAGGCAGGCAGACCAACCTAGATGTCCAGCATCAGAAAAGGCCTAAAGTAAGTGTTTCATATCCATGTGAGAGAGATTAACACAGAAAGGATCTGTGTCATCCCCAAAACGTCCCAGAAAGATTTGGGGCTTATGTTTCAATGCCCTTCGCTGCTAATCTCTACTTTTAATGTGTCTGTATCATTTCCACTGTCCTTCCTATGCTTTTATGCGTTATTCTCACAGCTCACACTAAACAGGACGAACAAAATCAGTACTTGTTTCTGCCGTGGTCTACTTTCATCACATCTATTTTGATACAATCACAGGCAAAAGCACAAAACAGCCTTAAATCTGCTAGGACAGTGAGCAGGCTTTGTGACAGAGTGCTGTAAATCCAGGGTGGATGGATAGGATGTTGTTTGGCCAGAGGTCTGTGGCAGCCTGAATCCCAAATGGCACCCTATTCTCTATGTAGTGCACTACTTTTGCCCAGGGCCCATAGAGCTCTGGTCATAAGCAGTGCAATGTAGGGAATAGGGTGCCATTTGGGAAGCATGCCTGGCTTAGCACTTCAGGGGCGGTGTGAAGTGGAGAGGAGATAACCATGGGGCAGCACTGAACATGTCAGCTGGCCAAGGTAAGGCCGCCCGCCCAGGGCCCCAGCGCTAACTGGCACTAGCCACGTCTATCTCAGCCTGAAGATTTCACTTTTGTGTCTGTGCCAGCCAAAGAGTTAGAGAGCTTGCTTTTGAAACTGAGAAAATTGGGTATTTTTCAGAGATGCTCCTCCATTCTGTTTGTTGCAGTAAATACAGATGTAATAATTTACTTCTCTAAATTGACACTTTGCTCTTCAAGCCTTTGAAGTGTAAGTGAAAAATTACAGTAAGTCATGTTTCACTTACAATAAGTCATGTTTCACTTACAGCAAGCATTCAGTATTTTTGTTCTTGTTTCATTTTCTGATCTTACAGAGACAATCTCTTGGCTGTACATAGTATCACCTCTCTGTGGACATGGTGTTGCAGGAAAAAGTTGACAGCACGAAGGATAAATTTAGATGTGTGGTTGGACAGGCGCTGCAACAGCAGATACTAGGATACAGTATACCCAAAATGCAAATTAGCAATAAATGAGCAAATTATTTGCAGAGTAATGAAGCATGCAAATATTGCAGAATTATCCACCTGATGCAATCTGAAGTTCCGAATAGTCCAATTGTGTCCTCTTAGGTTCAATAGCTAGGATTGTTGACCTCTGTATAAATTCAGTAACCTGGAGTCAAGGACAATCTATGGAAATATTGACTCAATTGTTCACTTCAGGTCATAGCCTCTCACGTGCAATTCAGCAGTTATGCATATTGAGTACCCTAACCTCGGACCCCATACTGACATTAAGGAGAAGGGCTCAAAGAGTCGAGCATAACAAGACCGATTCTAACAGAACCACCATGTTTTGATCAGTGAGCTGCTCTTCATCTGGACATTATCTCCTGTCTCAAGTGTTACAATTGTTTGACCTTTTATGGGATGCTGTGTGGTCGGGTCTGGCCGACAGGGCTTCTGTTTATCACAACTGTCCTGTGCACTTTGATACATGGCTGTCACAACATCACCCTCCCTCCACTTAGCTTACTGTAGGTAGTACCGTAGGCCTACATACTTTTTCAATTGAACCATAAGGTTGGCCGTTCAACAGAACAAAGAGGAAAATGTGTGATTGACTTTAGTATTTCAGCATGATCACTCCACTCCAAAACAAGTCTATTTAGAATTGTGATAAAGTCTGTTATCAGATGGACGTGGCAGTTAGGAGTCTGAGAAAGGCAAAGATAAGAACATAGAATTTTTCCAATAGTGTTTTATCAGTTAGCTACTTGGCACATTTGCAGGTTAAATAGCTCTGAAGTGGACCAGGGGAGAGGCATAATTATAGGTTGTATTTTGAAACACAACCAGATACTGAACCACTAAGTGATATGGCAGATCAGTCACCCGTCATCACAGTCCCACTACATCTTCAGCAGGACAGGACAGGACAGGCTCACCCACACTGTGGTGGGGTAGGGGTGGGAGTTTGGAGAATAGATCCAGAGTTACAAAAAATAACTTTGGGTTCTGGGCACTCTTTCATATGATACAAGTATTGTAAAGCCCAGCCCTAAAGTACATTTTTTGTCACCCACATTTTTTTTTTACTTGGGGGATTTCAGTTTTTTTTAAAGACTGTAAAATCACCAAGATTTCAGATAAAGAATATATATATTTAGGAAATCTGTTCCCAAGTATTCCCACAAATAAAAAAAGAGAAATATGTGATGGTGTCTCAATGTAATCAAGGTGTGAAATTATTGTTATTTTAGCAAATTCAATCCCTCTTTGGGCTTAGTTATGGTCAATTTGCAGTGTACAAATTCATTTGCTCTGACAAAAAAATCTGAGATTTTCACATGTGGAGTTTTATTACATGTGAACCTGCAAATTTGATTTTCTCACGTTATTGAATTTCATTACATTTGGAGTTGTTTTAAATGTGAAACGGCAATTCAAGTTGTGAAAGTAAGATGTCCAGGTAAACATTTTTCACATGTGAAATACATATTCGATTTTCACATGTGAACGTTTTGAACATGTGAAACTGCAAATTTCACATCTGGAACTGCAATTCACATGTGAGGTGAAAACATGTTATGATCCTCACATGTGAAAGGTGGCGCTAACATGTGAACTCTAAATTTAATACATGGGAAAATATGTTTTGTTAAATTTTAATTTAAGCTCAACATGTGAAAACAGCTATGTTATATTTTTTTGTAAGCAATGATTCATGTTGCCTGGTCTTATATTATAATTATTATATTGCTCCGGCCTCCTGACCATTTGCTCCACAAAAATCGTCCCACAGCTGAATAGTTGCCTACCCCTAGTCTATTTCAAGCACAGTGTCACCTTGTTCTAAAGCCCAATGAATAAAGAACGAAAAGGTATGGGTATATGGTGCACACAAAGTAAATCTGATTCCCTGATAGGCTAATGTGCATGAGAGAAATTGGATTAATTAGGCCTAATTCATAAAGTCGGTGATGCATGCATTAATTAGTAACACAAACACGTTGGTTTCTTGAGGGGGTGAAATGTTGAGAAAACATGCACCTTTAAATGCCCTGAAAGGAAGTGGATTTGCTCCATTCAGAAGGACCTCGTGTTCATGATAGGCCATGCATGCCTTCCTTACAAATTGAACTGTTGGTTGTTTCCATGACTACGAAAACCAGCGCTGCACCAATGACTGATCTTGTGTTGGGCGACACAGCCATTTTCGCTCTCGGGGGAATAGAATATTGTACTGCGGTATTAAAACAAGGATTATTTTCTTGAAATACACACAGGCATACAGGTTGGATAGCAATAATTGAGTTGGTGAGTTGCACAGTTTCCCGACCGTGCACTGTATTTACGGTTGGGGAAAACTGATTATCTTCTGTGAAGCATTTGTGGAGCTGCGTATTGTCTTGCGGAAGCTGGTTTGGGATGCTGTCGGAATAGATATCGAACTCATCCCATACCAGGCAACTGATCCAACAGCAGTGTTTGCGCTCTATGGACTGTCTGCCTGCCTGCCTGACTCCTCAAAAACAGGTGCATATAGTCTATAAATCATTTGTGGGAAAATATTTGCGCGTTGTATTTCAGGGTCAAAGGAACACACGGTGGCAATTATTGGTAAGTATATTTATTGTGGCAATGGGCACGATAAAGGTAGGATAAACGTTCTGTATCACGGGTATTTCACTAGGCTACTGACTAATCACGCGCTGGAAAGTTATCTAAAGATACATTATTTTGCACTGTTATATTGTACCACTATGCTCAAAGCTGACACAGTTGTAAAGAGTTAAAATTTTGTAACATTAAGGGAAGCGTTGTATAACTCCAGCATACCGTCATTCACGTGACGCATTGTCCCATTATTACATGGGATTAAAGAGGTTCATTATTTTCAGAGCAGTTGAAGCGATGTGACTTCAAATAATTCATTTTGACTGATCAAATATAACACTGGTAGTACTGTTGTGTTGTAAACAAAGGGATTGTACCCTATCAAAGGTCCATTTTAAAACGTGTTAATTTGTTATGTCCGCAAGTGTTCTTCTGCATCAAAATGATCGAACTGCCTAGACTGGGTCACGCATTAGATTAGACCTAGGTGATAAAGTGAAGTGACAGCTAGGCCTATGCAATAACAGTGAATTCAGTTCAAATGTTTAAAATGTAAACTATGACTAGAACATGCCAGACATGTCAAACATCCTTGCGTTATATTTCTAATATTCAACGATCAAGAATTAGTTATTCCAGGTAAGATTACATCAAGGACTGTCATATTGTGACATCATATCATACATATATTATGTTATATGTTATCATACAGCACACTAGACTAACCAACACATGTTCTATGTCAAGCCCTATGAGAATAGAGTACCAAGGTCATTGAATTAAACTACCATTATACTGTATACAGATGTATAGAAACAAATTAGACCAAAACTTGAATTATAGCACTCACAATGTGTGAAGCTACTTCAACTCCAAATGGTACTCTCTTCCCTTTGTAGTACACTACTTTCGACAAGGGCCCATAGGACTCTTGTCAAAAGTAGTGCACTATATAGGGAATATGGTGCCTGTCACTTTGGTATAAAGGGTCGGGAGACAGGCGCAGGAGTACGTAATAGTTTTTAAAATTTCTTTACCCAAATTACAGCGTGACATGTACAGGCACGGGGACGAAGACCAAACAAACACATATACAACACACAGGGTTGAAACCCAAACAAAAGAGTGAGGAGTACCTTGAATAAATAACACAAGCGCACAATGATTATCACACGGGACGAGACCCGCAATCATCTGCGCAATCCACGATGGCACGAAAGACAAAACAACATAGCACAGGTACTCACACGAAACAATGGACATTGTAACAATAATCGACAGGACACTGGTAAACCAAGGGCACACTAAGTCTTATACAATTACTAACCACTGGGAATAGGGGCCAGGTGTGGGTAATGTTCCAGAGGGATCCGTGACAGGGCCATTTGGGACTCATCCCTGTGAAGCATTAATGCATACCACAGATTCATACTTTCCATTCATAGGTTTGGCCATACATCGTCATATAACACAGGCACACACAGATCTGGATACACATCAGCCTTTGACAACTATCAGATATCCAACTCCTCATAGTGTTGTCATATTCCTACACATGAAAGTAAAAACGATTTTGTCAATTTTTTAAAATTATCATCAGGAAGTGACCATCACCTGTCAATGGTCAATAAGTCATATAAATGATTTGTCCCTTAGGGACAGTGTGAAATGAAACAGCTGCCACTTGATAATATATACAGTACTGTAGCTCTCCCCTGGTACTTGCTGTCAGCCAGTTAGTGTGTGTGCATAGATCATGGGGTGTAGATGGACAGGACATTAAGGGAAAGAGCAATGTCATACACCTGTGTGCTGATTGATGTATTTCTTCCTCCGCCATTTTGAATGCCATTAGGTTCTTTTACCTTGGCTCGAGTAGTTGAGTAGAGAAAGTTCACCTAAATTTCTTTGCTGTTTGAAGTCCAAACAAAGATAATAATTAAATAAATAAAAAAAGGGCAATGACATTTCACATTGAGAATGTTATTCATTCATGCTGAATTCCCAAGGGTATAAACTGACAAATGCCTATAATACTACAAAGAGCCATCCACTTGTATAGAGTCGCTGGTAGGCTAGTCTACTTCTTGGCTCTGTACCTGATTATCCCTAAAATATCAGTCTTAATGGTGTAGCTAACCTCGGCAGGAGAATATGAGTGATGTTGGTTTTATTGCACAGGTTTCTTTGGAACATGTTTGTGCTGACACCTTCAGTCATGGCACATTCTGTGACCTCTTGGGTGAAGGGGGAGTTCCTCTTCCAGGAGACGTCTTTCATGGCCCCCACCATGTCCAGGCTTGTTGGTGCCACTGCCTGCCAATCGTCCACAGAAGGGTGTCCCCCAAATGGCACCCTATTCTCTACACAGTGCAACCCTTTTGACCAGAGCTCTATGGGCCCTGGTCAAAAGTAGTGCACTACATAGGGAATAGGGTGCTATTTGGGACGCTCACAAGATCTGACCAGGCAGATTTCTATCCAGCATTGAGTTATTGTGGAGCACACTTACTTTGTGGACTGTGAGTGATACAGTATCCTTGCAATCATATTTCAAGTTGCAATACATTTAGATGTGACTTATAACTGTAGGTTATTATCTTCACTGCCATAGAGACTATTTGGTTTAAAGCCATCAGTTTTTACCTTTGGGAATTCAGCATGAATTAATAACATCTTCATTGTGAAACATTATTGCCCTATTTTGAAATGTAATTATCATCTGTCTTTCACTCCAAACAGCAAATAAATGCCACCCGAGCCACGGCCTGTTTACCCCGCTACCATCTAGAAGGTGGAGACAGTACAGGTGCATCAAAGTTGTGGCCAAGAGATTGATAAACAGCTTCTATCTCCAGGCCATCAGACTGTTAAATAGTCATCACTAGTCAGCCTCCACTCAGGACCCAGCCCTGAACCTTAGACACTGTTACTAGCAGGCTAGCACCAGGTACTCTACCCTGTACCTTAGAGACTGTGTCACGGCCGCCGTCAGAAGGAGACCAAAGTGCAGTGTTGTGAGCGTACATTTCTCTCTTTATTAAAAATGTCGCCAACAAAACAACAAACAAAAAACAACCGTGAAGCTTACAGGGCTATAGTGCCACTAAGAAAGATAACTACCCACACTGAAAGGAGGGCTACCTAAGTATGATTCCCAATCAGAGACAACGATAGACAGCTGTCCCTGATTGAGAACAATACCCGGCCAAAACATAGAAATAAAGAAACATAGAAAACAAAACATAGAATGCCCACCCCAAATCACACCCTGACCAAACCAAATAGAGACATAAAAAGGCTCTCTAAGGTCAGGGCGTGACAGACTGCTGCCTTATGTACATAGTCATGGAACACTGGTCACTTTAATAATGTTTACATACTGTTTTACCCACTTCATATACTGTATTCTAGTCAAGGTTCATATTATATAACTACTGCTGTACACTCCTTTTCTATTCAAATACTGTCCATACTATCTATTCACAACACTATATACAGTGCCTTCGGGAAAGTATTCAGACGCCTTAACTTTTTCCAGATTTTGTTAGGTCAGGACCTTATTCTAAAATGTATTAAATAGTTTTTTTCCCCTCATCAATCTATATACAATACCCCATAATGACAAAGCAAAAACAGATTTTTTTTGCTAATTTATAAAAAAATATATATAAAAATATCACGTTTATATAAGTATTCAGACCCTTTACTCAGTACTTTGTTGAAGCACCTTTGGCAGCAATTAAAGCCTCAAGTCTTCTTGGGTATGACGCTACAAGCTTGGCACACCTGTATTTGGAAAGTTTCTCCCATTCTTCTCTGCAGATCCTCTCAAGCTCTGTCAGGTTGGATGGGGAGCGTTGTTGCACATCTATTTTCAGGTCTCTCCAGAGATGTTAGATCGGATTCAAGTCCGGGCTCTGGCTGGGCCACTCAAGGACATTCAGAGACTTGTCTCGAAGCCACTCCTGTATTGTCTTGGCTGTGTGCTTAGGGTCATTGTCCTATTGGAAGGTGAACCTTCACCCCAGTCTGAGGTCCTGAGCGCTCTGGAGCAGGTTTTCATCAAGGATCTCTGTACTTTGCTCCATTCCCTCGATCCTGACTAGTCTCCCAGTCCCTGCTGCTGAAAAACATGATGCTGCCACCACCATGCTTCACCGTAGGGATGGTGCCAGGTTTTTTTCCAGACATGACTCTTGGCATTCATTCCAAAGAACTCAATCTTGGTTTCATCAGACCAGAAAATCTTGTTTCTCATGGTCTGAGAGTCTTTAGGTGCCGTTTGGCAAACTCCAAGCAAGCTGTCATGTGCCTTTTACTGAGTAGGGCCTTCCGTCTGGCCACTCTGCTATAAATGCCCGATTGGTGGAGTGCTGCAGAGATGGTTGTGCTTCTGGAAGGTTCTCCCATCTCCACAGAGGAACTCTGGAGCTCTGTCAGAGTGACTATCGGGTTCTTGGTCAACTCCCTGACCAAGGCCCTTCTCCCCCTATTGCTCAGTTTGGCCGGGCGGCCAGCTCTAGGAAGAGTCTTGGTGGTTCCAATCTTCTTCCATTTAAGAATGATGGAGGCCACTGTGTTCTTGGGGACCTTCAATGCTACAAATCTTTTGGTACCCTTCCCCAGATCTGTACCTCAACACAATCCTGTTTCGGAGCTCTATGAACAATTCCTTTGACCTCATGGCTTGGTTTTTGCTCTGACGTGCACTGTCAACTGTGGGACCTTATATAGACAGGTGTGTGCCTTTCCAAATCATGTCAAATCAATTGAATTTACCACAGGTGGTCTCCAATCAAGTTGTAGAAACATCTCAAGGATGATCAATGGAAACAGGATGCACCTGAGCTCAATTTCGAGTCTCATAACATAGGATCTGAATACTTATGTAACTAAGGTATTTCTTTTTAGAATTTTTTTTAATACCAAAATATTTTAAGAACCTGTTTTTGCTTTTTTGTTATGGGCTATTTTTATATTTTACCTTTATTTAACTAGGCAAGTCAGTTAAGAACAAATTCTTATTTTCAATGACGGCCTTGTTCAGGGGCAAAACGGCAGATTTTTACCTTGTCAGCTCGGGGATTTGATCTTGCAACCTTTCGGTTACTAGTCCAACGCTCTAACCACTAGTCTACCTTTGAGTAGGTTGCTGAGGAAATGTTTTTATTTAATTTTAGAATAAGGCTGTAACGTAACAAAATGTGGGAAAAGTCAAGGGGCCTGAATACATTCCGAAGGCACTGTACATATTTATATTTATATTCTGGATTTGGACATTGCTTGTTCTGATATTTCTTAATTTGTATCTTTGTTTATTGTTTTGTAATTGTCAGGTTTTACTGCACTGTTGGAGATAGAAATATAAGCATTTCGCTGCACCTGCAATAACATCTGCAAAATATGTTTAGCGACCAATAACATTTGATTTGGTGATTTGATACAGTGCTGGCCAACAGTCGCTTGAAAAGCTGTCAACCTGACATTTGTGTCACCTTTTTAAGGGTCTAACCTGTCTCCCTGTAGCCTGAACTGTAGTGGTCTCCCTGAGAACTGTGGTGGTCTCCCTGACGGATCGCCACTGTCATCAATCATGAACGTCACTGGTAAAAATAGATCTGATGTAATACGGTCAGCCTTGAAGAAATACTGCACATCACCCACATATAAGTTTCCCTTTCGACTTGACAAGAAATTGCATTCCGGCATTCCTTTTAATTGCTTCATTTCCTCACGTGTGTGTGCGCGTGCGCGTGTGTGTGAGTTCCCTCCGGAGGTTTAGCACCTGAATTTCAAGACCTTGAAATTGTACCTTGGCTACTATCTTTCACAGGTTCCAATGGTGTTGATTTACCAAAAATGACCCATAACCTGCCTAGCGCAAATGTTTGTATACTCACAAATGTGTTCCTGTGTATATTCTGTGGTATGCTGTGTGTCACTTTTCCCCAGAGAGAGCCCCAAGAGTATCTTTCCAGCCCCTAGACATACATGTCTGCATCTGAAAATAGCTCAAACCGCGGCAGCGCTGCTTGGACAGGCAGGGGTTGACTCTGTCACGTCTTTTGCCTCCAGAAACCAGGATCACACTTGTCGGACCTTAACCCTGCAAGTCAATGTGGTGAAATCTGCTCTACTGCCGCCCAGAAAACAGATATAGGGAGAGGAGCTACATAAAACATCGCGGATGTGTTTTCATTCTATCACGTAGTGTGTCTCGCTCTTCATGTCTGGTGAGATATTCCCTATCTTTCTTTGAATGATGTATTGGATACATGCTGCTGCCTCATGGAAGGTTAGCTTTCCTGACTGGTTGCTTGCGGCAGGTAGCCTGGCGGTTTGAGCAGTGGGCCTGTCACTGTAAGATCGCTAGTTCAAATCCCTGAGAAGATGAAAAATCTGTCAATGTGCTCTCAAGCAAGGCCCTTAAACCTAATTGATCTAGGATCGCCGTTGATAATGGCAGACCCTGGCTGTGACATTACTCTCTGAGGGTGTCTTGGGGAGTTGGGATGTGCAAAAAACACATTTCCAATTCACTCCTGTGTATTAATATACACTTGAACATGTGTGAAATAGGACAGCTATAAGCACCCACCTAATGATATATATGTTTTATCTCAGTGGATGGTTAATGATTTTCTGTGTTAAATGAGGAGGTGATAAATTGTGTATTGTACCATCAAGTCAAAAGTGGAAAAAAATTGTATGGAGTCTTCAATTCTCTTTCTTTGCGCAATTGGAGTTAGTAATAGTTTTTTAAATGTATGAATTTGAATAAGCTACTAGTAATTATACTCAGACTGTGAGAACACTGGTGTGGTGTTATGGAATACGTGATGTAGGCTACTCACTGTACATGGAATGTTTCATTATGGTACATGGCCTTGTACGGTCTTATATAAGTAAGAGCAGTCATGTTCAAGGTTTCCTTTGACCTCAAAATATGTCATTTCACATATGCCACTCTTCCGTAAATCATATTTGTGTGACTGCTGAAGCAGTGGCTGACAAAACATTGCTGCGTCCCAAATGAAACCAATGCCACCTCGGTTATGGATAATGTGACTCTTCACCTGGTAAGCAAAAGAGTCGCAAGGTCTGGGATGGTTTGACTGTCAGGGTTGAAGTTGAGAGACCTTCAGAGAACTACCATAGAAAGTGATGAGTGCTGAGCAGTGCTGATAGAGGCAGGAGAGGGGACATCATTCCATAATGGGGGGGGTCTTCTAATGGAAGGAGACCAGATAAGTGCAGTGTGAGTACAGTTCAACCACTGATGTAGTGTGATATATACTGAACAAAAATAGAAACGCAACAATTTCAACAATTTTACTGAGTTACAGTTCATATAAGGAAATCATTCAATTGAAATAAATGTATTAGGACCTAGTCTATGGATTCCACAAAAGGGATTTATTACAGACATAAATACAGTTTCATCAGCTGTTCAGGTGGCTGGTCTCGGATGAACCCACAGGTGAAGAAGCCGGATGTGGAGGTCCTAGGCTGGCGTGTGAGGCCGGTAGGACGTACTGCCAAATTCTCTAAAACGACGTTCGAGGCGGGTTATGGTAGAGAAATTAACATTTAATTATCTGGCAACAGCTCTGGTGGACATTGCTGCAGCCAGTATTCCAATTGCACGCTCCCTCAAAACTTGAGAGATCTGTGGCATTGTGTTGTGTGACAAACTGCACATTTTAGAGTGACCTTTTATTGTCCCCAGCACAAGGTGCACCTGTGTAAGGATCATGCTGTTTAATCACCTTTTTGATATGCCACACCTGTCAGGTGGATGGATTATTTTGGCAAAGGAGAAATGCTCACCAAGAGGGATGTAAACAAATTTGTGCACAACATTTGAGAGAAAATACACTTTTTGTCCTTATGGAACATTTCTTGGCTCTTTCATTTCCGCTCATGAAACTTGAAACACTTTACATTTTACATTATATTCCCACTTTACATTATATTTTTGTTCAGTATAGTATGAAATAGTATGGTCTGGGCTTTAGCCCTCTGATGGTATCATTTTGGGTTATAGCAGTGTAATTTGCCAGGTTTATATTTCCTCTCGATGTTCAGTAAGGTATTGTGGATTGGTCAGTGCTTAGTTTACAGTATGGAGTGCTGCGCAATTCTGTAAAAGATAATCACTATTGACTTTCACAATATAAATTTTCCATGAAGTTTTCCATCTATGGAAACTCTGCTCCACTGTTTGATGCTGGTACTTTAGCACACGATGTACACAACACAATAATAATAGGTGGAAAACAACAAATGGAGCTGCCGAGAGATGCAGGCTTGTGTCAGGTGGAATGGAGGACATATTACTCAAGTCCGTGAAACCACGAGAAGGAGCGCAAGGCCATGTGCCAAAGGTGATTGCGCAATACGTATAAGATTGTCAATCATCAGTGGGCAGGAAAGAGCTCCTTATATGAGCGTGGCAAAGCCTTTCAAAACCTATTTTAAAGCAGAATTCTGGTACCGATTATAAACAGCTAGTGTTTCACATTGTAGCCATAATTATAATAAAAGTTAAACAGGACTCAAGTCCTGTATATCAGGGCAATATCTGACACTTATGCTTAATGTATGTATTTATAACTGCATAAAAAAGCTGAAAATCCATAATCCATGCATAGATAGTTTTATTAAAGTAAATAGAGTATGGAAATAATATGGCAAAAATACATATAATAGCATTTAGCTTCCACCCTTCAGTGAATATTATCCAATAGTTCAAAGCCCTTGAATTTACCTTTGCGTAACAATGATTGCTATCCAGGAACAGGGACGAGTTCAATTCATTCCTGTGCCATTAAAAAAGTCAAGAAGGCAGTCCTACAGTAATTCATAAGGTGGTGGACCCATGTAGTCAGTGGCCTTAAAGATCAGTACCCTCCCTCCCAGGAGAAGGAGACAGACTCTCTGGCAGCTAGTCTCTCTCTCCAGACTCTCTGGCAGCTAGCCTCTCTCTCCAGACTCTCTGGCAGCTAGCCTCTCTCTCTCCAGACTCTCTGGCAGCTAGCCTCTCTCTCTCTCCAGACTCTCTGGCAGCTAGCCTCGCTCTCTCTCCAGACTCTCTGGCAGCTAGCCTCGCTCTCTCTCCAGACTCCTTGGCAGCTAGCCTCGCTCTCTCTCCAGACTCTCTGGCAGCTAGCCTCGCTCTCTCTCCAGACTCTCTGGCAGCTAGCCTCTCTCTCTCCAGACTCTCTGGCAGCTAGCCTCGCTCTCTCTCCAGACTCTCTGGCAGCTAGCCTCTCTCTCTCTCCAGACTCTCTGGCAGCTAGCCTCGCTCTCTCTCCAGACTCTCTGGCAGCTAGCCTCTCTCTCTCTCCAGACTCTCTGGCAGCTAGCCTCGCTCTCTCTCCAGACTCTCTGGCAGCTAGCCTCGCTCTCTCTCCAGACTCTCTGGCAGCTAGCCTCTCTCTCTCCAGACTCTCTGGCAGCTAGCCGTTCTTTCTCTCCAGACACTCTGGCAGCTAGCCGTTCTCTCTCCAGACTCTCTGGCAGCTAGCCTCTCTCTCTCTCCAGACTCTCTGGCAGCTAGCCTCTCTCTCTCCAGACTCTCTGGCAGCTAGTCGTTCTCTCTCCAGGCTGTGCTGGAGGGCTTGCATGACCGGGGTATTTTTAACTTTGTACCACCGTGAAGGAGTGACTTAGCTGTGACCGTACCGCTTTCTTTAAACACAGCTCATGTCTCATGTGTTTTTGGTTGTATTGTGAGGAAGTGTTTTGTATCTTCTGTTTGTGTTTTTTGAGCATTAGTGTTTTTGAATTGACTATTAAATGGGTCTTAGTGCATTATCATTTGTTTCATGTTTACTATTAAATTAGAACACATCTAGGCTCTAATCATTATATCTGTCAGAGATCTGATGAGCAGGCTGTTTGAAGCTCCCATTTTGAAACTGTTATCTGAGAGATGATCTTGTGTTAGACTTCTTAGAAGACTCATCTTTCTTAGCTTATTAGTTGATGATCAGCAGGGGATTTCTCCAAAGGTTAAACACCCAATTAACAGATGCTTCTCAGACCCCAGGGACTGGCCACTACTGGAAGGAATTTAGGTTGAGTACCAAATGTCCCCCTATTCCCTTTATAGTGCACTACTTTGGACCAGGGCCCATAGTGCTCTGGTCCAATGTAGTGCACTATATAGGGAATAGGGTGCCATTTGGGACGCATCATTAGCCGTGCTGACCTGCTGCAGAGCGGAGGCGGCTGTGAATCTCCTTCCTCGGGAGATATTTGTTTGATAACATTAAGGAGAAAATTCCAGCACCATGCCTGCTAAGGGGTGCTTGTGTATGCATTGCCTGGCTGCAACTTAACTCTGGTTGGCACTGTGCGGGGGGTAGGAACACAACCCACTACCCTCACTGAGACAGTCTGAGAGACACTGTAGCATTTTATTACTGCCTACTGCCTGTCTTCATCTGACTCCTCTTCATACAGTATGTGTTAGGATGTGTAGAATATAGAGCTATTGACATGGCTGTGTAGAATATAGAGCTATTGACATGGCTTTGAGTGAGAGTGTATGTAGAATATAGAGAGCTATTGACATGGCTGTGACATGGCTGTGAGTGAGGGTGTATGTAGAATATAGAGCTGTTGTCACGGCTGTGTAAAATATAGAGCTGTTGACATGGCTGTGTAGAATATAGAGCTATTGACATGGCTGTGAGTGAGAGTGTATGTAGAATATAGAGCTATTGACATGGCTGTGAGTGAGAGTGTATGTAGAATATAGAGCTATTGACATAGCTGTGTAGAATATAGAGCTATTGACATGGCTGTGTAAAATATAAAGCTATTGACATGGCTGTGTAGATTATAGAGCTATTGACATGGCTGTGAGTGAGAGTGTATGTAGAATATAGAGCTGTTGACATAGCTGGGTAGATTATAGAGCTATTGACATGGCTGTGAGTGAGAGTGTATGTAGAATATAGAGCTGTTGACATGGCTGTGTAGAATATAGAGCTATTGACATGGCTGTGTAGAATATAGAGCTATTGATATGGCTGTGTAGAATATAGAGCTATTGACATGGCTGTGTAGATTATAGAGCTATTGATATGGCTGTGTAGAATATAGAGCTATTGATATGGCTGTGTAGAATATAGAGCTATTGACATGGCTGTGAGTGAGAGTGTATGTAGAATATAGAGCTATTGACACGGCTGTGAGTGAGAGTGTATGTAGAATATAGAGCTATTGACACGGCTGTGTAGAATATAGAGCTATTGACATGGCTGTGAGTGAGAATGTATGTAGAATATAGAGCTATTGACATGGCTGTGTAGATTATAGAGCTATAGACATGGCTGTGAGTGAGAGTGTATGTAGAATATAGAGCTATTGACATGGCTGTGTAGATTATAGAGCTATTGATATGGCTGTGAGTGAGAATGTATGTCAATAATCTGTCAAGCTGGGAAACAGCCAATTGGAGCTAGTGCATTCTCCTTGAGGATCCATCTTGAACGAGCCTTTGACTTTTTAAGGAATGCATTCTGCCAGTGCCTGCCCAGAAAGAGCAGTGCAGGACTTTAACAGTTACCCCTCGTTGCTTGGAATGACAGGGTTCTGAAAATGCAAGATTTTCTCCTGTGCTGGGTCTGCATTATCCTTTTTGTACCTCTACCTACTGTAGATAGATAATGTGGCAAAGAATGATCCCATTTGAAATAGTTGTAACAGAGGTTGGTGTAAGATAGGCGTAAGCTCCATCCTCTCCCTCTCACAGGTACACACTTGGAGCGGTGCCTTCAAACTGTCCTCTTACTAGCTCACAATTCAGTACAGTCTTTTCTCTTTCCCAACAACACATGTTCTTATAATGACACGGAGTACCAAAACACAGCAATTAAGTGAATTATCTCTGGTTCTTAACATATAATCCCCAGAAATGCCCTGTGTACTGTCCTCCAGAATGAATCAAACGTAGCTGAACAACCTGGCCTGTCCTTCACTTAATGTGATTGTGGATCCAGATCCAGAAATCCATTTTTAGGTCGCTTAAGACTTGTTTGTGTTCACATTCTTTGTTCACAAATATATTCTACGTAAATAGCCTGAATCTAATTCAGTAGGGAAGCAGAGATTTTGGATGCCTTTTTTCCAAAGCTTTTTGTATTCTCTGTGCAGAGAGCAGTCTTTTCTCTCAGTCCTGCTGTGTGATTTTAGCTGGGAGAGAAGCTTGTAGAAGATCAAGATAGATTTTAGTTGGTTGAAAACCCAAGAGGCCTGTCATAGTCTGTCCGCACTTCTTCCAACTCTCCAACTGCACATGATTTAGACTAGACAGGTATTTTATCGAGCAACAAACAACATCATTGTTACGGAGATCCTCCTCCTCTTCATCTTCGGTAAAGGAGGAGTATTGAGGGAACCAAGGCGCAGCGAAGTTTGAACACATATTTATTAAACAAGACGAAAAAACGAACACGAACTACACTTGAAATGATACAAAATAACAAACGACGTAGACTGACCTAAACATGAGAACTTACATAGACACGAAGAACGCACGAAATGGAAACAGACTACATAAACCGAAACAGTCCCGTGTGGTACGAAATAACATACAGACACGGAAGACAATCACCCACAAACAAACAGTGAGAACACCCTACCTAAATATGACTCTTAATTAGAGGAGAACGCAAAACACCTGCCTCTAATTAAGAGCCATACCAGGCAACCAAAACCAACATAGAAACAGATAACATAGACTGCCCACCCAAAACTAACGCCCTGACCAATTACACATACAAAAACAACATAAAACTGGTCAGGACCGTTACATAACCCCCCCCTCAAGGTGCGAACTCCGGGCGCACCAGCACAAAGTCCAGGGGAGGGTCTGGGTGGGCAGTTGACCACGGTGGTGGCTCCGGCTCTGGACGCTGTCCCCACACCACCATAGTCACTCCCCGTTTTTGTCTTCCCCTCCCAATGCCCACCCTAAAACTCACATCCCCTAAATAAACAGCCAGCACCAGGAGAAGGGGCAGCACCGGGACAAAGGGCAGCACCGGGACAAGGGGCAGCACCGGGACAAGGGGTAGCACCGGGACAAGGGGCAGCACCGGGACAAGGGGCAGCACCGGGACAAGGGGCAGCACCGGGACAAGGGGCAGCACCGGGACAAGGGGCAGCACCGGGACAAGGGGCAGCACCGGGACAAGGGGCAGCACCGGGACAAGGGGTAGCACCGGGACAAGGGGCAGCACCGGGACAAGGGGCAGCACCGGGACAAGGGGCAGCACCGGGACAAGGGGCAGCACCGGGACAAGGGGCAGCACCGGGATAAGGGGCAGCACCGGAACAAGGGGCAGCACCGGAACAAGGGGCAGCACCGGGACAAGGGGCAGCACCGGGACAAGGGGCAGCACCGGGACAAGGGGCAGCACCGGGACAAGGGGCAGCACCGGGATAAGGGGCAGCACCGGGATAAGGGGCAGCACCGGGATAAGGGGCAGCACCGGGACAAGGGGCAGCACCGGGACAAGGGGCAGCACCGGGACAAGGGGCAGCACCGGGATAAGGGGCAACACCGGGACAAGGGGCAGGTCCCGGCTGATAAACTCTGGCAGATCCTGGCTGAGGGACTCTGGCAGGTCTATGCAGGCTGACGGCTCTCGACGCTCATGGCGGGCTGACGGCTCTCGACGCTCATGGCGGGCTGGCGGCTCTCGACGCTCATGGCGGGCTGACGGCTCTCGACGCTCATGGCGGGCTGACGGCTCTCGACGCTCATGGCGGGCTGACGGCTCTCGACGCTCATGGCGGGCTGACGGCTCTCGACGCTCATGGCGGGCTGACGGCTCTGGCTGCTCATGGCTCGCTGGCGGCTCTGTCAGATCCTGTCTGGTTGGCGGCTCTGGCAGATCCTGTCTGGTTGGCGGCTCTGGCAGATCCTGTCTGGTTGGCGGCTCTGGCAGATCCTGTCTGGTTGGCGGCTCTGGCAGATCCTGTCTGGTTGGCGGCTCTGGCAGATCCTGTCTGGCGGACGGCTCTAGCGGCTCCTGTCTGGCGGACGGCTCTAGCGGCTCCTGTCTGGCGGACGGCTCTGTAGGCTCATGGCAGACGGGCGGCTTTGCAGGCTCATGGCAGACGGGCGGCTTTGCAGGCTCATGGCAGACGGATGGCTCAGACGGCGCTGGGGAGACGGATGGCTCAGATGGCGCTGGGGAGACGGATGGCTCAGATGGCGCTGGGGAGACGGATGGCTCAGATGGCGCTGGGGAGACGGATGGCTCAGGCCGGATACGGCGCACTGTAGACCTGGTGCGTGGTGCCGGAACTGGAGGCACCGGGCTAAGGATAAGCACCTTCCTACTAGTGCGGGGAGCAGGGACAGGGCACACTGTACTCTCAAAGCCTACTCTATCCCTGATGCGAGGTACCGGCACTGGTGACACCGGGCTGAGGACAAGCACATCAGGATTAGTAGGGGGAGAAGATACAGTGTGTTCAGGGCTCTGGAGACGCACAGGAGGCTTAGTGCGTGGTGCCGGAACTGGAGGCACCGAACTGGATACACGCACTACAGAGAGAGTGCGTGGAGGAGGAACTGGGCTCAGGAGACGCACTGATAGCCTAGTGCGTAGTGTAGGCACTGTAGGTACTAGGCTGGGGCGGGGAGGTGGTGCCGGAAATACCGGACCGTGGAGGCGTACTGGCACTCTTGAGCATTGAGCCCGCCCAACCTTACCTGGTTGAATGCTCCCGGTCGCCCGACCAGTGCGGGGAGGTGGAATAACCCGCACCGGCCTATGTAGGCGAACCGGGGAAACCATGCGTAAGGCCGGTGCCATGTATGCCGGCCCGAGGAGACGCACTGGAGACCAGACGCTGGCTCAATACCCAATCTAGCCCTACCAGTGCGGGGAGGTGGAATAACCCGCACTGGGCTATGCACTCGTACAGGAGACACCGTGCGCTCTACTGCGTAACACGGCGCCTGCCCGTACTCCCGCTCTCCACGGTAAGCCTGGGAAGTGGGCGCAGGTCTCCTACCTGCCCTTGGCCCACTACCTCCTAGCCCCCCCCCAAGAAATTTTTGTGAGTTACTTACGGGCTTTTTTGGCTTCCGTGCCAGACGCGTTCCCTCATAGCTCCGGTTCCTCTCTCCGGTAGCCTCTGCTCTCCTCAGTGCCTCCAGCTGTTCCCATGGGAGGCGATCCCTACCAGCCAGGATCTCCTCCCATGTGTAGCAACCCTTTCCGTCCAATATATCGTCCCATGTCCATTGCTCCTTCTTTTCCTGTCCCTTTCTCCGTTGACTCCGCTGCTTGGCTCTGGTAGGGTGGGTGATTCTGTAACGGAGATCCTCCTCCTCTCCATCTTCGGAAAAGGAGGAGTATTGAGGGAACCAAGGCGCAGCGAAGTTTGAACACATATTTATTAAACAAGACGAAAAAACGAACACGAACTACACTTGAAATGATACAAAATAACAAACGACGTAGACTGACCTAAACATGAGAACTTACATAGACACGAAGAACGCACGAAATGGAAACAGACTACATAAACCGAAACAGTCCCGTGTGGTACGAAATAACATACAGACACGGAAGACAATCACCCACAAACAAACAGTGAGAACACCCTACCTAAATATGACTCTTAATTAGAGGAGAACGCAAAACACCTGCCTCTAATTAAGAGCCATACCAGGCAACCAAAACCAACATAGAAACAGATAACATAGACTGCCCACCCAAAACTAACGCCCTGACCAATTACACATACAAAAACAACATAAAACTGGTCAGGACCGTTACAATCATCAAACAAGGCAATCCGTTTACACTTTTACAACAACAGGTTCGTAATGTGTAATTCTTTGATAGCAGTTTTTGTGTATTGTGCATAATAGGCTACTTTTATATTATTATGGTTTTGTTATGTTGCTGACTGTGCTGCCTATTCCAATCACACCAAGTGACAGTATTTGATGTGATTTATAGCCATGTTAATATGTGCTCTGAACCAGCTAGATGCATCTGTAAAAGAGCCTGTTCCTCTAGGTCGGTCCCAAATGGCACCCTATTCCCAAAAGTGCACTTCTTTTGACCAGAGCCCTATCAAGGGAATAGGGAGCCATTTGGGACACATCCACAGTGTGGAGCAGCTTGGCTCTGACCTCTGAAGGACAGGTGAAGTGCAGGTTGTTATACTGCTGTATATACACGGAACAAAAATCGAAACGCAACATGCAACAATTTCTAAGATTTTACTGAGTTACAGTTCATATAAGGAAATCAGTCAATTGAAATAAATTAATTAGGCCCTAATTTATGGATTTCACATGACTGGGAATACAGATTTGCATCTTTTGGACACATATACGTGGATCAGAAAACTAGTCAGTTTCTTGTGTGACCACAATCTCATGCCGATCTCCTTCGCATAGAGTTGATCAGGCTGTTGATTGTGGCCAGTGGAATGTTGTCTCACTCCTCTTCAATGGCTGTGCGAAGTTGCTGGATATTGGCGGAAACTGGAACACGCTGTTGTTTATGTTGATCCAGAGCATCCCAAACATGCTCAATAGGTGACATGTCTGGTGAGTATGCAGGCCATGGAAGAACTGCGACATTTTCAGCTTCCAGGAATTATGTACAGATTACCAGACAATGGGCCTCAGGATCTCATCGCGGTATTTCTGTGCATTCAAATTGCCATCAATAAAATGCAATTGTGTTCTTTGTCCGTAGCTTATGCCTGCCCATACCATAACCCTACTGTCACCATGAAACACTCTGTTCACAACGTTGACATCAGCAAACCGCTCGCCCACACGACGCCATACTCACTGTCTGCCATCTGCCCAGTACTGTTGAAACCGGGATTCATCCGTGAAGAGTACACTTCTCCAGCGTGCCAGTGACTATCGAAGGTGAGCATTTGCCCACTGAAGTCGGATACGATGCCGAACGGCAGTCAGGTCAAGACCCTGGTGAGGATGACGAGCACGCAGATGAGCTTCCCTGAAATGGTTTCTGACAGTTTGTGCAGAAATTCTTCGGTTGTGCAAACCCACAGTTTCATCAGCTGTCCGTGTGGTTGGTCTCAGACGATCCCGCTGGTGAAGAAGTCTGATGTGGAGGTCCTGGGATGGTGTGGTTATAGGTGGTCAGCGGCTGTGAGGCCGGTGGGAGATTCTATAAAATTCTATAAAATGACGGTGGAGGTGGTTTATGGTAGAGAAAGGAAAATGTAATTCTCTGGCAACAGCTCTGGTGGACATTCCTGGAGTTAGCATGGCATCTGTGGTGTTGTGTGACCAAACAACACATTTTAGGGTGTCCTTTTATTGTCCGCAGCACAAGGTGCACCTGTGTAGTGCTCATGCTATTTAATCAGCTTCTTGAGATACCACACCTGTCAGGTGGATGGATTATCCTGGCAAAGGAAAAATGCTCACTAACAGGGATGTAAACAAAGGTGTTCGTTGGGGTTAAGGCCAGTCCAGTTCTTCCACACCAATCTCGACAAACCATTTCTGTATGTACCTCGCTTTATGCACAGGAGCATTGTCATGTTAAAACAGGAAAAGGCCTTCCCCAAATTGTTGCCACAAAGTTAGAAGCACAGAATTGTCTAGAATGTCATTGTATGCTGTAGCTTTAAGATTTTCTTCACTGGAACTAAAGGACCTAGCCCGAACCATTAAAAACGGCCCCAGACAATTATTCCTCCTTTACCAAACTTTACAGTTGGCACTATGCATTGGGGCAGGCAGCGTTCTCCTGGCATCCGCCAAACCCAGATTCGTCTGTCGGACTGCTAGATGGTGAAGCGTGATTCATCACTCCAGAGAACGCATTTTCACTGTTCCAGAGTCCAATGGCAGCGAGCTTTACACCACTCCAGCCGATGCTTGGCATTGCACATGGTGATATTAGTCATCTGTGCGGCTGCTTGGCCATGGAAAACCATTTCATGAAGCACCTGACGAACAGTTCTTGTACTAACATTGCTTCCAGAGACAGTTTGGAACTCGGTAGTGAGTGTTGCAACAGAAGACAGACAATTTTTACGCGCTTCAGCCCTCGGCGGTCCCGTTCTGTGAGCTTGTGTGGCCTACCACTTCGCGGCTGAGCTGTTGTTGCCCCTAGCCAATTCCACTTCACAATAACAGCACTTCCAGTTGACCGGCATAGCTCTAGCAAGGCAGAAGTTTGGCAAACTGACTTGTTGGAAAGGTGTTATCCTGTGACGGTGCCATGGTGAAAGTCAATGAGCTCTTCAATAAGGCCATTCTACTGCCAATGTGTGGTTATGGAGATTGCATGGCCGTGTGCTCGATTTTATACACCTGTGAGCAACAAGTGTGGCTGAAATAGCCAGATCCCGTCATTTGAAGGGGTGTTTACATACCTTTGTATATATAGTGTATGTTGACTATGATGTTACTTTAGATAATATGGTGAGCTAGCAGTTATGATATGAAGTTTTCGCTTGGAAAGTTTTTTTTTGCCTGGTCACAGATAGTCCACAGGCGAAGGGAAGGGGTGAGAGGAGGAGAACGTGTGGATGCGAGAAGGAATTCAACGAGCTGTTTGTATGTGGCTATGACAGTTAACTGTTTGTGTGTGATCAGGGGTGTATTCATTCCACCGATTCTGTTGAAAAACGTTTCTTAAACGGAAGCAAATGGAACAAAATGGAATTAGCATACCTGAATTTGTCCAATAGAAACTCTCGTTTGCAACTGTTGGACTAATCATTACACATAGGTCAGCTTGATGCAGGCAAGAGTGTTCAAGGCAGTATTGAATGTGTCACTGTCTGTCCATGTCTTTCACCTACGCTGAATTCATAGGCTAGGTTGTTGCAACCTCATGATGGGTATAGGGAACATTTTGGTATCATGTAGTAGCCTGAACCTATCGGTGTTTAAACTGGGTGAATGCAATATCAATGACAGCCATCCAATATGCTGTAATAGAATAAGGCCATGCGCACAAAAATTGTTTTCTTCCTCCCTCATCTGAAACATCACTGACCGCCACTGATTAGGATGGGGATATTACTAAAACAGCCATATACTCTAGTAAGTAGCTATCAATCTATGTACCATTTTATGGATGTCTGAAATTCTCCTCTCTATTAGGGCCAATGGTTAAATACATGGTTTATTGTCCTGAATGGCCACTCTGCAGTGAGGACATGTTATTTGTTCGTGACTGGTAACCAACTTCCTACAGACATATTATATACATTTTAAGCATTTTGCTGGAAAGCGCAGAAAAATCCCCTCCTGCAACTCCTCATTGTCATGCCTATGGAGATAGTAGTATGTTGACTGAATACCATGTTGGAACCATAGAAATAGAACCAATCTAGTCATTCTAATTCTAGTCATTCTAATCATACTAGTTCTGTGGTTGGAACATTGGGTCCCTGTCTCGTCTCCATAGCTCCTGGTCATTGAGGTGCCAGGCATAGGTTTCATGGGTTTGCCAGGCAAGAGTGTGACTTAACATCAAGTGTGAGACGATTCCTGTCTCTGTGGCTGGCCAAGCCCACCATGAGTTGCCCAAAAGAGGACTATAAATGGGCATCAAACAAGGAACAGTCGAGTCACCAAGATGGCCGCCGCCACCACCATCGCCACAAATGTAAAACACACATTATGTTATAGGCTAGGAGCTAAAATGATCATCATTCATCACCTTAGACTTAACTCATTTGAGAAAATGTTGGGTGGGAATCCAGTCCACATTTAAAAGATGAACCTTAAAGATATTTTCTATGCAAGTTGTACTAGTTGAGAAGTAAGAGGTGGAAGGGCTTGCATTTAAATATCTTATTATGCTGTATTGTGATACAGTTCAGTGCTTCTCTACTACTGTCTGGGAGATTCTTAGAGGCGCTGTACTAATTGAATATCAAAGGCAACTCTCTGTCTGCACAAAAGTATCTGATTAATCTAATCTACAGTGTGTCTCATCCGTGATACTCTGCACTGAGTCAGCCAGGTCAGGATGTTCCTGTGTGTTTACGAGCTGTGTCCCCAGTCAGTCCTCATTAACGTAAGTAATGACATTTGCCTCTACTCAGCCATCTGGGTCCTGGCTCTGCTTCCTAAGGTTGCCTCCTGGAGTAGGATAATTAAATGGATAGTATGAGGAAACTTGCTATAACTCTTGCAGACAAGATCAGAGACACTCCCACTGTCAATTTCCCCTACTGCCACACCCCCTACTGTCTCAAATCCAGGCTATACCATACCATCTACTGCCTCACCTCCAGGCTATACCATACCATCTATTGTCTCACCTCCAGGCTATACCATACCATCTACTGTCTCACCTCCAGGCTATACCATACCATCTAATGCCTCACCTCCAGGCTATACCATACCATCTACTGTCTCACCTCTAGGCTATACCATACCATCTACTGCCTCACCTCCAGGCTATACCATACCATCTACTGCCTCACCTCCAGGCTATACCATACCATCTACTGCCTCACCTCCAGGCTATACCATACCATCTACTGTCTCACCTCCAGGCTATACCATACCATCTACTGTCTCACCTCTAGGCTATACCATACCATCTACTGCCTCACCTCCAGGCTATACCATACCATCTACTGTCTCACCTCCAGGCTATACCATACCATCTACTGCCTCACCTCCAGGCTATACCATACCATCTACTGTCTCACCTCCAGGCTATACCATACCATCTACTGTCTCACCTCCAGGCTATACCATACCATCTACTGCCTCACCTCCAGGCTATACCATACCATCTACTGCCTCACCTCCAGGCTATACCATACCATCTACTGCCTCACCTCCAGGCTATACCATACCATCTAATGCCTCACCTCCAGGCTATACCATACCATCTACTGTCTCACCTCTAGGCTATACCATACCATCTACTGCCTCACCTCCAGGCTATACCATACCATCTACTGCCTCACCTCCAGGCTATACCATACCATCAACTGCCTCACCTCCAGGCTATACCATACCATCTACTGCCTCACCTCCAGGCTATACCATACCATCTACTGTCTCACCTCCAGGCTATACCATACCATCTACTGCCTCACCTCCAGGCTATACCATACCATCTACTGTCTCACCTCCAGGCTATACCATACCATCTACTGTCTCACCTCCAGGCTATACCATACCATCTACTGCCTCACCTCCAGGCTATACCATACCATCTACTGCCTCACCTCCAGGCTATACCATACCATCTACTGCCTCACCTCCAGGCTATACCATACCATCTACTGCCTCACCTCCAGGCTATACCATACCATCTACTGTCTCACCTCCAGGCTATACCATACCATCTACTGCCTCACCTCCAGGCTATACCATACCATCTACTGCCTCACCTCCAGGCTATACCATACCATCTACTGTCTCACCTCCAGGCTATACCATACCATCTACTGTCTCACCTCCAGGCTATACCATACCATCTACTGCCTCACCTCCAGGCTATACCATACCATCTACTGCCTCACCTCCAGGCTATACCATACCATCTACTGCCTCACTTCCAGGCTATACCATACCATCTACTGCCTCACCTCCAGGCTATACCATACCATCTACTGCCTCACCTCCAGGCTATGCCATACCATCTACTGCCTCACCTCCAGGCTATACCATACCATCTACTGCCTCACCTCCAGGCTATACCATACCATCTACTGCCTCACCTCCAGGCTATACCATACCATCTACTGCCTCACCTCCAGGCTATACCATACCATCTACTGCCTCACCTCCAGGCTATACCATACCATCTACTGCCTCACCTCCAGGCTATACCATACCATCTACTGTCTCACCTCTAGGCTATACCATACCATCTACTGTCTCACCTCCAGGCTATACCATACCATCTACTGCCTCACCTCCAGGCTATACCATACCATCTACTGTCTCACCTCCAGGCTATACCATACCATCTACTGCCTCACCTCCAGGCTATACCATACCATCTACTGCCTCACCTCCAGGCTATACCATACCATCTACTGCCTCACCTCTAGGCTATACCATACCATCTACTGTCTCACCTCTAGGCTATACCATACCATCTACTGCCTCACCTCCAGGCTATACCATACCATCTACTGTCTCACCTCCAGGCTATACCATACCATCTACTGTCTCACCTCCAGGCTATACCATACCATCTACTGCCTCACCTCCAGGCTATACCATACCATCTACTGCCTCACCTCCAGGCTATACCATACCATCTACTGCCTCACCTCCAGGCTATACCATACCATCTACTGTCTCACCTCCAGGCTATACCATACCATCTACTGCCTCACCTCTAGGCTATAGCATACCATCCACAGGGTGTCCTGTGATATTCCATGCCCGTAGGGTGCTGGCTGTCTGACTTGCTGGCTGGCTGGCTGAGTTTCTCAGGCTGCCTAGTTGGTGTTGGTATGTGGGTCCAGCCCTGATCAGGCTGTCTGGTTGGTGTGTGGGTCCAGCCCTGATCAGGCTGGCTGGTTGGTGTGTGGGTCCAGCCCTGATCAGGCTGGCTGGCTGGTTGGTGTGTGGGTCCAGCCCTGATCTGGCTGGCTGGTTGGTGTTGGTGTGTGGGTCCAGCCCTGATCTGGCTGGCTGGTTGGTGTTGGTGTGTGGGTCCAGCCCTGATCTGGCTGGCTGGTTGATGTTGGTGTGTGGGTCCAGCCCTGATCAGGATGGCTGGTTGGTGTTGGTGTGTGGGTCCAGCCCTGATCAGGCTGGCTGGTTGGTGTGTGGGTCCAGCCCTGGGACCCTCCCACCCCTTTTGCCTCTCCCTCCAGCAGCTGTGTCGCCATGAGTCTGCTCCCTTGAAATATAATATCATCATCTGTGCTTCATGTATCGCTGGCAGGCCTTTACAACCCCTGTTTAATCCCTGCTACATGTGTGTCTTTGAGAAACAGAACCCTCTGATGACTGGCTTTGAGAGAGGAGATGTGTGAAGATTTATTTGGGGTCTGACTTTAGGAGCCCCCTTTTTTATTAGGACGCCATATTAAGTAACTCCACCCTTCTCTGGTTTAGATCTACGACTGGGAACATGACTTTAGATGTTCAGCTGATCACGTTGCATGTTTGTCTTGTTGTAAGGCATTTCTAGCATTGATTGGTACTGTTGGTATATTTAGCTGCTTGTCAATAGGAGTGTTCTGAATTGATCAATAAGCTTCCACTGGTACTGCAGGCGTCTGCCGCTGCATCCCCATGGAAATTGATAGGAGAACTACATGTGATGCATCATTCCTCATCATTCCATCATGCATCGTCTATAACTGTCTGCATTTATAAACAAAATGATCACAAAAATCGCTTGGCGCTAATCATGAGGAATAATCAGTCAATAGTACACACAGGTAATCACCATTGAGATGGATATATCATTCACAGTTTTAAAACAAAGATGGAGCAGCTGCTTCTGTTTCTGTCCACAGCTGTCCCCTCCAGTGTGTGTCAGCAGAAACATGTGTATGTCAGGCATGTGGCCAACAGAAGGCAGACTGTCTGCCATGATACATGTACTGTCTGCCATGATACATGATACATGTACAGTATTTAAATGACCTAGGTAAGCGGTGTCACCAGGAGACTAGAAGAGCCGTACGCCATAAGAGGAAGCAGGTAGCAGAGTCTATACTGTCAGGTATTTGGTAAATATTCTGTATGTAGGCCTATCCTTCCTCAAAGTTGTAGAGCAGCAGAGATCTCTTCCTTCACATGAATCCTTGTGCAGCGGTACATTACAGCCTTGCATTATCACATGCCTTATTAAGCATTGACACACGGAGAGTAGTGATGGATAAAAGCAGGCAGACCAATAGGCCAGGTTTCTGAGGCCTGGCTGGAGATGGATTTGGATACAGTGCTGCCTGACTGAGTGTTTCTGTGGTAGAACTCGGTTTATTTATCGCCTTTCACAGTCTACCTGCCTCGGAATCCTAAATGGCACCCTGGTCAAAAGGAGTGCACTAAATGGGGAATAGGGTGCCATTTGTGATTCCTGCTGATGTTCAGGTAGATCTTCCTGCCAAGCTGGCTGCTCCAGTGACACACTACTTTGGGGACATCCTACATGGTGCTGTGTTTGTAATACTACTGCAGTGCTGACATAGGCAATGTCAAATGTATAGTGTATATTGAGACTATTTGTTTTGTAAATACCAGATTTCCTACTGTATAGAATAGGATCTGTTGAACAGTCAGCCTCAGATACCACAGTGTGCCTTTAATCTGTTAAGGGTGGAACAAAAGAGTTGTCTTTCTGTTTTACAGGATAGTGTGATTGTCTGAAGTGGTGCTGCGACGAGAGACCTTCAACATGAATACAGGTGTGTATCTGCAGGTGGACAGTTTTATTGCTCTTCTTCTTCTTCAGGTCTCTTTGAATATCATTCAATCGTTCAGCCTTTTCTTTATTCAAAACAGCCACACAAACCGGTCCTCTCTGGGCCTTTGTCCAACAGAGCTGCAAGTGACTGGGCATTCATCTCATGGCTCTCTGGTAAACCAGGCCTGTTTGTTAGTCTCATTTGTGGGCTTGACTTTTCTCCCAGATATTAAAGGAAGCTCAGTGGCTTACAAAAGAACTGGGCATTCCACACCCCAGATATGCAATGGATACAACCCTCTATTTAAAGTAACTGATTGTTTACCCATGTCTACGTCAAAGCCTGACAGCTCTTCCTGTAAGCGACAGGCCCTATCCAGGATGCTTTTAGTATGAGTCATGAGGAAATCATAATTCTGCCTCTTCTTATTGCAAGGCATTATCCATGTTGGCATTTGGGATAAAAGCTATTTTCTCAGTTGCATGTGATTTGATTATTTGGGATTTCCTCTCATTCCTCATATTAAAGCACTGGAATAAAAGCGGGCATATCACTTTTCAAAGCTTGCCCATTAAAATTATGATGTATTAGGCCTACATAGCTTCTTATGGAACAATCCTCAGATCTATGCATTGTGCATGCAGTCACTCCCACTGTGAGAGATAGGCCTGAACTATGCACCACAATGCTACGTTTTCTGTTGTGTTCTCTGTTGTGCTTTCTGTTGTGTTTTCTGATGTGCTTTCTGTTGTGTTTTCTGATGTGCTTTCTGATGTGCTTTCTGTTGTGTTTTCTGATGTGCTTTCTGTTGTGTTTTCTGTTGTGTTTTCTGATGTGCTTTCTGTTGTGTTTTCTGTTGTGTTTTCTGATGTGCTTTCTGTTGTGTTTTCTGTTGTGCTTTCTGTTGTGTTTTCTGTTGTGTTTTCTGTTGTGCTTTCTGTTGTGTTTTCTGTTGTGTTTTCTGTTGTGTTTTCTGTTGTGCTTTCTGTTGTGTTTTCTGATGTGTTTTCTGATGTGCTTTCTGTTGTGTTTTCTGTTGTGCTTTCTGTTCTGTTTTCTGATGTGTTTTCTGATGTGTTTTCTGATGTGCTTTCTGTTGTGTTTTCTGTTGTGCTTTCTGTTGTGCTTTCTGTTGTGTTTTCTGTTGTGTTTTCTGTTGTGCTTTCTGTTGTGCTTTCTGTTGTGTTTTCTGATGTGCTTTCTGTTGTGCTTTCTGTTGTGTTTTCTGCGAGAGCTGCTCCAAATGATGCAGGATATGTTTCCTATTATCAGCCCATCAAATTTACTATATAAATGGATCCTATTTCAATGTGCTGTCCATATTTTATGTCCGTATATTCAGTACCAAAATTCGAATTACATTTTTCATCAGATGATCCTGCCTTGCATGCATTCTCTCACTCTCCCATGACTTGCATTATGTGACAGAATGCTTTATTCAATGCTATTGGGATCAGGCATGATTTGGGTTAATCTTCTTTATACGCTTTAATCTTTTTTCACATTAACATAATTTTACCATGAGGATGTATTTTAATTAATGTGCTTTGTTGGTGGGGGAGGGTGGGTGGCTTGTGTCTGTCTTTGTTGGGTGGGGGGCCTGTGTCTATGTCTTTGTTGGGGGGAGTGCTTGTGTCTGTCTTTGTTGGGGAGACGGGCTTGTGGCTGTCTTTGTTGGGGAGACGGGCTTGTGTCTGTGTCTATGTATGTACAGTACCAGTCAAAATTTTGGACACACCTACTCATTCAATGGCGGCTACTTTGAAGAATCTCAATTATAAAATATATTTTGATTCAACACTTTTTGGTTTACTACGTGATCCGATGTGTTATTTCATAGTTTTGATGTCTTCACTATTATTCTACACTGTAGAAAATAGTTAAAAAAATAAGAAAAACTCTTGAATGAGTAGGTGTGTCCAAACTTTTGACTGGTACTGTACGTGTACCGTTATGCTTCTCAGATAATGGAGGACACTCCCATAGCACTTCCCTGTCTCTCACTCTCCCATAGCACTTCCCTGTCTCTCACTCTCCCATAGCACTTCCCTGTCTCTCACTCTCCCATAGCACTTCCCTGTCTCTCACTCTCCCATAGCACTTCCCTGTCTCTCACTCTCCCATAGCACTTCCCTGTCTCTCACTCTCCCATAGCACTTCCCTGTCTCTCACTCTCCCATAGCACTTCCCTGTCTCTCACTCTCCCATAGCACTTCCCTGTCTCTCACTCTCCCATAGCACTTCCCTGTCTCTCACTCTCCCATAGCACTTCCCTGTCTCTCACTCTCTCAAAGCACTTCCCTGTCTCTCACTCTCCCATAGCACTTCCCTGTCTCTCACTCTCCCATAGCACTTCCCTGTCTCTCACTCTCACATAGCACTTCCCTGTCTCTCACTCTCCCATAGCACTTCCCTGTCTCTCACTCTCCCATAGCACTTCCCTGTCTCTCACTCTCCCATAGCACTTCCCTGTCTCTCACTCTCCCATAGCACTTCCCTGTCTCTCACTCTCCCATAGCACGTCCCTGTCTCTCACTCTCCCATAGCACTTCCCTGTCTCTCACTCTCCCATAGCACTTCCCTGTCTCTCACTCTCCTCCCATAGCACGTCCCTGTCTCTCACTCTCCCATACCACTTCTCTGTCATTCACTCTAACTCCCATAGCACTTCCCTGTCTCTCACTCTAACTCCCATAGCACTTCCCTGTCTCTCACTCTCCCATAGCACTTCCCTGTCTCTCACTCTCCCAAAGCACTTCCCTGTCTCTCACTCTCCCATAGCACTTCCCTGTCTCTCACTCTCCCAAAGCACTTCCCTGTCTCTCACTCTCCCATAGCACTTCCCTGTCTCTCACTCTCCCAAAGCACTTCCCTGTCTCTCACTCTCCCATAGCACTTCCCTGTCTCTCACTCTCCCATAGCACTTCCCTGTCTCTCACTCTCCCATAGCACGTCCCTGTCTCTCACTCTCCCATACCACGTCCCTGTCTCTCACTCTAACTCCCATAGCACTTCCCTGTCTCTCACTCTCCCATAGCACTTCCCTGTCTCTCACTCTCCCAAAGCACTTCCCTGTCTCTCACTCTCCCATAGTACTTCCCTGTCTCTCACTCTAACTCCCATGAAGTGAGTTCAGAGCTCACCAGACCTATATGGGGCAGCAGGTACTCTATTCACCCCACTCAACTCAAATATACACCTCTAGTTTCTTCTAATATGCACCTATAGTTTCTTCTAATATGCACCTCTAGTTTCTTCTAATATACACCTCTAGTTTCTTCTAAAATACACCTCTAGTTTCTTCTAATATGCACCTCTAGTTTCTTCTAATATGCACCTCTAGTTTCTTCTCATATACACCTCTAGTTTCTTCTCATATACACCTCTAGTTTCTTCTAATATGCACCTCTAGTTTCTTCTAATTTACACCTCTAGTTTCTTCTCATATGCACATCTAGTTTCTTCTCATATGCACCTCAAATTCTTCTAATATGCACCTCTAGTTTCTTCTGATATGCACCTCTAGTTTCTTCTAATATGCACATCTAGTTTCTTCTCATATGCACCTCTAGTTTCTTCTAATATGCACCTCTAGTTTCTTCTGATATGCACCTCTAGTTTCTTCTATTATGCACCTCTAGTTTCTTCTGATATGCACCTCTAGTTTCTTCTAATATGCACCTCTAGTTTCTTCTAATATACACCTCTAGTTTCTTCTAATATGCACCTCTAGTTTCTTCTCATATACAACTCTAGTAATATACACCTCTAGTTTCTTCTCATATACACCTCTAGTTTCTTCTAATATGTATCTCTAGTTTCTTCTAATATACACCTCTAGTTTCTTCTAATATACACCTCTAGTGTCTTCTAAAATACACCTCTAGTTTCTTCTAATATACACCTCTAGTTTCTTCTAATATGCACCTCTAGTTTCTTCTAATATGCACCTCTAGTTTCTTCTAATATACACCTCTAGTTTCTTCTAATATGCACCTCTAGTTTCTTCTCATTTACACCTCTAGTAATATGCACCTCTAGTTTCTTCTAATATACACCTCTAGTTTCTTCTAATATGCACCTCTAGTTTCTTCTAATACACACCTCTAGTTTCTTCTAATATGCACCTCTAGTTTCTTCTCATATACACCTCTAGTTTCTTCTCATATACACCTCTAGTTTCTTCTAATATGCACCTCTAGTTTCTTCTAATTTACACCTCTAGTTTCTTCTCATATGCACATATAGTTTCTTCTCATATGCACCTCTAGTTTCTTCTAATATGCACCTCTAGTTTCTTCTGATATGCACCTCTAGTTTCTTCTAAAATACACCGCTAGTTTCTTCTAATATGCACCTCTAGTTTCTTCTAAAATACACCGCTAGTTTCTTCTAATATGCACCTCTAGTTTCTTCTAATATACACCTCTAGTTTCTTCTAATATGCACCTCTAGTTTCTTCTAATATGCACCTCTAGTTTCTTCTCATATACACCTCTAGTAATATACGACTCTAGTTTCTTCTAATATACACCTCTAGTTTCTTCTAAAATACACTGCTAGTTTCTTCTAATATGCATCTCTAGTTTCTTCTAATATACACCTTAGTTTCTTCTCATATACACCTCTAGTTTCTTCTAATATGCACCTCTAGTTTCTTCTCATATGCACCTCTAGTTTCTTCTCATTTACACCTCTAGTAATATGCACCTCTAGTTTCTTCTCATATACACTTCTAGTTTCTTCTAATATGCACCTCTAGTTTCTTCTAATATGCACCTCTAGTTTCTTCTAATATGCACCTGTAGTTTCTTCTAATATACACCTCTAGTTTCTTCTAATATACACCTCTAGTTTCTTCTAAAATACACCTCTAGTTTCTTCTAATATACACCTCTAGTTTCTTCTAATATACACCTCTAGTTTCTTCTAAAATACACCGCTAGTTTCTTCTAATATGCACCTCTAGTTTCTTCTAATATGCACCTCTAGTTTCTTCTAATATACACCTCTAGTTTCTTCTAAAATACACTGCTAGTTTCTTCCAATATGCACCTCTAGTTTCTTCTAATATACACCTCTAGTTTCTTCTAATATGCACCTCTAGTTTCTTCTCATATACAACTCTAGTTTCTTCTAATATACACCTCTAGTTTCTTCTCATATGCACATCTAGTTTCTTCTCATATGCACCTCTAGTTTCTTCTAATATACACCTCTAGTTTCTTCTAATATGCACCTCTAGTTTCTTCTCATTTACACCTCTAGTAATATGCACCTCTAGTTTCTTCTGATATACACCTCTAGTTTCTTCTAATATACACCTCTAGTTTCTTCTAATACACACCTCTAGTTTCTTCTAATTTGCACCTCTATTTTCTTCTAATATGCACCTCTAGTTTCTTCTAATATGCACCTCTAGTTTCTTCTAATAAACACCTCTAGTTTCTTCTAAAATACACCGCTAGTTTCTTCTAATATGCACCTCTAGTTTCTTCTAATATACACCTCTAGTTTCTTCTAATACGCACCTCTAGTTTCTTCTAATTTGCACCTCTAGTTTCTTCTAATATGCACCTCTAGTTTCTTCTCATTTGCACCTCTAGTTTCTTTGAATATGCACCTCTAGTTTCTTCTAATATACACCTCTAGTTTCTTCTAATATACACCTCTAGTTTCTTCTAATATGCACCTCTAGTTTCTTCTAATATACACCTCTAGTTTCTTCTAATATGCACCTCTAGTTTCTTCTAATTTATACCTCTAGTAATATGCACCTCTAGTTTCTTCTGATATACACCTCTAGTTTCTTCTAATATACACCTCTAGTTTCTTCTAATACGCACCTCTAGTTTCTTCTAATTTGCACCTCTAGTTTCTTCTAATATGCACCTCTAGTTTCTTCTAATATGCACCTCTAGTTTCTTCTAATATACACCTCTAGTTTCTTCTAAAATACACCGCTAGTTTCTTCTAATATGCACCTCTAGTTTCTTCTAATATACACCTCTAGTTTCTTCTAATATGCACCTCTAGTTTCTTCTAATATGCACCTCTAGTTTCTTCTAATTTACACCTCTAGTTTCTTCTCATATACACCTCTAGTTTTTTCTAATATGCACCTCTAGTTTCTTCTAATATGCACCTCTAGTTTCTTCTAATATCCACCTCTAGTTTCTTCTAATATGCACCTCTAGTTTCTTCAAATATGCACCTCTAGTGTCTTCTAATATGCACCTCTAGTTTCTTCTAATATGCACCTCTAGTTTCTTCTAATTTACACCTCTAGTTTCTTCTCATATGCACATATAGTTTCTTCTCATATGCACCTCTAGTTTCTTCTAATATGCACCTCTAGTTTCTTCTGATATGCACCTCTAGTTTCTTCTAAAATACACCGCTAGTTTCTTCTAATATGCACCTCTAGTTTCTTCTAAAATACACCGCTAGTTTCTTCTAATATGCACCTCTAGTTTCTTCTAATATACACCTCTAGTTTCTTCTAATATGCACCTCTAGTTTCTTCTAATATGCACCTCTAGTTTCTTCTCATATACACCTCTAGTAATATACGACTCTAGTTTCTTCTAATATACACCTCTAGTTTCTTCTAAAATACACTGCTAGTTTCTTCTAATATGCATCTCTAGTTTCTTCTAATATACACCTTAGTTTCTTCTCATATACACCTCTAGTTTCTTCTAATATGCACCTCTAGTTTCTTCTCATATGCACCTCTAGTTTCTTCTCATTTACACCTCTAGTAATATGCACCTCTAGTTTCTTCTCATATACACTTCTAGTTTCTTCTAATATGCACCTCTAGTTTCTTCTAATATGCACCTCTAGTTTCTTCTAATATGCACCTGTAGTTTCTTCTAATATACACCTCTAGTTTCTTCTAATATACACCTCTAGTTTCTTCTAAAATACACCTCTAGTTTCTTCTAATATACACCTCTAGTTTCTTCTAATATACACCTCTAGTTTCTTCTAAAATACACCGCTAGTTTCTTCTAATATGCACCTCTAGTTTCTTCTAATATGCACCTCTAGTTTCTTCTAATATACACCTCTAGTTTCTTCTAAAATACACTGCTAGTTTCTTCCAATATGCACCTCTAGTTTCTTCTAATATACACCTCTAGTTTCTTCTAATATGCACCTCTAGTTTCTTCTCATATACAACTCTAGTTTCTTCTAATATACACCTCTAGTTTCTTCTCATATGCACCTCTAGTTTCTTCTGATATACACCTCTAGTTTCTTCTAATATACACCTCTAGTTTCTTCTAATACACACCTCTAGTTTCTTCTAATTTGCACCTCTATTTTCTTCTAATATGCACCTCTAGTTTCTTCTAATATGCACCTCTAGTTTCTTCTAATAAACACCTCTAGTTTCTTCTAAAATACACCGCTAGTTTCTTCTAATATGCACCTCTAGTTTCTTCTAATATACACCTCTAGTTTCTTCTAATACGCACCTCTAGTTTCTTCTAATTTGCACCTCTAGTTTCTTCTAATATGCACCTCTAGTTTCTTCTCATTTGCACCTCTAGTTTCTTTGAATATGCACCTCTAGTTTCTTCTAATATACACCTCTAGTTTCTTCTAATATACACCTCTAGTTTCTTCTAATATGCACCTCTAGTTTCTTCTAATATACACCTCTAGTTTCTTCTAATATGCACCTCTAGTTTCTTCTAATTTATACCTCTAGTAATATGCACCTCTAGTTTCTTCTGATATACACCTCTAGTTTCTTCTAATATACACCTCTAGTTTCTTCTAATACGCACCTCTAGTTTCTTCTAATTTGCACCTCTAGTTTCTTCTAATATGCACCTCTAGTTTCTTCTAATATGCACCTCTAGTTTCTTCTAATATACACCTCTAGTTTCTTCTAAAATACACCGCTAGTTTCTTCTAATATGCACCTCTAGTTTCTTCTAATATACACCTCTAGTTTCTTCTAATATGCACCTCTAGTTTCTTCTAATATGCACCTCTAGTTTCTTCTAATTTACACCTCTAGTTTCTTCTCATATACACCTCTAGTTTTTTCTAATATGCACCTCTAGTTTCTTCTAATATGCACCTCTAGTTTCTTCTAATATCCACCTCTAGTTTCTTCTAATATGCACCTCTAGTTTCTTCAAATATGGACCTCTAGTGTCTTCTAATATGCACCTCTAGTTTCTTCTAATATGCACCTCTAGTTTCTTCTCATATACACCTCTAGTTTCTTCTCATATACACCTCTAGTTTCTTCTAATATACACCTCTAGTTTCTTCTCATATGCACCTCTAGTTTCTTCTAATATGTACTTCTAGTTTCTTCTAATATGCACCTCTAGTTTCTTCTAATATACACCTCTAGTTTCTTCTAAAATACACTGCTAGTTTCTTCCAATATGCACCTCTAGTTTCTTCTAATATACACCTCTAGTTTCTTCTAATATACACCTCTAGTTTCTTCTAAAATACACCGCTAGTTTCTTCTAATATGCACCTCTAGTTTCTTCTAATATGCACCTCTAGTTTCTTCTAATATACACCTCTAGTTTCTTCTAAAATACACTGCTAGTTTCTTCCAATATGCACCTCTAGTTTCTTCTAATATACACCTCTAGTTTCTTCTAATATGCACCTCTAGTTTCTTCTCATATACAACTCTAGTTTCTTCTAATATACACCTCTAGTTTCTTCTCATATGCACCTCTAGTTTCTTCTCATATGCACCTCTAGTTTCTTCTAATATACACCTCTAGTTTCTTCTAATATGCACCTCTAGTTTCTTCTCATTTACACCTCTAGTAATATGCACCTCTAGTTTCTTCTGATATACACCTCTAGTTTCTTCTAATATACACCTCTAGTTTCTTCTAATACGCACCTCTAGTTTCTTCTAATTTGCACCTCTAGTATCTTCTAATATGCACCTCTAGTTTCTTCTAATATGCACCTCTAGTTTCTTCTAATAAACACCTCTAGTTTCTTCTAAAATACACCGCTAGTTTCTTCTAATATGCACCTCTAGTTTCTTCTAATATACACCTCTAGTTTCTTCTAATACGCACCTCTAGTTTCTTCTAATTTGCACCTCTAGTTTCTTCTAATATGCACCTCTAGTTTCTTCTCATTTGCACCTCTAGTTTCTTTGAATATGCACCTCTAGTTTCTTCTAATATACACCTCTAGTTTCTTCTAATATACACCTCTAGTTTCTTCTAATATGCACCTCTAGTTTCTTCTAATATACACCTCTAGTTTCTTCTAATATGCACCTCTAGTTTCTTCTAATTTATACCTCTAGTAATATGCACCTCTAGTTTCTTCTGATATACACCTCTAGTTTCTTCTAATATACACCTCTAGTTTCTTCTAATACGCACCTCTAGTTTCTTCTAATTTGCACCTCTAGTTTCTTCTAATATGCACCTCTAGTTTCTTCTAATATGCACCTCTAGTTTCTTCTAATATACACCTCTAGTTTCTTCTAAAATACACCGCTAGTTTCTTCTAATATGCACCTCTAGTTTCTTCTAATATACACCTCTAGTTTCTTCTAATATGCACCTCTAGTTTCTTCTAATATGCACCTCTAGTTTCTTCTAATTTACACCTCTAGTTTCTTCTCATTTACACCTCTAGTTTTTTCTAATATGCACCTCTAGTTTCTTCTAATATGCACCTCTAGTTTCTTCTAATATGCACCTCTAGTTTCTTCTAATATGCACCTCTAGTTTCTTCAAATATGCACCTCTAGTGTCTTCTAATATGCACCTCTAGTTTCTTCTAATATGCACCTCTAGTTTCTTCTCATATACACCTCTAGTTTCTTCTCAAATACACCTCTAGTTTCTTCTAATATACACCTCTAGTTTCTTCTCATATGCACCTCTAGTTTCTTCTAATATGTACCTCTAGTTTCTTCTAATATGCACCTCTAGTTTCTTCTAATATACACCTCTAGTTTCTTCTAAAATACACTCGCTAGTTTCTTCTAATATGCACCTCTAGTTTCTTCTAATATGCACCTCTAGTTTCTTCTAATATACACCTTAGTTTCTTCTCATATACACCTCTAGTTTCTTCTAATATGCACCTCTAGTTTCTTCTCATATGCACCTCTAGTTTCTTCTCTTTTACACCTCTAGTAATATGCACCTCTAGTTTCTTCTCATATACACTTCTAGTTTCTTCTAATATGCACCTCTAGTTTCTTCTAATATGCACCTCTAGTTTCTTCTAATATGCACCTCTAGTTTCTTCTAATATACACCTCTAGTTTCTTCGAAAATACACTGCTAGTTTCTTCCAATATGCACCTCTAGTTTCTTCTAATATACACCTCTAGTTTCTTCTAATATGCACCTCTAATTTCTTCTAATATGCACCTCTAGTTTCTTCTCATATACACCTCTAGTAATATACACCTCTTGTTTCTTCTAAAATATACCTCTAGTTTCTTCTAAAATACACCTCTAGTTTCTTCTAAAATACACCTCTAGTTTCTTCTAATATGCATCTCTAGTTTCTTCTAATATACAGCTTAGTTTCTTCTCATATACAACTCTAGTTTCTTCTAATATGCACCTCTAGTTTCTTCTAATATACACCTCTAGTTTCTTCTAAAATACACTGCTACTTTCTTCCAATATGCACCTCTAGTTTCTTCTAACATACACCTCTAGTTTCTTCTAATATACACCTCTAGTTTCTTCTAAAATACACCGCTAGTTTCTTCTAATATGCACCTCTAGTTTCTTCTAATATGCACCTCTAGTTTCTTCTAATATACACCTCTAGTTTCTTCTAAAATACACTGCTAGTTTCTTCCAATATGCACCTCTAGTTTCTTCTAATATACACCTCTAGTTTCTTCTAATATGCACCTCTAGTTTCTTCTCATATACAACTCTAGTTTCTTCTAATATACACCTCTAGTTTCTTCTCATATGCACCTCTAGTTTCTTCTCATATGCACCTCTAGTTTCTTCTAATATACACCTCTAGTTTCTTCTAATATGCACCTCTAGTTTCTTCTCATTTACACCTCTAGTAATATGCACCTCTAGTTTCTTCTGATATACACCTCTAGTTTCTTCTAATATACACCTCTAGTTTCTTCTAATACACACCTCTAGTTTCTTCTAATTTGCACCTCTATTTTCTTCTAATATGCACCTCTAGTTTCTTCTAATATGCACCTCTAGTTTCTTCTAATAAACACCTCTAGTTTCTTCTAAAATACACCGCTAGTTTCTTCTAATATGCACCTCTAGTTTCTTCTAATATACACCTCTAGTTTCTTCTAATACGCACCTCTAGTTTCTTCTAATTTGCACCTCTAGTTTCTTCTAATATGCACCTCTAGTTTCTTCTCATTTGCACCTCTAGTTTCTTTGAATATGCACCTCTAGTTTCTTCTAATATACACCTCTAGTTTCTTCTAATATACACCTCTAGTTTCTTCTAATATGCACCTCTAGTTTCTTCTAATATACACCTCTAGTTTCTTCTAATATGCACCTCTAGTTTCTTCTAATTTATACCTCTAGTAATATGCACCTCTAGTTTCTTCTGATATACACCTCTAGTTTCTTCTAATATACACCTCTAGTTTCTTCTAATACGCACCTCTAGTTTCTTCTAATTTGCACCTCTAGTTTCTTCTAATATGCACCTCTAGTTTCTTCTAATATGCACCTCTAGTTTCTTCTAATATACACCTCTAGTTTCTTCTAAAATACACTGCTAGTTTCTTCTAATATGCACCTCTAGTTTCTTCTAATATACACCTCTAGTTTCTTCTAATATGCACCTCTAGTTTCTTCTAATATGCACCTCTAGTTTCTTCTAATTTACACCTCTAGTTTCTTCTCATATACACCTCTAGTTTTTTCTAATATGCACCTCTAGTTTCTTCTAATATGCACCTCTAGTTTCTTCTAATATCCACCTCTAGTTTCTTCTAATATGCACCTCTAGTTTCTTCAAATATGCACCTCTAGTGTCTTCTAATATGCACCTCTAGTTTCTTCTAATATGCACCTCTAGTTTCTTCTCATATACACCTCTAGTTTCTTCTCATATACACCTCTAGTTTCTTCTAATATACACCTCTAGTTTCTTCTCATATGCACCTCTAGTTTCTTCTAATATGTACTTCTAGTTTCTTCTAATATGCACCTCTAGTTTCTTCTAATATACCACTCTAGTTTCTTCTAAAATACACTGCTAGTTTCTTCCAATATGCACCTCTAGTTTCTTCTAATATACACCTCTAGTTTCTTCTAATATACACCTCTAGTTTCTTCTAAAATACACCGCTAGTTTCTTCTAATATGCACCTCTAGTTTCTTCTAATATGCACCTCTAGTTTCTTCTAATATGCACCTCTAGTTTCTTCTAATTTGCACCTCTAGTTTCTTCTAAAATACACTGCTAGTTTCTTCCAATATGCACCTCTAGTTTCTTCTAATATACACCTCTAGTTTCTTCTAATATGCACCTCTAGTTTCTTCTCATATACAACTCTAGTTTCTTCTAATATACACCTCTAGTTTCTTCTCATATGCACCTCTAGTTTCTTCTCATATGCACCTCTAGTTTCTTCTAATATACACCTCTAGTTTCTTCTAATATGCACCTCTAGTTTCTTCTCATTTACACCTCTAGTAATATGCACCTCTAGTTTCTTCTGATATACACCTCTAGTTTCTTCTAATATACACCTCTAGTTTCTTCTAATACGCACCTCTAGTTTCTTCTAATTTGCACCTCTAGTATCTTCTAATATGCACCTCTAGTTTCTTCTAATATGCACCTCTAGTTTCTTCTAATAAACACCTCTAGTTTCTTCTAAAATACACCGCTAGTTTCTTCTAATATGCACCTCTAGTTTCTTCTAATATACACCTCTAGTTTCTTCTAATACGCACCTCTAGTTTCTTCTAATTTGCACCTCTAGTTTCTTCTAATATGCACCTCTAGTTTCTTCTCATTTGCACCTCTAGTTTCTTTGAATATGCACCTCTAGTTTCTTCTAATATACACCTCTAGTTTCTTCTAATACGCACCTCTAGTTTCTTCTAATTTGCACCTCTAGTATCTTCTAATATGCACCTCTAGTTTCTTCTAATATGCACCTCTAGTTTCTTCTAATAAACACCTCTAGTTTCTTCTAAAATACACCGCTAGTTTCTTCTAATATGCACCTCTAGTTTCTTCTAATATACACCTCTAGTTTCTTCTAATACGCACCTCTAGTTTCTTCTAATTTGCACCTCTAGTTTCTTCTAATATGCACCTCTAGTTTCTTCTCATTTGCACCTCTAGTTTCTTTGAATATGCACCTCTAGTTTCTTCTAATATACACCTCTAGTTTCTTCTAATATACACCTCTAGTTTCTTCTAATATGCACCTCTAGTTTCTTCTAATATACACCTCTAGTTTCTTCTAATATGCACCTCTAGTTTCTTCTAATTTATACCTCTAGTAATATGCACCTCTAGTTTCTTCTGATATACACCTCTAGTTTCTTCTAATATACACCTCTAGTTTCTTCTAATACGCACCTCTAGTTTCTTCTAATTTGCACCTCTAGTATCTTCTAATATGCACCTCTAGTTTCTTCTAATATGCACCTCTAGTTTCTTCTAATAAACACCTCTAGTTTCTTCTAAAATACACCGCTAGTTTCTTCTAATATGCACCTCTAGTTTCTTCTAATATACACCTCTAGTTTCTTCTAATACGCACCTCTAGTTTCTTCTAATTTGCACCTCTAGTTTCTTCTAATATGCACCTCTAGTTTCTTCTCATTTGCACCTCTAGTTTCTTTGAATATGCACCTCTAGTTTCTTCTAATATACACCTCTAGTTTCTTCTAATACGCACCTCTAGTTTCTTCTAATTTGCACCTCTAGTATCTTCTAATATGCACCTCTAGTTTCTTCTAATATGCACCTCTAGTTTCTTCTAATAAACACCTCTAGTTTCTTCTAAAATACACCGCTAGTTTCTTCTAATATGCACCTCTAGTTTCTTCTAATATACACCTCTAGTTTCTTCTAATACGCACCTCTAGTTTCTTCTAATTTGCACCTCTAGTTTCTTCTAATATGCACCTCTAGTTTCTTCTCATTTGCACCTCTAGTTTCTTTGAATATGCACCTCTAGTTTCTTCTAATATACACCTCTAGTTTCTTCTAATATACACCTCTAGTTTCTTCTAATATGCACCTCTAGTTTCTTCTAATATACACCTCTAGTTTCTTCTAATATGCACCTCTAGTTTCTTCTAATTTATACCTCTAGTAATATGCACCTCTAGTTTCTTCTGATATACACCTCTAGTTTCTTCTAATATACACCTCTAGTTTCTTCTAATACGCACCTCTAGTTTCTTCTAATTTGCACCTCTAGTTTCTTCTAATATGCACCTCTAGTTTCTTCTAATATGCACCTCTAGTTTCTTCTAATATACACCTCTAGTTTCTTCTAAAATACACCTCTAGTTTCTTTGAATATGCACCTCTAGTTTCTTCTAATATACACCTCTAGTTTCTTCTAATACGCACCTCTAGTTTCTTCTAATTTGCACCTCTAGTATCTTCTAATATGCACCTCTAGTTTCTTCTAATATGCACCTCTAGTTTCTTCTAATAAACACCTCTAGTTTCTTCTAAAATACACCGCTAGTTTCTTCTAATATGCACCTCTAGTTTCTTCTAATATACACCTCTAGTTTCTTCTAATACGCACCTCTAGTTTCTTCTAATTTGCACCTCTAGTTTCTTCTAATATGCACCTCTAGTTTCTTCTCATTTGCACCTCTAGTTTCTTTGAATATGCACCTCTAGTTTCTTCTAATATACACCTCTAGTTTCTTCTAATATACACCTCTAGTTTCTTCTAATATGCACCTCTAGTTTCTTCTAATATACACCTCTCGTTTCTTCTAATATGCACCTCTAGTTTCTTCTAATTTATACCTCTAGTAATATGCACCTCTAGTTTCTTCTGATATACACCTCTAGTTTCTTCTAATATACACCTCTAGTTTCTTCTAATACGCACCTCTAGTTTCTTCTAATTTGCACCTCTAGTTTCTTCTAATATGCACCTCTAGTTTCTTCTAATATGCACCTCTAGTTTCTTCTAATATACACCTCTAGTTTCTTCTAAAATACACCGCTAGTTTCTTCTAATATGCACCTCTAGTTTCTTCTAATATACACCTCTAGTTTCTTCTCATTTACACCTCTAGTTTTTTCTAATATGCACCTCTAGTTTCTTCTAATATGCACCTCTAGTTTCTTCTAATATGCACCTCTAGTTTCTTCTAATATGCACCTCTAGTTTCTTCAAATATGCACCTCTAGTGTCTTCTAATATGCACCTCTAGTTTCTTCTAATATGCACCTCTAGTTTCTTCTCATATACACCTCTAGTTTCTTCTCATATACACCTCTAGTTTCTTCTAATATACACCTCTAGTTTCTTCTCATATGCACCTCTAGTTTCTTCTAATATACACCTCTAGTTTCTTCTAAAATACACCGCTAGTTTCTTCTAATATGCACCTCTAGTTTCTTCTAATATGCACCTCTAGTTTCTTCTAATATACACCTTAGTTTCTTCTCATATACACCTCTAGTTTCTTCTAATATGCACCTCTAGTTTCTTCTCATATGCACCTCTAGTTTCTTCTCATTTACACCTCTAGTAATATGCACCTCTAGTTTCTTCTCATATACACTTCTAGTTTCTTCTAATATGCACCTCTAGTTTCTTCTAATATGCACCTCTAGTTTCTTCTAATATGCACCTCTAGTTTCTTCTAATATACACCTCTAGTTTCTTCGAAAATACACTGCTAGTTTCTTCCAATATGCACCTCTAGTTTCTTCTAATATGCACCTCTAATTTCTTCTAATATGCACCTCTAGTTTCTTCTCATATACACCTCTAGTAATATACACCTCTTGTTTCTTCTAAAATATACCTCTAGTTTCTTCTAAAATACACCTCTAGTTTCTTCTAAAATACACCTCTAGTTTCTTCTAATATGCATCTCTAGTTTCTTCTAATATACAGCTTAGTTTCTTCTCATATACAACTCTAGTTTCTTCTAATATGCACCTCTAGTTTCTTCTAATATACACCTCTAGTTTCTTCTAAAATACACTGCTACTTTCTTCCAATATGCACCTCTAGTTTCTTCTAACATACACCTCTAGTTTCTTCTAATATACACCTCTAGTTTCTTCTAAAATACACCGCTAGTTTCTTCTAATATGCACCTCTAGTTTCTTCTAATATGCACCTCTAGTTTCTTCTAATATACACCTCTAGTTTCTTCTAAAATACACTGCTAGTTTCTTCTAATATGCACCTCTAGTTTCTTCTAATATGCACCTCTAGTTTCTTCTAATATGCACCTCTAGTTTCTTCAAATATGCACCTCTAGTGTCTTCTAATATGCACCTCTAGTTTCTTCTAATATGCACCTCTAGTTTCTTCTCATATACACCTCTAGTTTCTTCTCATATACACCTCTAGTTTCTTCTAATATACACCTCTAGTTTCTTCTCATATGCACCTCTAGTTTCTTCTAATATACACCTCTAGTTTCTTCTAAAATACACCGCTAGTTTCTTCTAATATGCACCTCTAGTTTCTTCTAATATGCACCTCTAGTTTCTTCTAATATACACCTTAGTTTCTTCTCATATACACCTCTAGTTTCTTCTAATATGCACCTCTAGTTTCTTCTCATATGCACCTCTAGTTTCTTCTCATTTACACCTCTAGTAATATGCACCTCTAGTTTCTTCTCATATACACTTCTAGTTTCTTCTAATATGCACCTCTAGTTTCTTCTAATATGCACCTCTAGTTTCTTCTAATATGCACCTCTAGTTTCTTCTAATATACACCTCTAGTTTCTTCGAAAATACACTGCTAGTTTCTTCCAATATGCACCTCTAGTTTCTTCTAATATACACCTCTAGTTTCTTCTAATATGCACCTCTAATTTCTTCTAATATGCACCTCTAGTTTCTTCTCATATACACCTCTAGTAATATACACCTCTTGTTTCTTCTAAAATATACCTCTAGTTTCTTCTAAAATACACCTCTAGTTTCTTCTAAAATACACCTCTAGTTTCTTCTAATATGCATCTCTAGTTTCTTCTAATATACAGCTTAGTTTCTTCTCATATACAACTCTAGTTTCTTCTAATATGCACCTCTAGTTTCTTCTAATATACACCTCTAGTTTCTTCTAAAATACACTGCTACTTTCTTCCAATATGCACCTCTAGTTTCTTCTAACATACACCTCTAGTTTCTTCTAATATACACCTCTAGTTTCTTCTAAAATACACCGCTAGTTTCTTCTAATATGCACCTCTAGTTTCTTCTAATATGCACCTCTAGTTTCTTCTAATATACACCTCTAGTTTCTTCTAAAATACACTGCTAGTTTCTTCCAATATGCACCTCTAGTTTCTTCTAATATACACCTCTAGTTTCTTCTAATATGCACCTCTAGTTTCTTCTCATATACAACTCTAGTTTCTTCTAATATACACCTCTAGTTTCTTCTCATATGCACCTCTAGTTTCTTCTCATATGCACCTCTAGTTTCTTCTAATATACACCTCTAGTTTCTTCTAATATGCACCTCTAGTTTCTTCTCATTTACACCTCTAGTAATATGCACCTCTAGTTTCTTCTGATATACACCTCTAGTTTCTTCTAATATACACCTCTAGTTTCTTCTAATACACACCTCTAGTTTCTTCTAATTTGCACCTCTATTTTCTTCTAATATGCACCTCTAGTTTCTTCTAATATGCACCTCTAGTTTCTTCTAATAAACACCTCTAGTTTCTTCTAAAATACACCGCTAGTTTCTTCTAATATGCACCTCTAGTTTCTTCTAATATACACCTCTAGTTTCTTCTAATACGCACCTCTAGTTTCTTCTAATTTGCACCTCTAGTTTCTTCTAATATGCACCTCTAGTTTCTTCTCATTTGCACCTCTAGTTTCTTTGAATATGCACCTCTAGTTTCTTCTAATATACACCTCTAGTTTCTTCTAATATACACCTCTAGTTTCTTCTAATATGCACCTCTAGTTTCTTCTAATATACACCTCTAGTTTCTTCTAATATGCACCTCTAGTTTCTTCTAATTTATACCTCTAGTAATATGCACCTCTAGTTTCTTCTGATATACACCTCTAGTTTCTTCTAATATACACCTCTAGTTTCTTCTAATACGCACCTCTAGTTTCTTCTAATTTGCACCTCTAGTTTCTTCTAATATGCACCTCTAGTTTCTTCTAATATGCACCTCTAGTTTCTTCTAATATACACCTCTAGTTTCTTCTAAAATACACCGCTAGTTTCTTCTAATATGCACCTCTAGTTTCTTCTAATATACACCTCTAGTTTCTTCTAATATGCACCTCTAGTTTCTTCTAATATGCACCTCTAGTTTCTTCTAATTTACACCTCTAGTTTCTTCTCATATACACCTCTAGTTTTTTCTAATATGCACCTCTAGTTTCTTCTAATATGCACCTCTAGTTTCTTCTAATATCCACCTCTAGTTTCTTCTAATATGCACCTCTAGTTTCTTCAAATATGCACCTCTAGTGTCTTCTAATATGCACCTCTAGTTTCTTCTAATATGCACCTCTAGTTTCTTCTCATACACACCTCTAGTTTCTTCTCATATACACCTCTAGTTTCTTCTAATATACACCTCTAGTTTCTTCTCATATGCACCTCTAGTTTCTTCTAATATGTACTTCTAGTTTCTTCTAAAATGCACCTCTAGTTTCTTCTAATATACACCTCTAGTTTCTTCTAAAATACACTGCTAGTTTCTTCCAATATGCACCTCTAGTTTCTTCTAATATACACCTCTAGTTTCTTCTAATATACACCTCTAGTTTCTTCTAAAATACACCGCTAGTTTCTTCTAATATGCACCTCTAGTTTCTTCTAATATGCACCTCTAGTTTCTTCTAATATACACCTCTAGTTTCTTCTAAAATACACTGCTAGTTTCTTCCAATATGCACCTCTAGTTTCTTCTAATATACACCTCTAGTTTCTTCTAATATGCACCTCTAGTTTCTTCTCATATACAACTCTAGTTTCTTCTAATATACACCTCTAGTTTCTTCTCATATGCACCTCTAGTTTCTTCTCATATGCACCTCTAGTTTCTTCTAATATACACCTCTAGTTTCTTCTAATATGCACCTCTAGTTTCTTCTCATTTACACCTCTAGTAATATGCACCTCTAGTTTCTTCTGATATACACCTCTAGTTTCTTCTAATATACACCTCTAGTTTCTTCTAATACGCACCTCTAGTTTCTTCTAATTTGCACCTCTAGTATCTTCTAATATGCACCTCTAGTTTCTTCTAATATGCACCTCTAGTTTCTTCTAATAAACACCTCTAGTTTCTTCTAAAATACACCGCTAGTTTCTTCTAATATGCACCTCTAGTTTCTTCTAATATACACCTCTAGTTTCTTCTAATACGCACCTCTAGTTTCTTCTAATTTGCACCTCTAGTTTCTTCTAATATGCACCTCTAGTTTCTTCTCATTTGCACCTCTAGTTTCTTTGAATATGCACCTCTAGTTTCTTCTAATATACACCTCTAGTTTCTTCTAATATACACCTCTAGTTTCTTCTAATATGCACCTCTAGTTTCTTCTAATATACACCTCTAGTTTCTTCTAATATGCACCTCTAGTTTCTTCTAATTTATACCTCTAGTAATATGCACCTCTAGTTTCTTCTGATATACACCTCTAGTTTCTTCTAATATACACCTCTAGTTTCTTCTAATACGCACCTCTAGTTTCTTCTAATTTGCACCTCTAGTTTCTTCTAATATGCACCTCTAGTTTCTTCTAATATGCACCTCTAGTTTCTTCTAATATACACCTCTAGTTTCTTCTAAAATACACCGCTAGTTTCTTCTAATATGCACCTCTAGTTTCTTCTAATATACACCTCTAGTTTCTTCTAATATGCACCTCTAGTTTCTTCTAATATGCACCTCTAGTTTCTTCTAATTTACACCTCTAGTTTCTTCTCATTTACACCTCTAGTTTTTTCTAATATGCACCTCTAGTTTCTTCTAATATGCACCTCTAGTTTCTTCTAATATGCACCTCTAGTTTCTTCTAATATGCACCTCTAGTTTCTTCAAATATGCACCTCTAGTGTCTTCTAATATGCACCTCTAGTTTCTTCTAATATGCACCTCTAGTTTCTTCTCATATACACCTCTAGTTTCTTCTCATATACACCTCTAGTTTCTTCTAATATACACCTCTAGTTTCTTCTCATATGCACCTCTAGTTTCTTCTAATATGTACCTCTAGTTTCTTCTAATATGCACCTCTAGTTTCTTCTAATATACACCTCTAGTTTCTTCTAAAATACACCGCTAGTTTCTTCTAATATGCACCTCTAGTTTCTTCTAATATGCACCTCTAGTTTCTTCTAATATACACCTTAGTTTCTTCTCATATACACCTCTAGTTTCTTCTAATATGCACCTCTAGTTTCTTCTCATATGCACCTCTAGTTTCTTCTCATTTACACCTCTAGTAATATGCACCTCTAGTTTCTTCTCATATACACTTCTAGTTTCTTCTAATATGCACCTCTAGTTTCTTCTAATATGCACCTCTAGTTTCTTCTAATATGCACCTCTAGTTTCTTCTAATATACACCTCTAGTTTCTTCGAAAATACACTGCTAGTTTCTTCCAATATGCACCTCTAGTTTCTTCTAATATACACCTCTTGTTTCTTCTAATATGCACCTCTAATTTCTTCTAATATGCACCTCTAGTTTCTTCTCATATACACCTCTAGTAATATACACCTCTTGTTTCTTCTAAAATATACCTCTAGTTTCTTCTAAAATACACCTCTAGTTTCTTCTAAAATACACCTCTAGTTTCTTCTAATATGCATCTCTAGTTTCTTCTAATATACAGCTTAGTTTCTTCTCATATACAACTCTAGTTTCTTCTAATATGCATCTCTAGTTTCTTCTCATATGCACCTCTAGTTTCTTCTCATATGCACCTATAGTTTCTTCTCATATGCACCTCTAGTTTCTTCTCATTTGCACCTCTAGTTTCTTCTCATTTGCACCTCTAGTTTCTTCGAATATGCACCTCTAGTTTCTTCTAATATACACCTCTAGTTTCTTCTAATATACACCTCTAGTTTCTTCTAATATGCACCTCTAGTTCTAATATACACCTCTAGTTTCTTCTAATATGCACCTCTAGTTTCTTCTCATTTACACCTCTAGTAATATGCACCTCTAGTTTCTTCTCATATACACCTCTAGTTTCTTCTAATATACACCTCTAGTTTCTTCTAATACGCACCTCTAGTTTCTTCTAATTTGCACCTCTAGTTTCTTCTAATATGCACCTCTAGTTTCTTCTAATATGCAACTCTAGTTTCCTCTAATATTCACCTCTAGTTTCTTCTAAAATACACCCCTAGTTTCTTCTAATATGCACCTCTAGTTTCTTCTAATATACACCTCTAGTTTCTTCTAATACGCACCTCTAGTTTCTTCTAATTTGCACCTCTAGTTTCTTCTAATATGCACCTCTAGTTTCTTCTCATTTGCACCTCTAGTTTCTTCGAATATGCACCTCTAGTTTCTTCTGATATACACCTCTAGTTTCTTCTAATATACACCTCTAGTTTCTTCTAATATGCACCTCTAGTTTCTTCTAATATACACCTCTAGTTTCTTCTAATATGCACCTCTAGTTTCTTCTCATTTACACCTCTAGTAATATGCACCTCTAGTTTCTTCTGATATACACCTCTAGTTTCTTCTAATACGCACCTCTAGTTTCTTCTAATACGCACCTCTAGTTTCTTCTAATTTGCACCTCTAGTTTCTTCTAATATGCACCTCTAGTTTCTTCTAATATGCACCTCTAGTTTCTTCAAATATGCACCTCTAGTTTCTTCTAAAATACACCGCTAGTTTCTTCTAATATGCACCTCTAGTTTCTTCTAATATACACCTCTAGTTTCTTCTAATTTGCACCTCTAGTTTCTTCTAATATGCACCTCTAGTTTCTTCTAATATGCACCTCTAGTTTCTTCTAATATACACCTCTAGTTTCTTCTAAAATACACTGCTAGTTTCTTCCAATATGCACCTCTAGTTTCTTCTAATATACACCTCTAGTTTCTTCTAATATGCACCTCTAGTTTCTTCTAATATGCACCTCTAGTTTCTTCTCATATACACCTCTAGTAATATACACCTCTAGTTTCTTCTAAAATATACCTCTAGTTTCTTCTAAAATACACCTCTAGTTTCTTCTAAAATACACCTCTAGTTTCTTCTAATATGCATCTCTAGTGTCTTCTAATTTGCACCTTAGTTTCTTCTCATATACAACTCTAGTTTCTTCTAATATGCACCTCTAGTTTCTTCTCATATGCACCTCTAGTTTCTTCTCATATGGACCTCTAGTTTCTTCTCATATGCACCTCTAGTTTCTTCTCATTTGCACCTCTAGTTTCTTCTCATTTGCACCTCTAGTTTCTTCGAATATGCACCTCTAGTTTCTTCTAATATACACCTCTAGTTTCTTCTAATATACACCTCTAGTTTCTTCTAATATGCACCTCTAGTTTTTCTAATATACACCTCTAGTTTCTTCTAATATGCACCTCTAGTTTCTTCTCATTTACACCTCTACTAATATGCACCTCTAGTTTCTTCTAATATGCACCTCTAGTTTCTTCTAATATGCACCTCTAGTTTCTTCTAATACGCACCTCTAGTTTCTTCTAATTTGCACCTCTAGTTTTTTCTAATATGCACCTCTAGTTTCTTCTAATATGCACCTCTAGTTTCTTCTAATATACACCTCTAGTTTCTTCTAAAATACACCACTAGTTTCTTCTAATATGCACCTCTAGTTTCTTCTAATATACACCTCTAGTTTCTTCTAATATGCACCTCTAGTTTCTTCTAATATGCACCTCTAGTTTCTTCTCATTTACACCTCTAGTTTCTTCTCATATACACCTAGTTTTTTCTAATATGCACCTCTAGTTTCTTCTAATATGCACCTCTAGTTTCTTCTAATATGCACCTCTATTTTCTTCTAATATGCACCTCCAGTTTCTTCAAATATGCACCTCTAGTTTCTTCTAATATGCACCTCTAGTTTCTTCTAATATGCACCTCTAGTTTCTTCTAATATACACCTCTAGTTTCTTCTAATATACACCTCTAGTTTCTTCTAATATGCACCTCTAGTTTCTTCTAATATACACCTCTAGTTTCTTCTAATATGCACCTCTAGTTTCTTCTCATTTACACCTCTACTAATATGCACCTCTAGTTTCTTCTGATATACACCTCTAGTTTCTTCTAATATACACCTCTAGTTTCTTCTAATACGCACCTCTAGTTTCTTCTAATTTGCACCTCTAGTTTTTTCTAATATGCACCTCTAGTTTCTTCTAATATGCACCTCTAGTTTCTTCTAATATACACCTCTAGTTTCTTCTAAAATACACCGCTAGTTTCTTCTAATATGCACCTCTAGTTTCTTCTAATATACACCTCTAGTTTCTTCTAATATGCACCTCTAGTTTCTTCTAATATGCACCTCTAGTTTCTTCTAATATGCACCTCTAGTTTCTTCTAATATGCACCTCTAGTTTCTTCAAATATGCACCTCTAGTTTCTTCTAATATGCACCTCTAGTTTCTTCTCATATACACCTCTAGTTTCTTCTCATATACACCTCTAGTTTCTTCTAATATGCACCTCTAGTTTCTTCTAATATGCACCTCTAGTTTCTTCTCATTTACACCTCTAGTTTCTTCTAAAATAATAATACCATTTGAAAATGCCCGCATTCCAAATTCAATATTCCTCCCATCTGGATGTCTTCTTCTCGTCAAAATTCACAGCCTTTCCATCCTTCGTCTTCTCTCTCTCTCTCTCTCTCTCTCTCTCTCTCTCTCTCTCTCTCTCTCTCTCTCTCTCTCTCTCTCTCTCTCTCTCTCTCAAGCAGCAGTCATGTTGATTACAGACAATGTCTCTTCAACTTTTTAACCTAGTTGTGCCAGTACCATAGTAACAATTGTGTACTTATTCTCAGCCTAGTTTCCTCTGGAGCATGACCTCTTTTTAACCCGTGACCTTACCCAAACATAGAGCCATTGTTTGATAATTCCATGGATTGCAAGGTACCACAGTGTTAGGTTAAGAGTTTAGGATCTGGCTAAACAGACAGTTTCTTTTCACGGTGCTGTTAGGACTTGCTTTCTGTTATGAGTGCTGCTGCTTTGATCTCTGTTGTTTTTTGTGTCCCTTCTTCATCACCCTCCATATCAGCTTCTTCATCACCCTCTACTCTCTGATCCATGGGGCTTTAAGTGGATGTGTTCATTCTCTAGCTTGTTATACATGAGGCTAGGTGAAGTTATATCAGTCATCATATTTGATGTTTTTCTTGGCACGTTTTAATTCGTTCCTGCCTTGAGGAAGATATATTACTAAAATTATTTAATCAGTTCCATCACACACATGAAATACCATCTTTTTTTATTTCTTCCATCTAGGTAATGAGTCTCACCTGTCAGATTCAGGTAAGGACTCCATTATTCATTATTTAATGATTTGTCATGACTTGACTTGATTTGTGAAATCCTCAGGATAGAGCTACAGCGGGATCAAATAACTAATATTTGTCCAGTTACCATGGCTACAAAAAGCAGGAAAAGGCACAGGGCGGTAGGGAAGCGGACACTCACATGCTCTTTGTTCTGTGATTGGCTGTTAGATGTGTGGCAGTCATACAGCGCCACGGAGAGCCTGAGGAACGGCGACGTCACCACTTCCTCCCTGGCCGCCAAAGGCTTCAGGAGCGTCAGGCCCAATCTACAGGACAAGAGGTCTCCCACACCAGTGAGTCTTGTGGCTGGGGTTCAGTGTTTGTTTACACCACAGTTGTTTCCCTCCCAGCACGGCTGTCTCCTGTTTCATGTCTCCCGTCTCCTGTCCCTGCCTGGCCTTTTCCTTCAACAGGAAATGGAAATGGAAACGCCCCTGGTCTCCGGACTGCGTTTGAAATAGCACCCTACCTATAGTGCACTACTCTAGTAATGCACTGTATAGGGAATAGTAGTGCACTGTATAGGGAATAGTAGTGCAGTGTATAGGGAATAGTAGTGCACTGTATAGGGAATAGTAGTGCACTGTATTTTGAATAGTCGTGCACTGTATAATAAATAGTTGTGCACTGTATAGGGAATAGTAGTGCACTGTATAGGGAATAGTAGTGCACTGTATAGAGAATAGTAATGCACTGTATAGGGAATAGTAGTGCACTGTATGGGGAATAGTAGTGCACTGTATAGGGAATAGTAGTGCACTGTATTTGGAATAGTAGTGCAGTGTATTGGGAATAGTAGTGCACTGTATAGGGAATAGTAGTGCAGTGTATAGGGAATAGTAGTGCAGTGTATAGGGAATAGTAGTGCATTGTATAGGGAATAGTAGTGCAGTGTATAGGGAATAGATAGTGCACTGTATAGGGAATAGTAGTGCACTGTATAGGGCATAGTTGTGCACTGTATAGGGAATTTGTAAGTCGCTCTGGATAAGAGCGTCTGCTAAATGACTTAAATGTAATGTAAATGTAATAGTCGTGCACTGTATAGGGAATAGTAGTGCACTGTATAGGGAATAGTAGTGCACTGTATGGGGAATAGTAGTGCACTGTATAGGGAATAGGGTGCCATTTGGGACGCATCCCTGGTTAATTAATGGTTTAACTCAACAGCTGACGTCATTCATTGATCTCCTTGAAGAACCTTGAGTCTTTTTCGTATGTGTTGTACTGGTTGTTATGTGTTGCACTGGTTGTTATTTGTTGTACTGGTTGTTATGTGTTGTACTGGTTGTTATGTGTTGTACTGGTTGTTATGTGTTGTACTGGTTGTTATGTGTTGTACTGGTTGTTATGTGTTGTACTGGTTGTTATGTGTTGTACTGGTTGTTATGTGTTGTACTGGTTGTTATGTGTTGTGCTGGTTTTTGTCAGTACTGATATTATTTTGCTGAGCTTGAATTATCTACAGAGGCATCAGAAAGGCTCTGAGGGGCCCTTGATAAAAGGTTCTGTTTTATCTGGAAGCTGTTGTGTATTCTGTACTGCCTGGTGCTTTTAGCTGGTCAAGGCCAGTCTTCGCTGCTAAACTGAGCTAGTTTTTGTTTACAAAACCACTCTTTCAAATGGACTACTTGTTGACATTTATATAACCACCCAACCTATTATGGTTAGAGAGAAGGTTTGCTGCCATAAAAAACATTCTGACTCAGATCGGTGAAAAAAAAACGTTTTCTTTATAGAAACACTGATAGCCACAGTACAGGTATTATTTGTCTCAACAGAAGACATTACAATGCCTTTAATAATGTATTTGTATGTTGTTGTCTGTCTCTCTTCTGTGAATGTTTTGGAATGCCTTGGCTGAGTAAGGCCCCACCTCCTCCCAGTCATAGCTCTCACCTGAGCCCTGTTGGCAGTTACCCCTCATCCTACAGCCCTCCTCTGCCTGGCCCTGGTGAATGTTCCTCTAGCTCACTGGTCCTTAGGCACCGGTCCCACTCCTCAGGAACCATGTCCTCCTATTCACACTACCCAGAGAACACCTCTCTCAACCCCAACACCAGGTTAACTGTACCAAGCACCAGTAGCTCCTCCCAATCTGTCTACAGTCAACCACAGGGATCCGGCATGGTCTCCCCAAGACTAACCCCGTTGCAAGTTACTAAGAGCCCTTACACCCCTGGTACATACCCCCACCATGAGCCTGTCCTTAAAGACAAGCCACCCCTCCCCCAGAGAGAGAGACACACCTCCTCCCTGTCTATCCGCATCACCCCACCCACTCCCCTGGTGGTCACAGTGCCCCTGCTCTGCCAGTACACCCTCCCCTCAGCAGGGCCCCCGTGGACAGGACCCCAGGACACAGGGATGGCTCTCCTGCTCTCGCCCCCTGCAGGCCGACAAGTGGTATAAACCTTTTCTAGTTTTTACTGACTGAACCATCCCATTTTCCTCTAATGCTCTCTCACTCACAACCATGCAACGTTCCAGTACCAGACACTCTTCACCAGTCAGTAGCTCATCCTAGCTAGTTCCAGCACTGGACTTTTTGTGTCTGACAAGTAGTTTATCATGTCTACCCTGGAGCACACTGAGGTTTGAATAGCTCGTTAGCGAGTTTCCAATTTCATAGTGATTATGGTAATTAGACCTGATGCAATAGCGCCTTTTAAAACTATGGATTTATTTATGATAAGCCTTAGGAAATTGCAAATAAATGATTTGCATGTCTGTGTCTGAGACCTAGTCCTTGCATTAATGCACCATTATTATATGTCTGCAGCAAAGGGTTTTGTAGGAAACCAAATGTGTTGTATTGTTGTTATTACAACTGGATCGGTTCCCCAACATTAGATTTGAACTCAAACTAACTAGGAGACAGCACCTTTCCTTCCTCTCTCAGGAACCAGAGCTCCACCTGGCTTTACTCAAACATAACCTCTTCTCTCTTCACCTCCTATCGCCTATCTCTCTCAGGAACCAGAGCTCCACCTGGCTTTACTCAAACATAACCTCTTCTCTCTTCACTTCCTATCTCCTATCTCTCTCAGGAACCAGAGCTCCACCTGGCTTTACTCAAACACCTCTTTTCTCTCTCTTCACCTCCTATCTGACTCTACGAGCCGTCACTGCAGTGCGTGTGCTATGTTTCACTCTAAAGTCTTTTCTCCACGTTCAACTCTAACTTCAGGTCCCTCCGAGACCACCACACAGAAAGACATCTCCTGAACCGACACTGCCAGCCTACCAGCCCCCCCTAAACAGGCCCTTTCATATCCGTCTCTCATCTGATCCCTCAAAGTCCCCCAGCCTCCCTCCACCAGTCCCAGTGGGTCCCCGGACCCACTCCCTGCCCCCCCAGGGCCCCTCCACCCCCGAGCCCAGCCAGAGCGGGGCCAGCTCGGTCCTCAGCTGCTCCTACAGTGATTTGTCCACTGCCGTTCTGGAGGAAGAGTTGCAGCACTGTGCCCTGCTGTGTGCCACCGACAGGAGTTCTCAAACGCCCTCGCCCACCCTCAGCCAGACGTCGGCCATCACCGACGACACTGCGCTCACTGCCACTACCTACACCATCGCCGTCGCTAATGTAACTATTCACCTGCTATCTACCTGACCTGACCTCACCCCTCTCCCTGCAACCTCTCCTCCCTGACCGTTTCAAATCTTTCTTCTGAAACGGGCCTGAGTTTAGTCCTGAGACACTAACCAGACTCCATCCTCTTGGGATGATTGGTTGATATTCTCTCCCCTCTTCACCTGATGTGAACTGTTGTGCCTCTCCATCCTAAACAGCAGCTAAACAGCTCCTCTGTTTTGTGTTACTGTGCTTAATGCTCTCGCAGGTTAACGACTAATGACATGAGTTCCACAGCTTCTCTCGACTTACTATAATTGTTAAAAGTTTTAACACAATATCTGAATGTGCCAGACATTATGGGTTCATATCATGGTTTTATTATGTCCCATTATGTTACATCTTCCCTTATTTGACCTTACCCAACAGTTACAGTAGGTGAAAAACAAGTCAACTACAGTGTAACTAAACCATGGTTACACCAGCCTTGTTCCTTTTAATCAATCCAGAGCTTGTGTTTTAACCCAACCCAGTGATTTTCAGTGAACTTCCCTTCTGAAAACCTTGTCAATTCCATGTTTGTGGTGGTTATTCTATTGTCCCTTTACAGTGTTGGTAGCATTTTTAATGCTGCCTTTTTTCTAATCAATTTGACAGATAACCAAACACTGTTTGTCCATGACAGATTCTCTGTCCCTGACTTCTTAAACGGCGATGAATTTCAGTCTCTTCATTCCTTTCTTTCTTTGTCTGTTTACTGAGCTACTGGTGATGATTCTATTGTATATTCATTCTCTCTCTCTCTCTCTCTCTCTCTCTCTCTCTCTCTCTCTCTCTCTCTCTCGCACTCGCTCTCTCTCTCTCTCTCGCACTCTCTCTCTGTCTCTGTCTCTCTCTCTCTCTCTCTCTCTCGCACTCTCTCTCTGTCTCCGTCTCTCTCTCTCTCTCTCTCGCACTCTCTCTCTCTCTCTGTCTCCGTCTCTCTCTCTCTCTCTCTCTCTCTCTCTCTCTCTCTCTCTCTCTCGCTATCTCTGTGTCTCTCAGAACTACATGGCAGTGAATGGGAATGGCGGGATCACGGGCAGCTCCTACAGTCACCTCCAGAGGTCCTTCTCCCCCATGTCCTACCCCCCTCCTCCCCCACTCAGCCCCAGCCTTGGCCACTTAACACAGGCCAGGAGTGCAGGTGAGTACTGCTTGATAGCTCTATCAGTTTACTTCCCTTCTTGAAACCTGCTGTAAATCAGTGATCGACTTAGAAACACACAGACACACACACAGACACACACACTCTCAAATTAACTCTCCAAGGTCATTTGCCCCTTGGCAAAAGAGCTTCAGTCGACAGTGCAGCAGAGTGTAGCCTGTGCAGGCGCTAGTAAGTTTACAGCCTCTCACTCACTCCCATTGCTAACTGAGTGTGTCAGTCCTGCTAGCGCTCCCATGCACTAATAGAGCTCTAACTAGAGAAGAATCACAGCCTGACGCTAGCTGGAGTGTCTAGTATGAGGTAGAGAGCGAAGGTGAAGAGGGGAAGAGAGAAGAGAGGTGGTGTGTGCTCCTTCGTCTGCGTCCAGTGATCTCTGAAATCCCAGTGGCCAAGTGACACAGATTAAAGCTCTAATCTGAGGGAGGGGATTAGAGTGGCTGAGACCAGGCTCTCTCTTGTTTTTGTCCTATCTTTCTTTCTCTCTTCACTATTATAGTCTCCTGGGAAGGATCTAGTTCAGCATGTTTCTAATCACTATAGGTCTGAGAAGAAATAAGATATGTGTTTTCCTCTATGTGTGTGGAGAGGAGGTTTACCTTTACCAGAGAGTTGTTGGTTTACCTTTACTCACCAGTGTTTACTGTTTACCAACCTCGCTCTCTGGGACCCTGTCTGTCTGTGAGGTGACCTGGTCTGCAATAGTGTACAGTAGGCGTGGTTTGTCTCTTCTTTCCCACTCCTCCCTCCTCCTCACCGTCTCTCTCCTTCCCCATGGCTCTCCTGTCTGGCAGAGGTCCGCTCCCCAGGCTACCCCCGTATGAGCCGCCCGCCCCCCGCCACCCCAGCAGAGGAGGAGTACCAGGAGGTACCAGGAGCCCCAAGGGGAGGCGAGGGGGGGAAAGCCCCTCACCACGCAGGCATCGGCCCTGTGGATGAGTCTGACATCCCCATCGCCATCAGAACGGTGAGTTGACAAAGACTGTGTCCCAAATGGAACCCTATATAGAGAATAAGATATATAGGGAATAGGATATATAGGAAATAGGTTAAATAGGGAATAGTCTATATAGGGAATAGGATATATAGGGAATAGGCTATATAGCGAATAGGCTATATAGGGAATAGGATATATAGGGAATAGGCTATATAGGGAATAGGATATATAGGGAATAAGTTAAATAAGGAATAGGTTAAGTAGGAAATAAGCTATATAGGGAATAGGCTATATAGGGAATAGGATATATAGGGAATAGGCTATATAGGTAATAGTCTATGTAGGGAATAGGCTATATAGGATATATAGGGAATAGCATATATAGGGAATAGGATATATAGGGAATAGGCTATATAGGATATATATGGAATAGGATATATAGGCAATATGATGTATAAGTAATAGGCTATATAGGTAATAGGCTATATAGGTAATAGGCTATATATGATATATAGGGAATGGGCTATATAGGTAATAGGCTATATAGGGAATAGGATGTAATGTATAGGTAATAGGCTATATAGGGAATAGGATATATAGGTAATAGGATATATAGGTAATAGGCTATATAGGGAATAGGATATATAGGTAATAGGCTATCTAGGGAATATGATATATATGATATATAGGGAATGGGCTATATAGGTAATAGGCTATATAGGGAATAGGCTATATAGGGAATAGGTTGTATAGGTAATAGGCTATATAGGGAATAGGATATATAGGTAATAGGATATATAGGTAATAGGCTATATAGGGAATAGGATATATAGGTAATAGGCTATCTAGGGAATATGATATATATGATATATAGGGAATGGGCTATATAGGTAATAGGCTATATAGGGAATAGGCTATATAGGGAATAGGATGTATAGGTAATAGGCTATATAGGGAATAGGATATATAGGTAATAGGCTATATAGGTAATAGGCTATATAGGGAATAGGATATATAGGGAATAGGCTATCTAGGGAATATGATATATAGGTAATAGGCTATATAGGGAATAGGATATATAGGTAATATGCTATATAGGGAATAGGCTATATAGGTAATAGGCTATATAGGATGTATAAGGAATAGGATGTATAGGGAATAGTACCAGGAGCCCCAAGGGGAGGCGAGGGGGGGAAAGCCCCTCACCACGCAGGCATCGGCCCTGTGGATGAGTCTGGCATCCCCATCGCCATCAGAACGGTGAGTTGACAAAGACTGTGTCCCAAATGGAACCCTATATAGAGAATAAGATATATAGGGAATATGATATATGGGGAATATGATATATAGGGAATAGGCTAAATAAGGAATAGGATATATAGGGAATAGGCAAAATAGGGAATAGGATATATAGGGAATAGGCTATATAGGGAATAGGCTATATAGGGGATAGGATATATTTTGAATAGGATATATAGGGAATCTGCTAAATAGGCTAAATAGGGAATAGGCTAAATAGGGACTAGGCTATATAGGGAATAGGCAAAATAGGGAATAGGATATATATGGAATAGGCAAAATAGGGAATAGGATATATAGGGAATAGGCAAAAGAGGGAATAGGATATATAGGGAATAGGCTATATAGGGGATAGGATATATAGGGAATAGGCTATATAGGGGATAGGATATATATTGAATAGGATATTTAGGGAATCTGCTAAATAGGCTAAATAGGGAATAGGCTAAATAGGGACTAGGCTATATAGGGAATAGGCTATATAGGAAATATGCTAAATAGGGAATAGGCCATATAGGGAAGAAGGCCATATAGGGAATGGGCATATAGGATATACATGGAATAGGGTATATAGGGAATATGGTGCCATTTGGGACACACAGAGTATACTGCTACTATACTGGAGCATAGGGCTTACCTCTATTTCATACCAGGGTTCACAAGGTACTTGAGGTGCTTAAAGTACTTGCATTTGGCACTCTGCAATTCAAGTACTGGAATACCTTGAAAATCAGACGTTTTCTCAAGTTGATACTGGAAAAGTACTTGAATTAAAATAAGAGGAGAACAGAAAATGATCAAATATGTTAATATGAAAAACATTACAAAAATGTATTGGTCTTCCCAATACATTTCCAGGCAGACTACAGAGTATTATTTCCTCACGTTTTTTGTGCTGTGTTTGCCAGGGGAGCTCGCTCATTCCACCCACACTGCCACTCAGCCAGGCAGGTACAGAACTGACTGATTAGGCGCCACCAAACATCACATTGATAGCTAAAATGCCAGGCAAATGTAGATACAAGCCTGCCTGGCATGATATTGATCTTTATGAATGGGTTTTGCCAGACCCAGCCTGGGATGTAGTGGAGGATAAACACACCTTTTTATTTGTGAAATAGCGTTTACGCGCCTTTTTATTTTGTTAATTATAATTTACTCACTTATTATTATTATTATTGCTCAACGCTCAGAAGGCTTCTTAATCTGAGTTCTAATCGTTGATCAATGCTCAGAATGCTTCTTAATCTGAGTTCTAATCGTTGATCAATGCTCAGAAGGCTTCTTGATCTGAGTTCTAATCGTTGATCAATGCTCAGAAGGCTTCTTGATCTGAGTTCTAATCGTTGATCAACGCTCAGAAGGCTTCTTGATCTGAGTTCTAATCGTTGATCAACGCTCAGAAGGCTTCTTGATCTGAGTTCTAATCGTTGATCAACGCTGTCAGAAGGCTTCTTGACCTGCTCATTATGTTCGCCTGCTCCCCCGGATTTGCCTTGTTAGCAGCGCATTCATTCACCACTCTGTCCAATGGGAAACTCCGCACACGACATAGACCGAGAGGTGAAACGAACTACCTCAATCCAGACCTATAGTGGAAAATAGCAGAGAGACGCCGCTGACAATGGGAATTCTTTTAACATCCCTCGACTCCTGCCGTGTCAACAGACATCCTCCAAACAACCCCCCCCCGACTCTCGGAGAATGAGTGTACAACCGGTAAATAGTCACTGATATTTCAGTCAGATGTCTAGCTAGCTAGATAGCTCAAGGGCTCTGGCTATAAGCCAGGTAGCTAGCTATAACTAAGTGGCTAGAAGGATGAAGTTAGAAGCTAACGTTGAACGGAATCTGACCTCAGCAGACCTAAGCAGGAGCAATTGACTGAAATTAAGGTAGCTATAATCAAAAGAGTTCTCATAACAAAATACCTTTTCTTTATGGAGAGTAGTGAGATAGACAATGGTGAGTCAGGCTGCAATGAAAGAGGCTAAGGAGATACACAGAGAGGTGAAGCATTGAAGCAAGCAGGGAGAGATGTTAGTAGTACAGTGGTTCCCAAACTTGGGGTCCGAGACTGATGTGGGATCCCCTAAAATGTAAATAGGGTCCCCTGAGAGAGTCTTTAATCTTATCAAACACATTTATAACTTGTTTCTCTTCAAATGGGTATAGAATACAACATTTTAGAATCAACTAAGGGCCTTTTACTCTGACGGAATTCACTTTCATGTCATTATGTGTTGGGACAGCCTGTGGGACCAATAATTTTGTGAAATATGAAGACAATTTCAATATAAAAACAATTTAATATTATTATTTACTCTGAACAAAAACATACAACAATTTCCAAGATTTACTGAGTTACAGTTCTGATAAAGAAATCAGTCAACATCATCGGTCCTGACTTACCACTCATGTATGTAGTAAATAAGTAGTGAAACACATATTATTGAGTAAAACTTGTGAGGTAGTGATGAATAGTAAGTAGTTGGTTTTTTTCATGAGGTTGTGGCGATATACTGCCATCTGGTGGCGACTAGAAACAATTGCATAATAGGAACTATAGCAAATTGATGGTCCTTGAAAATATACATTAGTACTTGAAAAAGTACTTGCCACTGTCTGTATGAACCCTGTATACTGTATTTATTTGTATGCGTTTTTCTGCATTGTCATGATGTAGGGTGTATTATGCTGCTAAATTAGACTAGACTACCAAGAGGGAGCTTAGTGCTTTGGGCTTATAGCTTGTTATCTATTGATAATCCATAAGGACTTCTCTGTCAGCTTGTGGTTAAGGATATTTCAGGAAAAAAGCTATCTTCTGAGCTACAGTGTAGCTTTGGTTCTCTACCACCACCAGAGAGATTTTTGCATAGATGAATAGAGGCTTATGTTGGTGTAAAACTCAAAAGGTAAAATGTTATAGCGTACAGGTAAGTGGCTGGGCCCTATAAATCATGACTCTGTTCCTAATCTCCAATCACTGCAGGCCATCTGGGCCAGGCCTGGCCGTCCCAGGACTGTATTGTGGGAGGAGAAATAGATTTTCTGTCCCTGGTGTGTTTTATGAAACCCTGGGAAAAAGCATGCCAACTGAGGTCAGATTCATTGGCCAGCCTGCAAACAATCACTTTGTATACGTCCCAAATTGTATCCTATTCCTTTCATAGTGCACTACTTTTGACCGGGGCCCTGTAGTAGAGGGAATAGGGTGACATTTGGAACACATCCTATATCTCATTGTGTAATGGTAACCTGATCTAATACATTGATATGTATACTAATACTGTGGATGTCTCTATGTGTCCACATCTCACTACTGTGTTTTGTGGGTGTTATTTTTGGCAAAATGGTCCAGTGGGGGATTATGATTTTGTTGTATGTTTTTCTTAAAGACCGTGGACAGACCAAAGGACTGGTATAAGTCCATGTTCAAGCAGATTCACGTGGTACACAAACCAGGTAAGAGCTCATTTCCATATTAACATCAGGATGTATTTCCATCTTATCCATCTCACCACTTGGCCAGTCCCTGAGGAGAAGGGATTCTAAAAGGGATAGTTATAGTGCTACAGTGACATTGGCCTACATTGAATTACATACATACATACATACATACATACATACATACATACATACATACATACATAGAGAGAGGGGGGGGGGTGGAGATGACAACAGCTGACGATTTGACAATAGAGCAGCTTTGCTCAGCAGTCTGCAGCTTAGAGAAATGTCATTACTGGGAATCTGACAGTGCAGTTCCTGCATAATGTGAGCCAGCTAGTACTGACCCCACAGGGATTACACAGGTCAGGGGTCACACACATTGACAACAATGACATACAACCATATGCTTCATATTTTTTTTCATTATTTCAGCAACACCTGCACACACCGCATTGGTGGTGCCTTTTGTAATACCCATATTGCATTTGAAGATGTGTTATGAGCAGTCATTGGCTCCTTATAGCAGCCTATACAAATATGATAATTCCTTTAATATATTCATAATGCATTACACATAGATGGTGTTACCATTATCTTTGACTACATGTAGAATTGTCTTACAAAGAGAATAGCTTAAGAAATTCATCACTGTATGAAAACAAACTAAACATTCATTGCTTTTACACGATGAGTTGGAGTGCACTGCTAATCATCATACTTTGGTGTTTATCACAGAAAATGAAAATATGGACCCATATAATACCACCCACACAGTAATGAATACCGGTAAGAAATGTATTATTTCATCACGTGAATCACACATGAATCATAAGTCTGTGTGCTGAGTGCCTGGAATATGATAGAGATACATATGTCATACAAATTTCACCTTTGAATTCATGCCTACATTCTGGATTGCATCTGTTGGATGCATCTGTCACACGCATCTGTTGTTATTACAGATAGCCATCATCGCTCAGCCCCAGACTATCGGCCAGCCAAGTCATTGCAGACCCATGCTCCGCCCCAGACCCACACGTACCGGCCAATGACCAAGAGTGTGTCTGACAACGGCACGTGCAATGTCTTCAGGAACACAAATTCCTTAACCTCGCCCTCACCCATGCCCCCCACACCCCCTCCCATACTCTCATCGGCACATGTTCGAGAAAGGGAGTGCGAGAGGGACAGAGGCACAATAGACAGAGGCACGGTAGACAAGTAAGACAAAATTATTTAAAAATTCCTTTCAAGGGCCTCCCGAGTGGCGCAGCAATCTAAGGTACTGCATCGCAGTGCTTGAGGCGTCACTACAGACCCGGGTTCGATCCCAGGCAATGTCACAACCGGCCGTGACCGGGAGTCCCATAGGGCAGCGCACAATTGGCCCAGCGTTGTCCAGTTTAGGGGAGGGTTTGGCCGGGGGGGGGCTTTACTTGGCTCATCACGCTCTAGCGACTCCTTGTGGCAGGCCGGACACCAGCAGGCTGACTTCGGTCGCCAGTTGAGCGGTGTTTCCTCTGACACATTGGTGTGGCTTGCTTCCTGGTTAAGGAGCATGGCTTGGCGGGTCATGTTTCGGAGGACGCATGACTCGACCTTCGCTTCTCCCGAGCCCATTGGGGAGTTGCAGCGATGAGACAAGATTGAAATTGGGAGAAAAAGGGGGTAAAATACACTAATTGAAATTATTTGGCATGGTAACTTTTGGAACAAGTGGGCCACTGAATAATAACATGTCTCTGTATCCTCTAACAAGAAACCAATATGGACCCCCTGACAGAAAGGTGGACACCAGGAAATATCGTGCAGAACCTCGGAGCATCTTCGACTATGAACCTGGGAAATCCTCAATTTTGGAGCAGGAGAGACAGGTAAGACCAGTCACTCGCCACTAAACTAATCCCAGCAAACCGAAATTGGTTCTGTGAAAGTTCCCAGAACATTCGGTAGGTTGCTGTAAATGTTCTCATAACACAAATATTGTCTAGTTGTGCTGATGATTTATATAATGTTTGAATAAAACATTTGGCTGATGTTGCAAGAACGTTTCCATAACAAGTGTTGTCTGTTCTTTACCTGGAAACGTTTGGGCAGTGTTCTGTGATGGTTGTTACAGATGTTGTGTACAACATTTTAGTGAAAGTTAGGAGAACGTTCCAAGGATATTTAATTCAAAACATATTATAAAAAAAGTGTTAGAAAAAAACATTATTTCAGTGTATACAGACCTCAACTGATGTATGGAACAATCTTAAAACTACCTATGTTGGTTTAGATACAAGCATCATGAAACCTCTAACATAATCAATTAGTTTAATGTTTTTGGGATGTTGTCATTTACATTTAAGTCATTTAGCAGACGCTCTTATCCAGAGCATTCACCTTATGACATCCAAATCCTAATGTTAGATAAAATCCTAACTAGAAATGAATGGGAATCTTAGCTAATGTTTAGGGAATGCTCCTGTTTTGCTGGGATGACATTTGAACTCTGCTAAATGACCTTTGTTGATATCACTCCTCCTAGCAGGTAATTAGCAGTGGACTGTTTCAGCAGCAGACCATGTGCCCTGCAGGGTTCATCTCATTAGCTGAGTGGTTTGAAATGCACCATTGTTCTGAGCCACTTACGTGGAACAGGCACATCGTTTATTTTGTGGCAGTAATTCTTTTCAGTGGCAGTGTAATTAGACTACCAAAGGTATTTACTGTTTTCCTCTTTCCAGTAGGGGAGAGTGGGGTAAGTTTAGCCATTTGTTACATTCAGCATCACTCCGTCAAGGGAGATATAATATTATTACCAACAATGATATCTACATATATTTCAGGATGTTGTCTATCCTTGGAAATAATTCAGAATTCATGTAAACATTACAGTTTTTAAAACATAGGTTGTCCAATAAAAGTGGTCTCTTGGCATACCTTACCCGGGAATGGGGTAAGTTGAGCCGCAGGACAGGGTAAGTTAAGCTGCCTACACATTTCTCTACTGAATGAAATATTACCACTACCTTTTTTAAAACATATCTGTCTTTATTTCCCAAACACAATTCAGCACATTCACAATCACTGTTTTTGTCTGTTAATAATTTGAAGCATTGTTTATTAACAAAGGCTTAACACCGAACAAACACTTTGTACTTTAAACACTTTAAAACATAGGCCAGGCCCTGTCATTACCTCATAGCCAGGTCGTTATTGTAAATAAGAATATGTTCTTAATTGACTTACCTGTATAAATAAAGGTGAAATATATATTTTTAAATATCCCAGCGATAATGCCTTGCATTACGCATGGGAAGAAAACCCTTCAATTTGCTCAATTTGCCAAAATCAGGTTTTTGGACCTAACTTGCTTTCCACTTTTTCCATGTGGTTTTTTCCTTCACAGACTCCATGAAATGATGATCTCTTCCTAAGTATTTGGTCAAATTATTGATTTTGTATTCCTAGAAACAAGGGTGGCTCAACTAACCCTTTACCTCAACGGACCCTTTACCCCAATAAACCCTTGACCTCAACTAACGCTTTACCCCCAATAAACCCTGTACCTCAATTAACCCTTTACCCCAATAAACCCTTTACCTCAACTAACTCTTTACCCCAATAAACCCTTTACCTCAACTAACCCTTTACCCCAATAAACCCCTTACTTTAACTAACCCTTTACCTCAACGAACCCTTTACCCCAATAAATCCTTTACCTCAACTAACTCTTTACCCCAATAAACCCTTTACCTCAACTAACCCTTTACCCCAATAAACCCTTTACTCCAACTAACCCCAGTCTCCCCTAAGCTATATTACCTCAAAGCTTGCTTGAGACTGCGGACAAATACCATTGCAGTTCAGACTGGGGGTCTGTGTTATTGCTTACAAGAAGTGTATTTTAAATGTCTTGTTTCTGAGGGCTGAGATGATTCCCAATGAGTGTTGCTGCAGTGCATTCAGGCTCTGTTTTTCAGTGAAGGTTTACTGTACTGCTCTGTGGATAGATCAAGGTTCATGTTGTGGTGACTTACTGCCCTCTGCTGGTGTGTTCTTGAGGTTACCCTGTGAATTAATGAATTTGGCTGGTTACGATGGTTTAAATCCTAAGCAACCTGCCTACACATTGTTTGAAGTACAATAGACCAACATAGCTATTGTAGTAGGTCAAAGCTGTGTGCTGGCAACCCTTGGTAGAGCATGGGTGAAGTAGGCATTGTGGTGCTCATGTGAATTTCCTTTCTTTTTCAGCTTGAAACCAATGCCTACTTTGTTTCTAATTATATATTACTTAGTACCTTTTTGCAATTGTTTTCCCAATGTTGCTGTTCATTTTTCATCCATTTTACTCTGCTGTTTATCATGGATCATTCTCACCCTTATTCTGTGTTGATTTTCCTCCTTCCTCCCTCTCTTCTCTCCTCTCCACCCTGTCAATCCAGAATACTAGTAACTCAAACCCCACTGAGGTAGATTTAGAGGATGAGCCTTGGTATAAGTTCTTTGCTGAGCTGGAGTTTGGACGTCCGGTAAGTGAGAGCCTCTGTGGTTCTCTCCGTTAGCCAGTGCCATAAGGTGCTAATGTATCGCCCCCTGGCTGCGGCTGCTAGCACTGCAGCCCCATGGTGGGGAATGTGTGGCCCTGTGTTAAGCGTGTGCCCCAGTGGGATGAACGTGTTGTGCACTATTAGCATAATAGCATGTCACAGGTGTCCCAAATGGCACTCTATTCCCTTTATATTGCATTACAGGGAATAGGGTGTCATTTGGGACGCAACCACAGTGGTTGTGTTTGTTCCACTGATGAGGAAAATGCTTGACCTCTGTCTGAAGAGAGGCCAGAAATAACTGGCTGAAATAGGCAAAAAAATATATCATAGTTGACAATGATGATGTCAGTCCACTGACGGGGACTGAAAATGTAATAATCAGTTCATCCAACATTTTAGCGCCGTGTTGTCACAGACCTGTGTTGTGATTAGGCTTGTCGTTGTTTTACATGCTTGACTGTTTGGACCTCACAGCAGTAGGGTCGAGGCTGCACAATTCACTGATGTGGAATGCATGTTTGCAATGATGTTGTCATTTAGCACAAGAGTGAATCACATGATCTATGGTGTGTAAGACTGCTTGCCATATACTCTTTGGACCTGCCTCATAGCAACCGCTTGAGCACTCTTGAGAGCTTTCAACACATTTTAATTTGATTGCTTATGCATGTTTGACAGTAGCTTCTTGATAGAGCTTATTCATCCTTCCTTTTCTTACTTTTGCTGTGTTTGGTGTGTGTTGTGTTCACGTTTGGACAAGCATTCACAAATGTTTATTTCTTTGTACACACACGAGTTGTGTAGGTGCACGGCTGAGTGTGTGAGTGATCTTTAACCATGTAACTCTCTCCACATGTTCCTTCTCATGATGCCCCTGCCTCCTCTTCCTCCTTCTCATCTCCTCATCCTCTGCCTCTGGGTTCAGCCTCCTAAAAAACGCCTGGATTATATAGTTGAGGTAAACACCATGCCACTGCATGCCTGTTATTCAGCCCCTACTGTTTATGTGGAGAGGTACAGCAGTAGTAGTAGTAGAGGTACAGCAGTAGTAGTAGTAGAGGTACAGCAGTAGTAGTAGTAGAGGTACAGCAATAGTTGTAGTAGTAGAGGTACAGCAATAGTAGTAGTAGAGGTACAGCAGTAGTAGTAGTAGTAGAGGTACAGCAGTAGTAGTAGTAGAGGTACAACAGTAGTAGTAGTAGTAGAGGTACAACAGTAGTAGTAGTAGTAGAGGTACAGCAGCAGTAGTAGTAGTAGAGGTACAGCAGTAGTAGTAGTAGTAGAGGTGCACCAGTAGTAGTAGAGGTACAGCAGCAGTAGTAGTAGAGGTACAGCAGTAGTAGTAGTAGAGGTACAGCAGTAGTAGTAGTAGAGGTACAGCAGTAGTAGAGGTACAGCAGTAGTAGAGGTACAGCAATAGTAGTAGTACAGGTACAGCAGTAGTAGTAGTAGAGGTACAGCAATAGTAGTAGTAGAGGTACAGCAATAGTAGTAGTAGAGGTACAGCAATAGTAGTAGTAGAAGTACAGCAATAGTAGAGGTACAGCAGTAGTAGTAGTAGAGGTACAGCAATAGTAGAGGTACAGCAGTAGTAGTAGTAGAGGTACAGCAGTAGTAGTAGTAGAGGTACAGCGGTAGTAGTAGAGGTACAGCAGTAGTAGTAGTAGTAGAGGAACAGCAGTAGTAGTAGTAGTAGAGGTACAGCAGTAGTAGTAGTAGTAGAGGAACAGCAGTAGTAGTAGTAGTAGAGGTACAGCAGCAGTAGTAGTAGTAGTAGAGGTACAGCAGCAGTAGTAGTAGTAGAGGTACAGCAGTAGTAGTAGTAGTAGAGGTACAGCAGTAGTAGTAGTAGTAGAGGTACAGCAGTAGTAGTAGTAGTAGAGGTACAGCAGTAGTAGTAGTAGTAGAGGTACAGCAGTAGTAGTAGAGGTACAGCGGTAGTAGTAGAGGTACAGCAGTAGTAGTAGTAGTAGAGGAACAGCAGTAGTAGTAGTAGTAGAGGTACAGCAGTAGTAGTAGTAGTAGAGGAACAGCAGTAGTAGTAGTAGTAGAGGTACAGCAGTAGTAGTAGTAGTAGAGGAACAGCAGTAGTAGTAATAGTAGAGGTACAGCAGTATTAGTAGTTGAGGTACAGCAGTATTAGAGGTACAGCAGTATTAGAGGTACAGCAGTAGTAGTAGTAGAGGTACAGCAGTAGTAGTAGTAGAGGTACAGCAGTAGTAGTAGTAGAGGTACAGCAGTATTAGTAGTTGAGGTACAGTAGTATTAGAGGTACAGCAGAATTAGTAGTAGAGGTACAGCAGTATTAGTAGTTGAGGTACAGCAGTATTAGAGGTACAGCAAAATTAGTAGTAGAGGTACAGCAGTAGTAGTAGTAGAGGTACAGCAGTAGTAGATGTACAGCAGTAGTAGTAGTAGTAGAGGTACAGCAGTAGTAGTAGTAGAGGTACAGCAGTAGTAGAGGTACAGCAGTAGTAGAGGTACAGCAGTATTATAGGTTCAGCAGTAGTAGTGGTATTAGAGGTACAGCAGTAGTAGTAGTAGTAGAGGTACAGCAGTAGTAGTAGTAGTAGAGGTACAGCAGTAGTAGAGGTACAGCAGTAGTAGTAGTAGAGGTACAGCAGTAGTAGTAGTAGAGGTACAGCAGTAGTAGTAGTAGAGGTACAGCAGTAGTAGTAGTAGAGGTACAGCAGTAGTAGTAGTAGAGGTACAGCAGTAGTAGTAGTAGTAGTAGAGGTACAGTAGTATTAGAGGTACATCAGTAGTAGTATTAGAGGTACAGCAGTAGTAGTATTAGAGGTACAGCAGCAGTAGTAGTAGTAGAGGTACAGCAGTATTAGTAGTTGAGGTACAGCAGTATTAGAGGTACAGCAGTAGTAGTAGTAGAGGTACAGCAGTAGTAGTAGTAGTAGAGGTACAGCAGTAGTAGTAGTAGTAGAGGTACAGCAATAGTAGATGTACAGCAGTAGTAGTAGTAGAGGTACAGCAGTAGTAGTAGTAGAGGTACAGCAGTAGTAGTAGTAGAGGTACAGCAGTAGTAGTAGTAGAGGTACAGCAGTAGTAGTAGTAGAGGTACAGCAGTAGTAGTAGTAGAGGTACAGCAGTAGTAGAGGTACAGCAGTAGTAGTAGTAGAGGTACAGCAGTAGTAGTAGTAGAGGTACAGCAGTAGTAGTATTGGAGGTACAGCAGTAGTAGTAGTAGAGGTACAGCAGTATTAGTAGTTGAGGTACAGCAGTATTAGAGGTACAGCAGTAGTAGTAGTAGAGGTACAGCAGTAGTAGTTGTAGTAGAGGTACAGCAATAGTAGATGTATAGCAGTAGTAGAGGTACAGCAGTAGTAGAGGTACAGCAGTAGTAGTAGTAGAGGTACAGCAGTAGTAGTAGTAGAGGTACAGCAGTAGTAGTCGTAGAGGTACAGCAGTAGTAGTGGTACAGCAGTATTAAAGGTACAGTAGTAGTAGTAGTAGAGGTGCAGCAGTATTAGAGATACAGCAGTAGTAGTAGTAGAGGTACAGCAGTAGTAGAGGTACAGCAGTAGTAGTAGTAGAGGTACAGCAGTAGTAGAGGTACAGCAGTAGTAGAGGTACAGCAGTAGTAGTAGTAGAGGTACAGCAGTAGTAGTAGTAGAGGTACAGCAGTAGTAGTAGTAGAGGTACAGCAGTAGTAGTAGTAGTAGAGGTACAGTAGTAGTAGTCGTAGAGGTACAGCAGTAGTAGTAGAAGAGGTGCAGCAGTATTAGAGATACAGCAGTGGTAGTAGTAGAGGTACAGCAGTAGTAGTAGTAGAGGTACAGCAGTATTAGAGGTACAGTAGTAGTAGTATAGCAACATCAGTAGAAGTACAGCAGTAGTAGTGCCCCACCTGGTGCTGAAACTACTCTCAGGAAAGGCTGAAACTACTCTCAGGAAAGGCTGAAACTACTCTCAGGAAAGGCTGAAACTACTCTCAGGAAAGGCTGAAACTACTCTCAGGAAAGGCTGAAACTATTCTCAGGAAAGGCTGAAACTACTCTCAGGAAAGGCTGAAACTACTCTCAGGAAAGGCTGAAACTACTCTCAGGAAAGGCTGAAACTACTCTCAGGAAAGGCTGAAACTACTCTCAGGAAAGGCTGAAACTATTCTCAGGAAAGGCTGAAACTATTCTCAGGAAAGGCTGAAACTACTCTCAGGAAAGGCTGAAACTATTCTCAGGAAAGGCTGAAACTATTCTCAGGAAAGGCTAAAACTATTCTCAGGAAAGGCTGAAACTACTCTCAGGAAAGGCTGAAACTACTCTCAGGAAAGGCTGAAACTACTCTCAGGAAAGGCTGAAACTATTATCAGGAAAGCCTGAAACTACTCTCAGGAAAGCCTGAAACTATTCTCAGGAAAGGCTGAAACTACTCTCAGGAAAGGCTGAAAGTTTACTGAAAGTCTATTTTACTCCCCAGAACACAGTCACCATTGTTTGTTTTCTTTTTCATAGTGTTTCATTGTCATGTCATTGATTCATAGCAGTAGGTTAACGGGCAAGTCAGTTGTTGAGGCAACAGCCATTGTCAACTGCCATGTTTGCTTTTGAGAGTATTGCATTATATCATTTGATAATGTGTATAGTCTATATGTCTTAGCTAGAGACAGTATTAGTCTTAGCTCAGCATTTAGGACCTCTGCTTTGGTTCAAAAGGCTCTGACAGAGACCTTTATGTGGACATGTTTACTAGAGTATCATGTTACATACTGAACAAAAATATAAACACAAAATGTAAAGTATTGGTCCCGTGTTTCATGAGGTAAAATAAAAGATCGCAGGTATTTTCAATGTGCAAAAAGGCATTTTCCAAGTGCAAAAAGGCATTTTCCATGGCATTTTCCATGTGCAAAAAGTTCACCCAGTGGGTGAGCCTGGCTCCCAAGTGGCTGTGCCTATGGCTGCGCCCCTGCCTAGTGATGCGAAATCCATAGATTATGGACTAATTTATTTATTTAGGAACTGAAATTGTTGCATGTTGTGTTTTATATTTTTGTTCAACATATATCCAGTTTCACCCACATTTTTTCTGACGAGGTAAAGTAGCTTAAAGTAGCTTTCCCCCTTACTGACGAGGTAATGTAGCTTAAAGTAGCTTTCCCCCTTACTGACGAGGTAAAGTAGCTTAAAGTAGCTTTCCCCCTTACTGACGAGGTAAAGTATCTTTTGTCTGCCAGTGAATGTTACAGTATTTGAGTATTTGAGATAACATCACAAATAAGGACTTAAACACTGTAAGGTAGGATTTGTTTCTTTGGATTGTCAGTAAGGGGGAAAGTACTAGATAGGTACTGTACATTGTTGATTTGCCATATACAATATCTCTACTACTTAGGCAGTGTGATGAATATCACTCCTGATGATACAGCGCCGTCTGTTTTCCGTCTATAGAACAAGTTTGCTATGTATCTCATACCTTGCAAAGTAGCTATTTTACTATAAGAGTAAGTTACACACTCATCTCAAATAATACAACTTTACGTGGTCATTAAATTCATTATATGATGAATATATTGGAGGAAGGCACAGTAGAAGTTATGGCAGAAGGTAGGTAGCTAGGATATCGTATAATCAACCATAGAGCTTCCTGGACCTGAGACAGATCGTCATGGGAGGTCTTGGCCCGTCCAATGACGTGTTTGCCTGTGCGGTAGCTGTCGCTTAGAACAGTATTTATGTTTACCAGTCACCAGTCTGTCACAGTGACACTCCATTCCTGGCAACCGGCATCAGGTCTACTTTTAAAGAGGGTTTAAAAAAATGTGCGGGGCTCTGTTGGGCAGAGAGAGAAAGAGGCTACTAAAGAACTATTACCAGGCTTCTGCCTCAGTAGCAGGGAGAATGATAATCTTCTCCAGCCAGGTGTACAAGGAGTTCCCTGCCTTGTTCGATATTGAAAATCTCGTAAGTGAATCATCGCTGTAGGTTTTTGACAGGGAAACATACCCTTCTCATAGTGACAGAAACCAAGGAAAAATGTTAAAGGTTGACGTTGGAAGGTATTTAATTCAGTATTTCATGGATGTATCCAAAGCATTGTGTTCTCAGACAGAGGCTGCTGTGAGAGGGTGCTGGGTATAGGAGGTTTCTGAAGGAGCTCTGTTTGTTTACAGTCTGTCTGTTCACTTGGCACTCAAGCTGCTCTCTGCTTGCTTTCAGAGTTCACTCCAACAGGCCTCTGCAGACAGGAACACAGACAGACCGTCAAGGTAAGTCAGATCCCTCCCTCTCTATTAAACAACCATTGATTCTCAAGAGTCTATAGCAAATTACGTTGACACATCTTAAACAAAATGTCCCAGACTCTTTGCTTTATGTGGAGTTTGTCAGGCAACACCTTACTCAGTGTACTGTATATATGGAGAGCTGTGCTCTGAGTGGGACAGCTGGAATAGCCGTGCCCTTGAGTGCTGTCAACTCAGCCATGAATCTCAGCCCCCCACCCACCTCTTCCACTGTGACCCGCTAGGGTAAATCTATACTTGTCATCACTCCTCACAGCTCTGTATTCTAAGTGGGCGTACTGTACATTATAGCCTACTGTAACGGTATGGATACAGTCAGTAGACAACTGTTATCTGAAGAAGAGTTGTTGATGAGGCTCACATTCACAGCCTCGTACTGGAGAATTCTGTTTCATCCCATGAGGAGGATTGGTTTGTGTGTGGACTACTGGTCATTTTAAAGACCCATTAGGAGGCATGCAAAATAACACTAAACCGAAGTTGATGATGTATGAAAATAAATACAAATGTAAGCAATTTACTGTTGGTCTATTTTGGTTACACTACCGTTCAAAAGTTTGGGGTCACTTAGAAATGTCCTTGTTCTTGGAAGAAAAGCACATTTTTTTGTCCATTTTAAAATAACATACAATTGACCAGAAATACAGTGTGGACATTGTTAATGTTGTAAATGACTATTGTAGCTGGAAACGGCTGATGTTTAATACAATATCTACATAGACATACAGAGGCCCATTATCAGCAACCATCACTCCTGTGTTCCAATGGCATGTTGTGTTAGCTAATCCAAGTTTATCATTTTAAAAGGTTAATTGATTATTAGGAAACCCTTTTGCAATTATGTTAGCACAGCTGAAAACTGTTGTCCTGATTTAAAGAAGCAATAAAACGGGTCTTCTTTAGACTAGTTGAGTATCTGTAGCATCAGCATTTGTGGTTTCGATTACAGGCTCAAAATGGCCAGAAACAAATAACTTTCTTCTGAATCTCGTCAGTCTATTCTTGTTTTGAGAAATGAAGGCTATTCCATGCGAGAAATTGCCAAGAAACTGAAGATCTGGTGCAACGCTGTGTACTACTCCCTTCACAGAACAGAGAAAACTGGCTCTAACCAGACTAGAAAGAGGAGTGGGAGGCCCCAGTGCACAACTGAGCAAGAGGACAAGTACATTAGAGTATCTAGTTTGAGAAACAGACGCCTCACAATTCCTCAACTGGCAGCTTCATTAAATAGTACCCACAAAACACCAGTCTCAACGTCAACAGTGATTAGGCGACTCCGGGATGCTGGCCTTCTAGGCAGAGTTGCAAAGAAAAAGACATATCTCAGACTGGCCAATAAAAATGTAAGATTAAGATGGGCAAAAGAACACAGACACTAGACAGAGGAACTCTGCCTAGAAGGCCAGCATCCCGGAGTCGCCTCTTCACGGTATAAATTCCATTAAAAATCTGCCGTTTCTAGCTAAAATACTAATTTACAACATTAATAATGTCTACACTGTATTCTGATCAATTTTTTGTTTTTTTAATGGACAAAAAAATTTGCTTTTCTTTCAAAATCAAGGAAATTTCTGTGACCCCAAACTTTTGAATGGTAGTATAGCGTGTGTTAATGTGTGGCAAACTCAGGACTTAACCTATCTATCAGTGTCCACAGCTCAACCAGTGACTACAGGAAGAGGAGGAAGTCTGAGGTAGCAGCCCAGCAGCCCAGACCAGCCAGCACCCTGACCACAAGCCAGAGTACATCCAGCAGCCTGTCAGGGCCCAATAGCACCACCAGCCACAACCCAGTCTCCTGGCCTGTAAAATCTCCCCGTAGCAGCAGTTACAGCAGCGGCCTCAACTCCTCAGGACGGCCCTCTGAACCCCCACGTAGCAGCAGTTACAGCAGTGGCCTACGCAAGCCTGTGGCAAGCTCCTCCCCTGCCTCCCCCTCCAGAGCCAAAGGTAGGGCCCACCTCTGAATCTCACTGGTTTGGTAGAACTGAGAGAAGACAGATACTGAAACAGACAGCATCAACAGTTGCTTGGACTTATTTATTTCAATTTAAAAAGCAGTGTAACGTTTGTCTTGGAATGAGAAGTTTTAAAGTGTAGTGCATGCTTTGTGCATTAATCTATGAGTGCTATAGAATACTTTATTTCCTCTGTGTACTATTTCCTCTCTGTGGCTAACAACGGTCTGCCACTCAGCTATGTATAAACATTATATTCTTAATAGCTTTTTTTATTGTGTGTCTCTCTAACCCCCCTCTGTCCTCAGCTCTTCCTGGCTGATTTCCACGTGAACCTTTTAATGTCTTCTCATGTCTCTTTCTTACCATGCTGCTCTTGGTGGATATACCTTAAGGTGGGGATATTAGCAACACATACTCAGCCCATTTCAGTTGTCCAGGTACCTCTCCAGGTCCCAACCACAATACCTCACATGACTCAGTGTTTCCTTGTCTTAATGATGAGGCTGTTGACTGTGTTGAGCCTCCTGAGGGCTCTGATGAGAGCCCTGATGTGTGTCTGAAGAACGGCTGGCAGGCTCATGTCCAGAGCCAGAATGCCGAGGCCTGGAGCTCTGTCGAGGAAAAGCCAGCCTCTCCCAAACTCAAGTCCTGGAGCTGTGACGACCTCCTGGCAGAAGATAGAGGATGTCCGGGAGGTTCTGTAGGTTCACAGGTTCGCTCCGAGAGTGTAGACTTCCTGTCACGTGAGCAGCAGGGCAAAGATCACAGTGTCTGTGACAGCCCCCGGAGAGAGCGGACCCAGCACCACTCGGCCCACGATGCACCAGGCTTCCTCAAGCTGTACAAGAAGATGCACCATATCAACAGGCAGGATCTGATAGGCTCCCAAAGCTCCCAGGTCATCTGCTCTGTGAAAGCCCGGATCCTGGAGTACGAGAGCGAGCTGCACAAGGACCGGCTGGCCGGCTGGAGGGGCTACAGCGAAGAGGTGCCCCAGGACATGGTGCACAACAGGATCTCTGAGTTTGAGAGCCTCATCCAGAAGTCTAAGTCCATGCCCAACCTAGGTGAGGGTGAGGCTACCCCGGGGGGCCCGTCCGGGAGGGGCAGCAGCCCCCAGCGATGCTTCTCCATCGAGTCCCTGCTAGACGAGGACCCCCCTGCAAGAAACCCCCCTGAGGGCCAGCCTCACTACCCCAGGATCAACGCCCCCACTACCAACAACTGTGTGCCCATCCACATCCAGATCACTGGAGACCACCACCACGTCTACCCCCAGAGACCAGCATCCCAGCAGGAAGTCTACTCAGACAGTGATCACGACGCCATCAGGTCCAACCTCAGTGACTTCATCCAGATAGAGGGATCTTCCTTCTGTAGTGAGAGTGACTACGACCGCTGCTCTCGGACGTCGTCTGAGAGCCCCTACGGCTCAGGCCAGTATCACCACCACCACCGTCATCATAACCTTAACCAGCAGAAGCACCTGGTCAGCAACTGTAAGAGCCGATGCCCTGCCTCTTACACACGCTTCAGCACCATGCTCAAACACGAGAGGGCCAAGCAGCTGACAGCCGAGGACCCAGAGTCAGCCCAGTCCAAGCTGGCCTTCCTTGTGAGTCCGGTACCGTTCAGGAGGAAGAGGGGCTCCCCTCCCCACAGCCAAAGACAGGCCGTCTCCACTCGCAGAAGGTCCCCTCCCCGCTATAAGAGCTCCATGTATGAGGCTCTGGACGAAGCCCTGAGGGACATCTATGAACACATCCGGGCCGAGAGGAGGAGGGGCAGTCTGCCCGACAACAGAATCCTCCACAGGCTCCTGGACGAGCTGCTGCCAGACATCCCAGAGAGGAGCTCCTCCCTCAGGGCACTGTGCAGACGCAGCCCCAGCCCGGGACCCAGCCCCGTCCCTGGGCCCCAGAGCCTGGAGCAGGAGCAGCCATACCCCTCTCAGCCTGACGGCATGCCCAGCCCAACCTGCTACCAGCCTGAGTACAACCGCCCTTCACACAGTGCCTCCTATCACCTCACAGACCCCAACAACAACAGTCATGTCTGTGAAGACGACTACTACCAAGGTGGATGGTTCTCATAAACACACCCACCAGTCCCCTCCCATCTCCCCCGACCCACCTCTTTCTCACCTTATGGGTCGTCGTGGAGTGTTGTAGTTTGAGTTCTTTCCATTTCCCTTCCTGTCCCCTGCACCACGACCATTCTCCAGCCATCTTCTGCGCATTTTTCTTGAGTAGTGACCTGTGAGTGGTTCCATCTTCTGGAATGTCTGAGAAGCATGATTCCCTCCAGCAAGTCACCCGCCCCCCTAACTCTGTTGTATTGATCAGGTCACTCCCCCTAACTCTGTTATATTGATCAAGTCACCCCCCTAACCCTGTTTTATTGATCAAGTCACCCCCCTAACTCTGTTGTATTGATCAGGTCACCCCCCCCTAACCCTGTTGTATTGATCAAGTCACCCCCCTAACTCTGTTGTATTGATCAAGTCACCCCCCTAACTCTGTTGTATTGATCAAGTCACCCCCCCTAACTCTGTTGTATTGATCAAGTCACCCCCCTAACTCTGTTGTATTGATCAAGTCACCCCCCCTAACTCTGTTGTATTGATCAAGTCACCCCCCCTAACTCTGTTATATTCATCAAGTCACCCCCCTAACTCTGTGTATTCATCAAGTCACCCCCCCTAACTCTGTTATATTCATCAAGTCACCCCCCCTAACTCTGTGTATTCATCAAGTCACCCCCCCTAACTCTGTTGTATTCATCAAGTCACCCCCCCTAACTCTATTGTATTGATCAAGTCACCCCCCCTAACTCTGTTATATTCATCAAGTCACCCCCCTAACTCTGTGTATTCATCAAGTCACCCCCCCTAACTCTGTTATATTCATCAAGTCACCCCCCCTAACTCTGTGTATTCATCAAGTCACCCCCCCTAACTCTGTTGTATTCATCAAGTCACCCCCCCTAACTCTGTTGCATTCATCAAGTCAACCCCCCCCTAACTCTGTTGTATTCATCAAGTCACCCCCCCTAACTATGTTGTATTCATCAAGTCACCCCCCCTAACCCTGTTGTATTCATCAAGTCACCCCCCCTAATTCTGTTGTATTCATCAAGTCACCCCCCCTAACTGTTGTATTCATCAAGTCACCCCCCCTAACCCTGTTGTATTCATCAAGTCACCCCCCCTAACTCTGTTGTATTCATCAGGTCACCCCTCCTAACTCTGTTGTATTGATCAGGTCACTCCCCCTAACTCTGTTATATTGATCAAGTCACCCCCCTAACTCTGTTGTATTCATCAGGTCACCCCTCCTAACTCTGTTGTATTGATCAGGTCACTCCCCCTAACTCTGTTATATTGATCAAGTCACCCCCCTAACTCTGTTATATTCATCAAGTCACCCCCCCTAACCCTGTTATATTGATCAAGTCACCCCCCCTAACTCTGTTGTATTGATCAAGTCACCCCCCTAACTCTGTTGTATTGATCAGGTCACCCCCCCCCCCCCCCCCCTAACCCTGTTGTATTGATCAGGCCACCCCCCCTAACCCTGTTGTATTGATCAGGTCACCCCCCACCCCCCTAACCCTGATGTATTGATCAGGTCACCCCTCCTAACTCTGTTGTATTGATCAAGTCACCCCCCTTATTGATCAGGTCACCCCCTATCTCTGTTGTATTCATCAAGTCACCCCCCATAACTCTGTTGTATTGATCAAGTCACCCCCCCTAACTCTGTTGTATTGATCAAGTCACCCCCCCCTAACTCTGTTATATTCATCAAGTCACCCCCCCTAACTCTGTTATATTCATCAAGTCACCCCCCCTAACTCTGTTATATTCATCAAGTCACCCCCCCTAACTCTGTGTATTCATCAAGTCACCCCCCCTAACTCTGTTATATTCATCAAGTCACCCCCCCTAACTCTGTGTATTCATCAAGTCACCCCCCCTAACTCTGTTGTATTCATCAAGTCACCCCCCCTAACTCTGTTGTATTCATCAAGTCACCCCCCCCTAACTCTGTTGTATTCATCAAGTCACCCCCCTAACTCTGTTGTATTCATCAAGTCACCCCCCTAACTTTGTTGTATTCATCAAGTCACCCCCCTAACTCTGTTATAATCATCAAGTCACCCCCTCTAACTCTGTTGTATTCATCAAGTCACCCACCCTAACTCTGTTGTATTCATCAAGTCACCCCCCTAACTCTGTTGTATTCATCAAGTCACCCCCCCTAACTTTGTTGTATTCATCAAGTCACCCCCCCCCTAATTCTGTTGTATTCATCAAGTCACCCCCCCTAACTCTGTTGTATTCATCAAGTCACCCCCCCTAACTTTGTTATATTGATCAAGTCAACCCCCCCCTAACTCTGTTGTATTCATAAAGTCACCCCCCTAACTCTGTTGTATTCATAAAGTCACCCCCCCTAACTCTGTTGTATTCATAAAGTCAACCCCCTAACTCTGTTGTATTCATCAAGTCACCCCCCCTAACTCCATTGTATTCATCAAGTTACCCCCCCTAACTCTGTTGTATTCATCAAGTCACCCCCCCTAACTCCATTGTATTCATCAAGTTACCCCCCCTAACTCTGTTGTATTCATCAAGTCACCCCCCCTAACTCTGTTGTATTCATAAAGTCACCCCCCCTAACTCTGTTGTATTCATCAAGTCACCCCCCCTAACTCCATTGTATTCATCAAGTTACCCCCCCTAACTCTGTTATATTCATCAAGTCTCCCCCCATAACTCCATTGTATTCATCAAGTTACCCCCCCTAACTCTGTTATATTCATCAAGTCTCCCCCCATAACTCTGTTATATTCATCAAGTCACCCCCCCTAACTCTGTTGTATTCATCAAGTCACCCCCCCTAACTCTGTTGTATTCATAAAGTAACCCCCCTAACTCTGTTGTATTCATCAAGTCACCCCCCCTAACTCTGTTGTATTCATCAAGTCACCCCCCCTAACTCTGTTGTATTCATCAAGTCACCCCCCTAACTCTGTTGTATTCATCAAGTCACCCCCCCTAACTCTGTTGTATTCATCAAGTCACCCCCCCTAACTCTGTTCTATTCTTCAAGTCACCCCCCCCTAACTCTGTTGTATTCATCAAGTCACCCCCCCTAACTCTGTTGTATTCATCAAGTCACCCCCCCTAACTCTGTTGTATTCATCAAGTCACCCCCCCTAAGTCTGTTGTATTCATCAAGTCACCCCCCCCCCTAACCCTGTTATATTCATCAAGTCACCCCCCCTAACTCTGTTGTATTCATCAAGTCACCCCCCCTAAGTCTGTTGTATTCATCAAGTCACACCCCCTAAGTCTGTTGTATTCATCAAGTCACCCCCCCTAACTCTGTTGTATTCATCAAGTCACCCCCCCTAACTCTGTTGTATTCATCAAGTCACCCCCCCTAACTCTGTTATATTCATCAAGTCACCCCCCCTAACTCTGTTGTATTCATCAGGCCACCCCCCCTAACTCTGTTGTATTCATCAAGTCACCCCCCCCTAACTCTGTTATATTCATCAAGTCACCCCCCCTAACTCTGTTGTATTCATCAAGTCACCCCCCCTAACTCTGTTGTATTCATCAAGTCACCCCCCCTAACTCTGTTGTATTCATCAAGTCACCCTCCCTAACCCTGTTGTATTCATCAAGTCACCCCCCTAACTCTGTTATATTCATCAAGTCACCCCCCTAACCCTGTTTTATTCATCAAGTCACCCCCCTAACCCTGTTGTATTCATCAAGTCACCCCCCTAACCCTGTTGTATTCATCAAGTCACCCCCCTAACTCTGTTGTATTCATCAAGTCACCCCCCCCCCTAACTCTGTTGTATTCATCAAGTCACCCCCCCCTAACTCTGTTGTATTCATCAAGTCACCCCCCTAACCCTGTTGTATTCATCAAGTCACCCCCCCTAACTCTGTTGTATTCATCAAGTCACCCCCCCTAACTCTGTTGTATTCATCAAGTCACCCCCCCTAACTCTGTTGTATTCATAAAGTCACCCCCCCCTAACCCTGTTATATTCATCAAGTCACCCCCCCTAACTCTGTTGTATTCATCAAGTCACCCCCCCCTAACTCTGTTGTATTCATAAAGTCACCCCCCCTAAGTCTGTTGTATTCATCAAGTCACCCCCCCTAACCCTGTTGTATTCATCAAGTCACCCCCCCTAACTCAGTTATAATCATCAAGTCACCCCCCCTAACTCTGTTATAATCATCAAGTCACCCCCCCTAACTCTGTTGTATTCATTCTTGCAGGTTATTCATATTTTCTCATATGATGTTGGTTATTTTTCTCCCCAACATGAGTCTATTTTTATATTTATTTGTATGTATTTGTGTTATGATTGGAAGTTAGCCTCTTCACTCCGTGAGACGTGTTCACATTGGTCTGGTCTCCCATCGCTGAGGGCGACACCCCCATACACCAAAAACATATTTACCAGCCCTCTGGTTGACCTATTTCTGATAAACCTTTCCCGTCACCGAAGGCTAATCTCGAATCTGGAATGCCTTACCAGTCGGTACAGGCGTTACAATGTGTGAAAAGAAATGTTTATAAGGCATTCGTGTGCTTGAGTCTTTGTCCACAGCTCAGTCAACATGAAGCTCACCACAGGACCTGTGTCTCCCCGCTACTCTATAGAGATGCAGCCGTGTGTGTGTGTCTTGTCTAAAAGCTTCTGTTAATAGACATAGCAGGGGGCATATGACTGGAGAGCAGCTGAGGTTGGCAGTCTAAAAAGAGTTCTGTGGGATGTTGGAATGGGGAGAGACAGATACTCCTCTCCTATAAATGTGTTTTTCCTCAGATGAGAAATGGGTATGTCAATCTGTGTCTGCTTCATAGCAAGTAGTAGGATTATTTATGTCTGTATCCTGTCTGTGGTCTTGGCACAGCACATAGTGTATATTTTCCTACTAGTGGGAGAAATATCTAGTAGCTGTTGGGCTGATGATTGAAACTCCAGTTGCAGGACTATTGACCAGAGTATGCAGGCCCCCTTTTACTTCACATACTATCCCAAGCAAAGAGAGGTTTTCTGGCAGCAGTCCCCACTAAGACCACATCAGCACCCAGTGCTGACCTGCAGTATAAATACTAGTGGCTGGCAGGTGGCCTAGCAGTTAAGAGATTTGGGCCAGTAACTGAAAGGTTGCTGGTTCGAATCCCTGAGCCGAATAGGTGAAAAATCTGTTGATGTGCCCTTGAGCAAGGCACCTAATCCCAATTGCTCCTTTGGACTGAGTGTACAAAACAGGAACACCTTCCTAATGTTGAGTTGCACCTCCCCCTTTTGCCCTCAGAACAGCCTCAATTTGTCGGGGCATGGACTCTACAAGGTGTCGAAAGCGTTCCACGGGGATGCTGGCCCATGTTGACTTCAATGTTTCCCACAGTTGTGTCAAGTTGGCTGAATGTCCTTTGGGAGGTTGACCATTCTTGATACACACGGGACTGTTGAGCGTGAAAAACCCAGCAACGTTGCAGTTCTTGACACAAACCGGTCCGCCTGGCACCTACTACCATACCCCATTCAAAGGCACTTAAATATTTTGTCTTGCCCGTTCACCCTCTGAATGGCACACATACACAATCATAGCTTTCACCTGGATTCACCTGGTCAGTCTATGTCATGGAAAGAGCATGTGTTCCTAATGGTTTGTCACTCGGTGTAAGTCGCTCTGGATAAGAGCATCTACTAAATCACTAAAATGTCAATTTCCATCCAGGGTGTTTGTTTCTGCTGGATATAAATGTTGTTGTTTGGAGTCATTGAGACAGACAGGCTCGCTACGGAAAATATAACTGGATACAGTTGTATGGCACCCTATTTCATACATATGGTCTACGTGCCTTAAAGCGAGCTGTAGGGAATCCAGGACAGTACAGGGCTCTATACCTTTCTAAAGTGGGGAGTGGTGAAGTTGAGTCTGTTTCCCATACCATACACTAAGTTAGATAAGTGTTTAGATTTGTTCTGTAGTTTTATTTTGATTCATCACATTATTTAGCTAAAAGACCTCTTTTTGTTCCTCTCATACCTTTGCCATCGACTCCTCCCTTGCATGTTAAGTGTCTGTAGGGACTGTTCCTCTCTGTTCCTCACGGTGGCCTTCTCTCCCTCTCTCACAGACCAGGAACCCGCCAGGGGCCACTCTTACGCTGATGGGGGCCGCCACACCCCCCAGATCAGGATGCCAACCCCTGAAGTCAGAGAGGTAAACAATTATATTTGGCCTCCGATTTACATTTGACACTTGTACTGAACACTGATAGAGGGATGCCATGATTGATTGTTTCTTTCCACGCCCTCAACGGAAACAGCCAGCCAGAGCTGTATATGACTTCAAGGCACAGACAGTGAAGTAAGTACAGATCAAACCCAACGTTTGCTAGTATTTCAGATGAAGACAACAATGACACATCCCTCAGCCATGACGCTAATGGTCCATGTGTTGTGCAGGGAGCTGACATTCAGGAAGGGGGAGACGGTGTACATCATCAGGCAGATTGACAACAACTGGTATGAAGGAGAGCACCGTGGACTGTTGGGGATCTTCCCCATCTCCTATGTGGAGGTTAGTGTCTGCTCTCTAATCTCCTCTTTCATCTCTCTTCTCTATCATCTCTCCTCCATTCCTCTCATTCTCATTCTCGCATCTCTCCTCTCATCTCTCCTCTCTCCTCTCCTCTTTTTCTCTCTCCTCTTCTGGCTGTCTCAATGTGGGTTTTCAATGCACAGTATTGAATAATTTTAGTTCATATTTGTCCCCTATCCTGAACCCACAGCCTATCTCTCTCTCTTTATTCTTTAGAAAATCCCTGTCTCTAAGAGGCAGCAGCCAGCCAGACCTCCCCCGCCAGCCCAGGTCAGAGAGATTGGTGAAGCAGTGGCTCGCTACAACTTTAATGCTGACACCAACGTGGAGCTCTCACTGAGAAAGGCAAGAGCCTCTCCGCTGTCACCTCATAACTTTGACTCTCAAATAGTCTGACTGTATATAGTTCTCATCCCCTCAGTGTCTACAATTAAACTGACTTTTACCTGTGTGTGTGTGTGTGTGTGTGTGTGTGTGTGTGTGTGTGTGTGTGTGTGTGTGTGTGTGTGTGTGTGTGTGTGTGTGTGTGTGTGTGTGTGTGTGTCTGACAGGGTGAGAGGGTGATTCTGCTGAGCCAGGTGGACCAGAACTGGTATGAAGGGAAGATCCCAGGGAGCAACAAGCAGGGCATCTTCCCTGTGTCCTACGTAGATGTAGTGGTCAAGAAGTCCCCCACTGCCAAGAACCCCGCCCACCACTACCTAGAACCCTCTTCTTTACCCCAGCGCCTATCCGCTGACAGGATTCACCCTGTGGGTTCGGCCAAGGTACGATGACCCCACCGGACACCACATAACCTGACCCAAATGGCACCCTATTCTGTATATAGTGCACTACTTTTGACCAGAGCGCTATAGGCCGTGGTCCAAAGTAGTGCACCGTATAGGGAATGAGGTGCCATTTAGAAGGCACACTTGGCAATTACAATTGACTGTCAGACTACCGGTCTATATGGCTCGTGAATATACTGCATGTGTCTTTTAGTAAGTTATCGGTTTTGAAGAGAGGCGTACTGTAGCAGAGTACTTTGTCTCAGTTAGAACATTCTAGAACTAAGGGTGGTCTTCTCAGCTGTCTTGTTATGCATATGTTAGCATTAGGGAGCTGTTGTCCTAGCGTGACAATAGGACACGCTTCTAACACCAGCCACCAATCCATCAGGTTTCTAACACCAGCCACCAATCCATCAGGTTTCTAACACCAGCCACCAATCCATCAGGTTTCTTCCACCAGTCACCAATCCATCAGGTTTCTTCCACCAGTCACCAATCTATCAATCAGGTTTCTTCCACCAGCCACCATTCCATCAATCAGGTTTCTTACACCTGCCACCAATCCATCAGGTTTCTTACACCTGCCACCAATCCATCAGGTTTCTTACACCAGCCACCAATCCATCAATCAGGTTTCTTACACCAGCCACCAATTCATCAGGTTTCTCACACCAGCCACCAATTCATCAGGTTTCTCACACCAGCCACCAATCCATCAGGTTTTTTACACCAGCCACCAATCCATCTTGTTTCTTACACCAGTCACCAATCCATCAGGTTTCTTACACCAGTCACCAATCCATCAGGTTTCTTACACCAGTCACCAATCCATCAGGTTTCTTACACCAGTCACCAATCCATCAGGTTTTTTACACCAGTCACCAATTCATCAGGTTTCTTACACCAGCCACCAATCCATCAATCAGGTTTCTTACACCAGCCACCAATTCATCAGGTTTCTCACACCAGTCACCAATCCATCAGGTTTCTCACACCAGCCACCAATCCATCAGGTTTTTTACACCAGCCACCAATCCATCAGGTTTTTTACACCAGCCACCAATCCATCAGGTTTCTTACACCAGCCACCAATCCATCAGGTTTCTTACACCAGCCACCAATCCATCAGGTTTCTTACACCAGCCACCAATCCATCAGGTTTCTTACACCAGCCACCAATCCATCAGGTTTCTCACACCAGCCACCAATCCATCAGGTTTTTTACACCAGCCACCAATCCATCAGGTTTCTTACACCAGTCACCAATCCATCAGGTTTCTTACACCAGCCACCAATCCATCAGGTTTCTTACACCAGCCACCAATCCATCAGGTTTCTCACACCAGCCACCAATCCATCAGGTTTTTTACACCAGCCACCAATCCATCAGGTTTCTTACACCTGCCACCAATCCATCAGGTTTCTTACACCTGCCACCAATCCATCAGGTTTCTCACACCTGCCACCAATTCATCAGGTTTCTCACACCTGCCACCAATTCATCAGGTTTCTCACACCAGCCACCAATTCATCAGGTTTCTTACACCTGCCACCAATCCATCAATCAGGTTTCTTACACCAGCCACCAATCCATCAGGTTTCTTACACCAGTCACCAATCCATCAGGTTTCTTACACCAGTCACCAATCCATCAGGTTTCTTACACCAGCCACCAATCCATCAGGTTTCTCACACCAGCCACCAATCCATCAGGTTTTTTACACCAGCCACCAATTCATCAGGTTTCTCACACCAGCCACCAATTCATCAGGTTTCTCACACCAGCCACCAATCCATCAGGTTTTTTACACCAGCCACCAATCCATCTTGTTTCTTACACCAGTCACCAATCCATCAGGTTTCTTACACCAGTCACCAATCCATCAGGTTTCTTACACCAGTCACCAATCCATCAGGTTTTTTACACCAGTCACCAATCCATCAGGTTTTTACACCTGCCACCAATCCATCAATCAGGTTTCTTACACCAGCCACCAATCCATCAGGTTTTTTACACCAGCCACCAATCCATCAGGTTTCTTACACCTGCCACCAATCCATCAGGTTTCTCACACCAGCCACCAATCCATCAGGTTTCTCACACCAGCCACCAATCCATCAGGTTTCTTACACCAGCCACCAATTCATCAGGTTTCTCACACCAGCCACCAATTCATCAGGTTTCTTACACCTGCCACCAATCCATCAATCAGGTTTCTTACACCAGTCACCAATCCATCAGGTTTCTCACACCAGCCAGCAATCCATCAGGTTTTTTACACCAGCCACCAATCCATCAGGTTTCTTACACCAGCCACCAATCCATCAGGTTTCTTACACCAGCCACCAATCCATCAGGTTTCTTACACCAGCCACCAATCCATCAGGTTTCTCACACCAGCCACCAATCCATCAGGTTTCTCACACCAGCCACCAATACATCAGGTTTCTTACACCAGCCACCAATCCATCAGGTTTCTAACACCAGCCACCAATCCATCAGGTTTCTTACACCAGCCACCAATTCATCGGGTTTCTTACACCAGCCACCAATCCATCGGGTTTCTTACACCAGCCACCAATCCATCGGGTTTCTTACACCAGCCACCAATCAATCAGGTTTCTTACACCAGCCACCAATCCATCAGGTTTCTTACACCAGCCACCAATCCATCAGGTTTCTTACACCAGCCACCAATCCATCAGGTTTCTTACACCAGCCACCAATCCATCAGGTTTCTTACACCAGCCACCAATCCATCAGGTTTCTTACACCAGCCACCAATCCATCAGGTTTCTTACACCTGCCACCAATCCATCAGGTTTCTTACACCAGCCACCAATCCATCAGGTTTCTTATACCTGCCACCAATCCATCAGGTTTCTTACACCTGCCACCAATCCATCAGGTTTCTTACACCTGCCACCAATCCATCAGGTTTCTTACACCTGCCACCAATCCATCAGGTTTCTTACACCTGCCACCAATCCATCAGGTTTTTTACACCAGCCACCAATCCATCAGGTTTCTTACACCTGCCACCAATCCATCAATCAGGTTTCTTACACCAGCCACCAATTCATCAGGTTTCTCACACCAGCCACCAATTCATCAGGTTTCTTACACCTGCCACCAATCCATCAATCAGGTTTCTTACACCAGTCACCAATCCATCAGGTTTCTCACACCAGCCAGCAATCCATCAGGTTTTTTACACCAGCCACCAATCCATCAGGTTTCTTACACCAGCCACCAATCCATCAGGTTTTTTACACCAGCCACCAATCCATCAGGTTTCTTACACCAGCCACCAATCCATCAGGTTTCTCACACCAGCCACCAATCCATCAGGTTTTTTACACCAGCCACCAATCCATCAGGTTTCTTACACCAGCCACCAATCCATCAGGTTTTTTACACCAGCCACCAATCCATCAGGTTTCTCACACCAGCCACCAATCCATCAGGTTTTTTACACCAGCCACCAATCCATCAGGTTTCTTACACCAGCCACCAATCCATCAGGTGTTTTACACCAGCCAGCAATCCATCAGGTTTGTTACGCCAGCCACCAATCCATCAGGTTTCTTACACCAGCCACCAATCCATCAGGTTTCTCACACCAGCCACCAATCCATCAGGTTTCTCACACCAGCCACCAATACATCAGGTTTCTTACACCAGCCACCAATCCATCAGGTTTCTAACACCAGCCACCAATCCATCAGGTTTCTTACACCAGCCACCAATTCATCGGGTTTCTTACACCAGCCACCAATCCATCGGGTTTCTTACACCAGCCACCAATCCATCGGGTTTCTTACACCAGCCACCAATCAATCAGGTTTCTTACACCAGCCACCAATCCATCAGGTTTCTTACACCAGCCACCAATCCATCAGGTTTCTTACACCAGCCACCAATCCATCAGGTTTCTTACACCAGCCACCAATCCATCAGGTTTCTTACACCAGCCACCAATCCATCAGGTTTCTTACACCTGCCACCAATCCATCAGGTTTCTTACACCTGCCACCAATCCATCAGGTTTCTTACACCAGCCACCAATCCATCAGGTTTCTTACACCAGCCACCAATCCATCAGGTTTCTTACACCAGCCACCAATCCATCAGGTTTCTTACACCAGCCACCAATCCATCAGGTTTCTTACACCAGCCACCAATCCATCAGGTTTCTTATACCTGCCACCAATCCATCAGGTTTCTTACACCAGCCACCAATCCATCAGGTTTCTTACACCTGCCACCAATCCATCAGGTTTCTTACACCAGCCACCAATCCATCAGGTTTCTTACACCAGCCAACAAACCATCAGGTTTCTTACACCTGCCACCAATCCATCAGGTTTCTTACACCAGCCACCAATCCATCAGGTTTCTTACACCAGCCACCAATCCATCAGGTTTTTTACACCAGCCACCAATCCATCAGGTTTCTTACACCAGCCACCAATCCATCAGGTTTCTTACACCTGCCACCAATCCATCAGGTTTCATTATTTTTTTTATTTTTTTTTTTTACCCCATTTTCTCCCCAATTTTCGTGGTATCCAATCGCTAGTAATTACTACCTTGTCTCATCGCTACAACTCCCGTACGGGATCGGGAGAGACGAAGGTCGAAAGCCATGCGTCCTCCGAAGCACAACCCAACCAGCCGTACTGCTTCTTAACACAGCGCGCCTCCAACCCGGAAGCCAGCCGCACCAATGTGTCGGAGGAAACACCGTGTACCTGGCCCCCTTGGTTGGCGCGCACTGCGCCCGGCCCGCCACAGGAGTCGCTGGAGCGCGATGAGACAAGGATATCCCTACCGGCCAAACCCTCCCTACCCCGGACGACGCTATGCCAATTGTGCGTCGCCCCACGGACTTCCCGGTCGCGGCCGGCTGCGACAGAGCCTGGGCGCGAACCCAGAGACTCTGGTGGCGCAGTTAGCACTGCGATGCAGTGCCCTAGACCACTGCGCCACCCGGGAGGCCCTCCATCAGGTTTCTTACACCAGCCACCAATCCATCAATCAATCAATCAAGTTTATTTTATATAGCCCTTCGTACATCAGCTAATATCTCGAAGTGCTGTACAGAGACCCAGCCTAAAACCCCAAACAGCTAGAATGCAGGTGTAGAAGCACGGTGGCTAGGAAAAACTCCCTAGAAAGGCCAAAACCTAGGAAGAAACCTAGAGAGGAACCAGGCTATGAGGGGTGGCCAGTCCTCTTCTGGCTGTGCCGGGTGGAGATTATAACAGAACTATGCCAAGATGTTCAAAAATGTTCATAAGTGACAAGCATGGTCAAATAATAATCATGAATAATATTCAGTTGGCTTTTCATAGCCGATCATTAAGAGTTGAAAAACAACAGGTCTGGGACAGGTGGCGGTTCCATAACTGCAGGCAGAACAGCTGAAACCGGAACAGCAGCAAGGCCAGGCGGACTGGGGACAGCAAGGAGCCACCACGCCCGGCAGTCCCGACGTATGGTCCCAGGGCTCAGGTCCTCCGAGAGAAAGAAAGAGAGAAGGAGAAAATTAGAGAGAGCCAAGATTTTCAAAATGTTCATAAATGACAAGCATGGTCAAATAATAATCAGGAATAAATCTGTTGGCTTTTCATAGCCGATCATTAAGAGTTGAAAACAGCAGGTCTGGGACAGGTAGGGGTTCCGTAACCGCAGGCAGAACCGTTGAAACTGGAATAACAGCAAGGCCAGGCGGACTGGGGGCAGCAGGGAGTCGTCATGCCCGGTAGTCCTGACATATGGTCCTAGGGCTCAGGTTCTCAGAGAGAGAAAGAAAGAGAGAACGAGAGAATTAGAGAAAGCATACTTAAATTCACACAGGACACTGGATAAGACAGGAGAAGTACTCCAGGTATAACCAACTGACCCTAGCCCCCCGACACAAACTACTGCAGCATAAATACTGGAGGCTGAGACAGGAGCGGTCAGGAAACACTGTGGCCCCATCCGAAGATACCCCCGGACAGGGCCAAATAGGAAGGATATAACCCCACCCACTTTGCCAAAGCACAGCCCCCGCACCACTGGAGGGATATCTTCAACCACCAACTTATAATCCTGAGACAAGGCCGAGTATAGCCAACAAAGATCTCCACCACAGCACAAACCAAGGGGGGGGCGCCAACCCAGACAGGAAGATCACGTCAGTAACTCAACCCACTCAAGTGACGCACCCCTCCCAGGGACGGCATGAAAGAGCACCAGTAAGCCAGTGACTCAGCCCCTGTAACAGGGTTAGAGGCAGAGAATCCCAGTGGAGAGAGGGGAACCGGCCAGGCAGAGACAGCAAGGGCGGTTCGTTGCTCCAGAGCCTTTCCGTTCACCTTCACACTCCTGGGCCAGACTACACTCAATCATATGACCTACTGAAGAGATAAGTTTTCAGTAAAGACTTAAAGGTTGAGACCGAGTCTGCGTCTCTCACATGGGTATGCAGACTGTTCCATAAAAATGGAGATCTATAGGAGAAAGCCCTGCCTCCCGCTGTTTGCTTAGAAATTCTAGGGACAATTAGGAGGCCTGCGTCTTGTGACCGTAGCGTACGTATTGGTATGTACGGCAGGACCAACTCGGAAAGATAGGTAGGAGCAAGCCCATGTAACGCTTTATAGGTTAACAGTAAAACCTTGAAATCAGCCCTTGCCTTAACAGGAAGCCAGTGTAGGGAAGCTAGCACTGGAGTAATATGATCAAATTTCTTGGTTCTAGTCAGGATTCTAGCAGCCGTATTTAGCACTAACTGAAGTTTATTTAGTGCTTTATCCGGGTAGCCGGAAAGTAGAGCATTGCAGTAGTCTAACCTAGAAGTAACAAATGCATGGATTAATTTTTCTGCATCATTTTTGGACAGAAAATTTCTGATTTTTGCAATGTTACGTAGATGGAAAAAAGCTGTCCTTGAAACAGTCTTGATATGTTCGTCAAAAGAGAGATCAGGGTCAAGAGTAACGCCGAGGTCCTTCACAGTTTTATTTGAGACGACTTTACAACCATCAAGATGAATTGTCAGATTTAACAGAAGATCTCTTTGTTTCTTGGGACCTAGAACAAGCATCTCTGTTTTGTCCGAGTTTAAAAGTAGAACGTTTTCAGCCATCCACTTCCTTATGTCTGAAACACAGGCTTCTAGCGAGGGCAATTTTGGGGCTTCACCATGTTTCATTGAAATGTACAGCTGTGTGTCATCCGCATAGCAGTGAAAGTTAACATTATGTTTTCGAATAACATCCCCAAGAGGTAAAATATATAGTGAAAACAATAGTGGTCCTAAAACGGAACCTTGAGGAACACCGAAATGTACAGTTGATTTGTCAGAGGACAAACCATTCACAGAGACAAACTGATATCTTTCCGACAGGTAAGATCTAAACCAGGCCAGAACTTGTCCGTGTAGACCAATTTGGGTTTCCAGTCTCTCCAAAAGAATGTGGTGATCGATGGTGTCAAAGGCAGCACTAAGGTCTAGTAGCACGAGGACAGATGCAGAGCCTCGGTCTGACGCCATTAAAAGGTCATTTACCACCTTCACAAGTGCAGTCTCAGTGCTATGATGGGGTCTAAAACCAGACTGAAGCATTTCGTATACATTGTTTGTCTTCAGAAAGGCAGTGAGTTGCTGCGCAACAGCTTTTTCTAAAACTTTTGAGAGGAATGGAAGATTCGATATAGGCCGATAGTTTTTTAGATTTTCCGGGTCAAGGTTTGGCTTTTTCAAGAGAGGCTTTATCACTGCCACTTTTAGTGAGTTTGGTATACATCCGGTGGATAGAGAGCTGTTTATTATGTTCAACATAGGAGGGCCAAGCACAGGAAGCAGCTCTTTCAGCAGTTTAGTAGGAATAGGATCCAGTATGCAGCTTGAAGGTTTAGAGGCCATGATTATTTTCATCATTGTGTCAAGAGATATAGTACTAAAACACTTAAGTGTCTCTCCCGATCCCAGGCCTTGGCAAAGCTGTGCAGATCCAGGACAGCTAAGCCCTGGAGGAATACGCAGATTCAAAGAGGAGTCCGTAATTTGCTTTCTAATGGTCATGATCTTTTCCTCAAAGAAGTTAGTGAATTTATTACTGCTGAAGTGAAAGCCATCCTCTCTTGGGGAATGCTGCTTTTTAGTTAGCTTTGCAACAGTATCAAAAAGAAATTTTGGATTGTTCTTATTTTCCTCGATTAAGTTGGAAAAGTAGGATGATCGAGTAGCAGTGAGGGCTCTTCGGTACTGCACGGTACTGTCTTTCCAAGCTAGTCGGAAGACTTCCAGTTTGGTGTGGCGCCATTTCCGTTCCAATTTCCTGGAAGCTTGCTTCAAAGCTCGGGTATTTTCTGTATACCAGGGAGCTAGTTTCTTATGACAAATGTTTTTCGTTTTTAGGGGTGCAACTGCATCTAGGGTATTGCGCAAGGTTAAATTGAGTTCCTCAGTTAAGTGGTTAACTGATTTTTGTCCTCCGACGTCCTTGGGTAGGCAGAAGGAGTCTGGAAGGGCATCAAGGAATTTTTGTGTTGTCTGAGAATTTATAGCACGACTTTTGATGCTCCTTGGTTGGGGTCTGAGCAGATTATTTGTTGCGATTGCAAACGTAATAAAATGGTGGTCCGATAGTCCAGGATTATGTGGGAAAACATTAAGATCTACAACATTTATTCCATGGGACAAAACTAGGTCCAGAGTATGACTGTGGCAGTGAGTAGGTCCAGAGACATGTTGGACAAAACCCACTGAGTCGATGATGGCTCCGAAAGACTTTTGGAGTGGGTCTGTGGACTTCTCCATATGAATATTAAAATCACCAAAAATTAGAATATGATCTGCTATGACTACAAGGTCTGATAGGAATTCAGGGAACTCAGAGAGGAACGCTGTATATGGCCCAGGAGGCCTGTAAACAGTAGCTATAAAAAGTGATTGAGTAGGCTGCATAGATTTCATGACTAGAAGCTCAAAAGACGAAAAACGTCTTTTTTTTTTTGGTAAATTGAAATTTGCTATCATAAATGTTAGCAACACCTGCGCCTTTGCGGGATGCACGGGGGATATGGTCACTAGTGTAACCAGGAGGTGAGGCCTCATTTAACACAGTAAATTCATCAGGCTTAAGCCATGTTTCAGTCAGGCCAATCACATCCTGATTATGATCAGTGATTAGTTCATTGACTATGACTGCCATCAGGTTTCTTACACCAGCCACCAATCCATCAGGTTTCCTACACCTGCCACCAATCCATCAGGTTTTTTACACCAGCCACCAATCCATCAGGTTTCTTACACCAGCCACCAATCCATCAGTTTTCTTACACCAGCCACCAATCCATCAGGTTTCTTACACCAGCCACCAATCCATCAGGTTTCTTACACCTGCCACCAATCCATCAGGTTTCTTACACCAGCCACCAATCCACCAGGTTTCTTACACCTGCCACCAATCCATCAGGTTTCTTACACCAGCCACCAATCCATCAGGTTTCTTACACCTGCCACCAATCCATCAGGTTTCTTACACCTGCCACCAATCCATCAGGTTTCTTACACCTGCCACCAATCCATCAGGTTTCTTACACCTGCCACCAATCCATCAGGTTTCTTACACCTGCCACCAATCCATCAGGTTTCTTACACCAGCCACCAATCCATCAGGTTTTTTACACCAGCCACCAATCCATCAGGTTTCTTACACCTGCCACCAATCCATCAGGTTTCTTACACCAGCCACCAATCCATCAGGTTTCTTACACCAGCCACCAATCCATCAGGTTTCTTACACCTGCCACCAATCCATCAGGTTTTTTACACCAGCCACCAATCCATCAGGTTTCTTACACCAGCCACCAATCCATCAGGTTTCTTACACCTGCCACCAATCCATCAGGTTTCTTACACCAGCCACCAATCCATCAGGTTTCTTACACCAGCCACCAATCCATCAGGTTTCTTACACCTGCCACCAATCCATCAGGTTTTTTACACCAGCCACCAATCCATCAGGTTTCTTACACCTGCCACCAATCCATCAGGTTTTTTACACCTGCCACCAATCGGTATAGTTTAGTCTAACTCAATCCTTGATAAACCCACACTGTACACACAGAGTGTCTATAACTAAAGGGCCATAGGTTGAGCGGAAGAGATTTGTGATGCCGACACAATGACATTCATTGTAGAAGCCTTGTTTTCCATTAGCCTGTTTAATAGAGACCTCTATGGGTGGGAGAGCTACCAGCTGCTGCTTCTCCAGTAAGACGTGCCAGGCCCAGTTCACATTTCACACTTCATCCACAGACTTGGCAGCAACAGGGCAGGCTGCATTAGATCCTTGGGAAGTCCCAACCACATTGAAGTTGATATTTTAAAATGGTTAAGGTGAGGATTAAGGTTATGGTTAGGTAAGGGTTATGGTTAAGGTTAAGGTAAGGATTAGGGTAAGGGTAGGATTTAAAGTTAGGGTTCAGGGTGAGGACCAGGGTGGGAAATTAACGCCAGCCACCAGCCAAATGCTGGTAGATTTTGGCATTGGCTGGTAGAATGTCTAGTTTACCAGCCACATTGGCGGGTGGTCACAGAGCATTTGGCTGGTAGAATGTCTAGTTTACCAGCCACATTGGCGGGTGGTCACAGAGCATTTGGCTGGTAGAATGTCTATGTTTACCAGCCACAATGGCGGGTGGTCCCAGAGCATTTGGCTGGTAGAATGTCTAGTTTACCAGCCACATTGGCGGGTGGTCACAGAGCATTTGGCTGGTAGAATGTCTAGTTTACCAGCCACATTGGCGGGTGGTCACAGAGCATTTGGCTGGTAGAATGTCTAGTTTACCAGCCACATTGGCGGGTGGTCACAGAGCATTTGGCTGGTAGAATGTCTATGTTTACCAGCCACATTGGCGGGTGGTCACAGAGCATTTGGCTGGTAGAATGTCTAGTTTACCAGCCACATTGGCGGGTGGTCACAGAGCATTTGGCTGGTAAAATGTCTAGTTTACCAGCCACATTGGCGGGTGGTCACAGAGCATTTGGCTGGTAGAATGTCTAGTTTACCAGCCACATTGGTGGGTGGTCACAGAGCATTTGGCTGGTAGAATGTCTAGTTTACCAGCCACATTGGCGGGTGGTCACAGAGCATTTGGCTGGAAGAATGTCTATGTTTACCAGCCACATTGGCGGGTGGTCACAGAGCATTTGGCTGGTAGAATGTCTAGTTTACCAGCCACATTGGCGGGTGGTCACAGAGCATTTGGCTGGTAGAATGTCTAGTTTACCAGCCACATTGGCGGGTGGTCACAGAGCATTTGACTGGTAGAATGTCTAGTTTACCAGCCACATTGGCGGGTGGTCACAGAGCATTTGGCTGGTAGAATGTCTATGTATACCAGCCACGTTGACGGGTGGTCACAGAGCATTTGGCTGGTAGAATGTCTAGTTTACCAGCCACATTGGCGGGTGGTCACAGAGCATTTGGCTGGTAGAATGTCTAGTTTACCAGCCACATTGGCGGGTGGTCACAGAGCATTTGGCGGGTAGAATATCTATGTATACCAGCCACATTGGCGGGTGGTCACAGAGCATTTGGCTGGTAGAATGTCTAGTTTACCAGCCACATTGGCGGGTGGTCACAGAGCATTTGGCTGGTAGAATGTCTAGTTTACCAGCCACGTTGGCGGGTGGTCACAGAGCATTTGGCTGGTAGAATGTCAAGTTTACCAGCCACATTGGCGGGTGGTCACAGATTATTTGGCTGGTAGAATGTCAAGTTTACCAGCCACATTGGCGGGTGGTCACAGAGCATTTGGCTGGTAGAATGTCAAGTTTACCAGCCACAATGGCGGGTGGTCACAGAGCATTTGGCTGGTAGAATGTCAAGTTTACCAGCCACAATGGCGGGTGGTCACAGAGCATTTGGCTGGTAGAATGTCAAGTTTACCAGCCACGTTGGCGGATGGTCACAGAGCATTTGGCTGGTAGAATGTCAAGTTTACCAGCCACATTGGCGGGTGGTCACAGAGCATTTGGGAGCATTTTCTTCCTCCAATCCAAAGACCACATGTAAAAAAAACGTCTCAACGCTACAGTGGTGAAAGCGGAGTTGGATACAGGATTTTCTGGGATTGATCTTCATTATTTATTTTGGGTTAAATTTGGGCATCGACTAGCCGCTGCTGGTAAGGACGTCCCAAGGATCTCGGATACAACTAACCCCCAGGTAAAGCCTCTGAATCTTTAGCACCAGTCTCTTTTCTGTGTCAGTGACCTCAAATAATCTGACTGGAGCAGAGTCAACATTGGTAAATAGATTTCAGAAACAACAACAGTCTCTGTCCTATGCATTCTGACCTGGCCATTCCCCTCACTTATGTTCTGCCGTATGTTTCTGTACTCTCTCTCTCTTTCTCTCCCAAGTCATCATCCACGCGCCCTCGCTTCAGTCCACCATCGCCTTCCCTCTCCTTCAGGACACCCCGCTCCTCCCTGTTCCCATCCCCCTCCCCAAGTACCCAGAGGGCCCACCTGCAGGCTGTCACCAATGATTGGATAAACCTGACCCTGGGCCTATCCCCTTCCTGCACCCCGGCCCCCACTCCTCCCCCGTACCCTAACAGCAGTCTGCTGGCCGACCTGGAGGCCCTCAGCACCCTGGTGTCCCCCTCCCCCTATCCAGCCCCCAGCCATTGCCTGGTTTCCCCCTTCCCAGCCCCCACCTTGGGAACCGTAACCTCAACACCACGCAGCCTCACCCCTTCCCTCAGAGAGGGACACTTTATCCCCATCACCTCCCCCAAGGCTCCCATCTTCCCCTGCTCCCCAGAACCCAGACCCTCCCCACTATCCTCCCTCCCCACCTCTGGCGGCACCTCTTTCACCTCATCACCCATCTCTCCCATGTTTGGGAGCCCCAAGTATGGCAGCGTGGTCGACTTGTCTCGGATTCAGAACAACACTAGCATCAAGCCCATTATAGACTCACAACAGGAGAAACCGTTCGACCCCTTCTCAGACACAGTGGCCCTGTCGCCCACCTCACCAAAGGCCTGCAGTCCCATCGATCTGGTGGTGTACGAGCCCAGCGACTGCCCCTCTCACAGTGACCACCCATCTCAAAGCTACCCCCTGTCTCACACCGACCCCCCATCTCAACTCGAGAACATAGTAGAGCTAAATCAGTTTATCTCAAAAGAGATGAATCAGTTCATGGAGGACTCCACTAAAGACCAGGTAGTGGACCAGGAACAGGAAGATGACCTTTGTGAGGAGCTGGTGTCCATCATTCAGGGGGGCGACCTATCCAAAGGGGAAGAGTTTTACAGACAAGCATCAGACGTGACAGAGGAGCTTCCCAAGCTCTTCATAGAGGAGGAGCCTACTGAGAGCAGGAAGATGACCCCACCTTATAATACCTTTACCCCTGTGTGTAGAGATGGGGCAGAACAGGACAAGGTAGAGTCCTCCCTGGTGTGATCTGTGTGTCCTAACCTGACACTGCTGTGCAAACATTTTTGCTTCCACTAACCCTACATGAACTTTTTTTAAATTTGAGGCAACTTTTTTCCAACTGATTTTTTTTCTGAGAGAAACGGATTCTTGTTATGTCTGGTTAGCCAGATAGTTATTTCTGGTTTGTTTGCCACTCTAAAGAGATAACTCAGATGGGGCTGTGTGTGTAGCCCATAACACACTCTTCCTTTTGGTCTCTCTGTCACCAGGGTTCCTCTGTACGCCTCACCTCCCCTCCCTCCCAGCAGTTCACCATCCCCACTCTCTCCACCTCACCCAAACTTTTGTCTCCCCTCATCTCCCCCTGCACCACCCCTCCACTTCCAGGGGTGCTACACTCTCCTCCTCCCTACAACAAACAGTACCCCCGCCTGGAGCCTAGGTCCTCCAAGGTCAAGGTAAAGACCAGGTGCCTGTGTGACGTCATGACAACTAACTCCTCCCCTTCCCCTAATTCTCCTCTCTAACATTGACATACTGTAACGTCCTCGCTAAGTTACTGACTACTCCTTTAACCCTTACTTCACTCTATTCACTGTGGTACTGATACTGTCATTAGTTTCTAGTTCTGTTTACTTCACACTGTCATCTTTGGTCAGTACTGCTATTGGTTGGTTCATAGATACAGTACTATGTTACAATACTACTGTAACATGCTTAGTCTAGATAAATGAATCACTGTATGTTAGGTAACAGATCTTTAAACAGTTGCAGTTCTATTAAATGGTTGATAACTAAGTAACATGGCTGCCAGATAGTCCTTGTATACTTGGAATTTTTTTTTTCACTCTGTTATTTACCCTTGTCTCCAGGGTCAGTATCCACAAAGCGACTCAGAGTCGTGCTGACCTAGGATCTGTCCATATAATCGTATTCATTATGATCTTAAAGGCAAACCTGATCCTAGATCAGCACTCTTACTCTGAGACCCTTTGTCGATACGGGCCCAGGTCTCATGCCAGTCTCCTCCTAGCATAGATATTACTCTTACTGTCATTAAAGGTAGACTCAGCGATATGAAGTAGATACGTAAAGTAACCAGCATAGTGGGTCAATTTCCGCAACAACTACGAGCGTTTGGTCCCGTACCTATCACACTCTAACAGCGTGAAGCGAACATGTGCACATGCGCAGATACTGTGTTTGACTTTGTGAGAGCGAAGTCTTGCATCTCGCTCATCTCAATATCTGCAGTGCTGCTCTTGGTAACGTCATTTCTCTAGCTTTAGAAGCTTTCCTTTCTCAACCCTGGCTAGGGTTGCACATTTTGGGGAATATTCAGAGGTGGAAACTTTCCGTAGGAATTAACGGGAATATATGGGAATTAACGGGAATATATTGGAATTTATGGAAATGTATGCAAATTAATATTAATACCATTTAAATGTAGATGTTTTTTCCATTGGAAATATTTACCATATCATATGGAGACAGAAACATAAACCTTTTACCTTGTCATAAGTAGACATAATTGCAAATGATTAAATCCTTCCAATATACATTTTTTTAAACTATTTAGTTACGAATTGAACTTTAATTAAATGTGTTGACTCTTCACATGGGATGATTTCACTGAACAACAAAATAAAGAGAATATTGAATGATCCCCAATGATCCATCGCATCTCCCAAAAACGTTTTAAACAGACATCTGTAAAATGATAGTCTAGAAACTACAGCTTTGGTTGTCTTCCTCTCAGGCTTCCATGTCTTCTCCCTGGATCTCCTCAATGTCCACCTCTTGAACATCAGACTCTGAGGCCTTAGCTTCACTGTCACTTTCCAACCTTGTTGAGGATGGCTCATTGTCAGGCTCAAAAAGCCTAAAATTTGCCCTGATGGCCACCAACCTTTCAACCCTTGTATTGGTCAGCCTGTTGCGTGCTTTGGTGTGTGTGTTCCCAAACAAGGACCAGTTACGCTCTGAGGCGGCTGATATTGGTGGGATTTGGAGGATGATAGAGGCAACAGAAGAAAGAGCCTCAGATCCACAAAGTCCCTTCCACCAGGTGGCTGATGAGATATGTTGGCACGACTGCCATATTGCATCTCCATCCCAAAGCCCTTGCTTAGAAGTGTACTTTGCCAGACTGCCAATAACCTTGCCCTCATCCAGGGCAAGGTGGCGAGACACGGTAGTGATGACACCATAGGCCTTGTGGATCTCTGCACCAGACAGGAAGCTCTTGCCAGCATACTTTGGGTCCAACATGTATGCTGCGGCGTGTATGGGTTTCAGGCAGAAGTTTTCACGCTTTTTGATGTATTTCAGAACTGCAGTTTCCTCTGCTTGGAGCAACAATGAAGTGGGCAGAGCAGATTTCTTCTCTTACATCTGCAAGCAAAGTCTGAACATCAGACAGGATGGCATTGTCTCCCTCAATCCGTGCAATGACTACTGCTATAGGTTTCAGGAGTTTCAGGCTGCTTACCACTCTATCCCAAAATACATAATCCAGGAGGATCCTCTTGATGGGGCTTTCCATATCGGCAGACTGTGATATGGCCATTTCTTGGAGATACTCATTCCCCTCCAGGAGACTGTCAAACATGACAACACCACCCCAACGGGTGTTGCTGGGCAGCTTCAAAGTGGTGATCTTATTCTTCTCACTTTGTTTGGTGAGGTAGATTTCTGCTATATGTGAAGGGCCATTTCTGATGGCCCTTCACATACCTAATAATTTCCTTGGCTCTCTTGTAGAGTGTATCCATTGTATTCACTGCCATGATATCCTTGAGGAGCAGATTCAATGCATGAGCAGCACAGCCAATGGGTGTGATGTGAGGGTAAGACTCCTCCACTTTAGACCAAGCAGCCTTCATGTTCGCAGCATTGTCTGTCACCAGTGCAAATACCTTCTGTGGTCCAAGGTCATTGATGACTGCCTTCAGCTCATCTGCAATGTAGAGACCAGTGTGTCTGTTGTCCCTTCTGTCTGCACTCTTGTAGAATACTGGTTGAGGGGTGGAGATGACATAGTTAATTATTCCTTGCCCACGAACATTCAACCACCCATCAGAAATTATTGCAATACAGTCTGCTTTCTCTAGGATTTGCTTGACCTTCACTTGAACTCTGTTGTACTCTGCATACAGCAAATGAGTAGATAAAGCATGTCTGGTTGGAGGAGTGTATGCTGGGCGAAGAACATTCAGAAATCTCTTCCAATACACATTGCCTGTGAGCATCAGAGGTGAACCAGTTGCATACACAGCTCAAGGAAGACATTCATCAGCATTTCTCTGACTACGTTCCTCCATTGAGTCAAAAAAACTTCTGATTCCAGGAGGACCATGAGCTGTTTCTATCGATAAGGTGTCTGATTCATAATTTTCACCTCGATAGAAGTAGAGGGACTTTTGTCAGAGGTTACTTGTTGTGAGCGCTAAGGGAACTTTATGCACTTGGCCAGATGATTCTGCATCTTTGTTGCATTCTTCACATATGATTTGGCACAGTATTTGCAAATGTACACAGCTTTTCCTTCTACATTAAATGCAGTGAAATGTCTCCACACATCAGATAGTACCCGTGGCATTTTCCTGTAAAGATTAGAAAAAAATGAGTAAAAAAACAACAAATACAATTCCATGTACAGATAAATAGTTAAGCAATTAGATTAAACAACTCGTTTGTAAGGTAAATGTTTTAAAATTAAACATGTATGGAAACAGGTGAATTAACACTCCTCAGTTAGCAGGCTCATGCAAGCTAAAACCCACATGGTAGCAAAAACTAACTAGCAGAAATTGTTAACAAGTTAGAAATTATTTAAACACACTTTGATGTAGGCTACTATTTCCTTGTTAACAAAAAATCATGTATGTCATATAACAAATATTCACCCCACCCAGTATTGTAATCAAAACTTACCAGAAAGCATGTAGTCCTTGGCTCAGACAGTGAAGTAGGGGTCAATAGCATCTCATGAGTGTGCAAGATCTTTTTTTTTTTTTTTTAATATTGCGAAAAGAATGTTGCTTCCAATGTAATTGTCTGCATCATTTCCAATCCCCCATATTTTTTGGGGTAAATATATATATCCATTCACGTATGCATACATAAACACATATATACATACACATACCTACATAGACATACATACTTTTTTTAAAGAGTATACCTTTATTATTATTCCCTGCAAACCCTACCACCGATCCCCCAATTGGAGTAAACTGATAAACATTTCTGTTTTTACCTTCAATTTATACATCTTATACACATTTTACAGACACAGTCTACTTTATAATAGTTCTCTCTTGTTTGTTCTTAATCCTTCCTCTATTTCTGTTGTCCATCCAGTTTGATTTCCACTTGTAACTGTGCTATTTCACAATAGCTCCGCACCTATACACATTTCACAGATCCCGTATGCCCTACATTGTTTATCTTGTTATTAGTCCCACCCTTCAGCTCCACTCAACCTTTCCCATCTATCTTCCAACATCATCCATTTCGGATTTTTATTTGCCATATATTTTTCAACTGTGCTGTGATGCTTCACAAAAGATTTGAATCTTCCTATTCTCATAGCTTCCACGGATTGTAAATTAAAAATAAAACATTTTGCTAAAATAATTATTATATTATTGATTGATTGACTATGGCTTTTCAAATCCCCCAGTATTGCTATCTGTAGCGTTAGTTCTACGCAAATGTTGCAATTCTTCAACCATTCCTGGACCTGTGACCAAAAACGAGCTACATGCGGACAATACCAAAATAAATGGTCTAATGACTCTGCCTCCTCACAGCAGAATCTACAGAGCTGAGAAGATTGTATCCCCCATATATATAACATTCTATTAGTTGCAAGAATTTTGTACAATAATTTAAATTTAAAAATTCAAAGTTTTGAATCCGGCGTTGTTTTGCGTATCAATTCATAAACCATGTGCCATGGAATGGGTACATCGAAAATCTCTTCCCAACTATTTTGCAATTTATATGGCACAGCTGTAAGTTTTTTGGTCCTTAAATGAAATTGGTATATGTTTTTACTTATCACACTTTTCTTTAACCATTTATGTTCTTTAATATAAGGCCGACGTACAAGTTCCTTACTTTTATCCCCTTCCACCTGCCATTCCTCTGAGGCTGTACCGGGTCAAGATGAGAAGATTTCACCAGCGGTACCCAACCCGCTGGCGGCACCTTCTTTCGGCTGTCAGGAAGTGCATCCTGTGTCACTTAGCTCACGTTTCGACCTGTTTCTCTCTCGCTTCCGCTCGAGGTCGCCCATCGCCCTCCCTGACGCACTAAGCAGAGAACAGCCAGGGACCGTCAACTCCCGTCAGGGAGGAGGAGCCTGGTGCAACCCACCGTGCACCCAGCGGGGGGCCCTGACCTGCCGCTGGCTGGAGCCAACTTCTATTGTTCCCTTACTAGTACGGCCCCACTGCTTGGGCCTTGAGCTTATATGTATTTGCCACCATTATTAGGTGTTGGGGTCCTGTCTTCCAGCCCCTTTATTTATTGTTAACCAAAATATGCCACAAGACCTAGAATTTCCTTATGTATATCCCGCAAAAAAGGTTCACTGATATAAGCTAACTTTTTTGATGAATTTAAGCAAAATTCCCCACATTCCCGGGCTTAACTTCCCATGGAAAATCTCAGAAAAAATGAGGTATATTTACCGCAAAGTTTCCGACCCTTTGCAACCCTAACCCTGGCTGACGTACGAAATATACTGCTGCTTCATACAAAGCTGGGAGAGCGAGATCACCAAAGATGTTACATTTCAAACTTACCAAGATCGATATGCTCTGGTTTAATGCCCAATATAATTTTCTAGAAATAGTGTTTAACTTTGATGACAGGTTTGGTTGCCCAGTTGTTCCCTGTTAATCCCCTGTTATGTCCTTTTGTGTGAGTGTGTGCGTGATCAGAGTGTAAGTATGTTTGAGTACTCTTCTCTAATTGTAACTCCTGGTTGTGGTTCTTTCAGCCTGTAAAGCGTGAGGTTGTTGTTGTGGGTAAGCCCCCTCGTAGCCCTGTGATGTCTCGGAGGTCCTGCGGCTCGCCCAGTAGAGCCCAGAGCTATTCCCCGTCTCATAGGGTAGGGCTGCTACCCACTATGCACCTTGTGTGACATCATCGTACGTTTGGGTTACTAGGAAACAAAGTCCTCTCTTTAAAGTTAATGCATCCCTTTTTTACTATCCATATTTCATCAACATATCTACCACATAATATACAACACTCTCACACATATGGTCTGTAAAAATACAACCTCCTAGATATGAAGAGATTAATATCTAGGAGACAACAGATATGTTAAGAATGGCCCGCTGTAAGCAGAAGCATGCCAACCATGTCATCAAACACCAGAGGAATACCTTCAACTTTAATTCCTGACCGTCTGTCCAGTGTGCATTGCAGCTAGGTATTGTGTGGGAACAGGAATCCCCAGTTGTGTCTGATGATCTGACAATGGGTCCCTGTTTCCCTGTGGCAAAGTGTGTCCCAAAGAGCACCCTATTCCCTATAGAATGCACTACTTAGGGAACAGGGTGCCATTTGAGATGTGACCTTAGTGTCTGGTTTTTGGAGTGTGCTCCCTTGACAGCATCGTCTGTGGTTTTACTGCATGACTGACGGTTTAATTCAGGACAATGGAATGGACTCCCCCTTAAACAGTCAATGCTTGTGGACTTGCTGCTTGCTAGGATGGCTTGTGTTAGCCTGAGTGCCAATCTCTTTGTGCTATCAGGCCAACTCATTGTCACTCATTGTTGGCAAGAGCACAAACTAATCTGGGACCAGTCTAGGCTTGTGTGCTGTGGAATAGGTGGACGTTAGGAATGAATGTTAGGATCTGAAATGCTTCATTGCTCACTGTCTTCTATTCTGTCTCTGAGGGATGTTGAATAAATACTGTGTACCTCCCAGGAAGGCCTTAGTACCCAAATCCCCTTCAACCAAGCAGAGTACAGTCAGCTCTTTGTCAGCATTGTGGTTCTAGCACATTAATTAAAGCAAAGATGGTTTTGTGTTGGCTCTGGCACATTGTTGCTACAGTGATGGACGCTGATGGTGGTAAAACATACGGCAGAGGAAGACAGATAGAAACATGACATGCCTACTGTATAACACTGCATTTCTCTTCTCTCTTCTCAGCGGCCATTGTTTACCCAAGATGCCCTGAATTGTGGTGGAGAGGCGTAAGTCTACCTTCTATTTCCACAACGATTTATTTCCCCAAATTGACTGTTAAAGCTATATAGAGCTTTAAAGCTTATTTGAAGTTAAGTCTCTGATTGAATGTGTCTAATTTGTATTATAAACTTGGTGGTTCGAGCCCTGAATGCTGATTGGCTGACGGCCGTGGTATATCAGACCGTATACCACGGTATGACAAAACCATTTCTTTTTACATTTCTAATTACGTTGGTAACCAGTTTATAATAACATTAAAGCACCTCGGAATTTTGTGGTATAAGGCCTGTGTCCAGGCAACATAAGAACAGCCCTTAGCTGTGGTATATTGGCCATATACCACACCTACTCAGGCCTTATTGCTTAAATAAGCAGTAGCAATGTGTAAATGAATCTGATGATGTGACTGTATAATCCTCACTGATGACAGTTATTATGGTCTGTAGGTTCCAGGTCCTGTATAACTATGCTCCACGTAATGAGGATGAGTTGGAGCTCAAGGAAGGGGACGTTGTTGATGTGATGGAGAGGTGTGACGACGGCTGGTTTGTAGGTAGGTCCGACGTTGTATTTATTTGCTCTATTAATATCCAAAAGATATAGACGTTAATTATACAATAATTCCTGTGTAGGGGCTCTGCATGGCCATTGCCCATCCCTGTTCCGCCAATATTTCAGAGCATTTAAAAGTTGTACTACTTAGTTGCTGCCAACAGATGGCATCCCTCTCCTTGAATTGAGTCATTAAACCAATCAGTGCTCTGTGGAAGTTGTCCTTTATTTAGATGTGACAGTAGTCACATCTCCTCAGCCATTATTCCATAAACAAAAACATAATGCACTACTCCACTGAAAATGCTTGTAACGAACTATATGGTTGAGATATTTCCTTTAATACCGCTATATGTTTGTTATTTTTCAAGGCACATCCAGAAGAAGCACGTTTTTTGGAACCTTTCCTGGAAACTACGTGAAGCGGCTATAACCTTTTCATACAGAATTCTCATGATGTCCAGCAAAACTGCAGTGGTTGTATAACTCAGTGGGTGAATAACCAATATATTCAGACGGCACAAAAACGTTACATTCATCTATGACTAGTTATTTTCATTAAAAAAAACTTTTCCAGGAGTGACAACGCATTTACTAATTTGATGAATGGGAGAAGATATGAACCCAGTGGCCTTGAAGGAATATATTTCATGTTTGATTTAAGGGTATTCTACTCTACTAACTGTGATGATGTCTCAGTTATACAATGGATGCAACAAATAAGGTTGAAAGCAGATTTGGTCATAAACAAATGTTAGTAATTCGTGTGTAATGAGAGTTATTTACAGTGAAGGGATGCCTTATAGACTAATGGGTTTCACAATAATGAAGTAACCAAGTGCCCTATTTACCACGTATTTATTTATACATAAATATATATTTTTCTTGTTCTGGAAGTACTCTATAATTGATTATGCTAATTTCCATTAGGAGAGTGTATTATTGACCTTTTTGGAGAGGGGTTGTACTCTTGCTTCATACACTTAAAGTGCACAGGACCTGAGCTTGGATCTGCACAGGCAGGCAAAAAGAGATGACAGTGTTGTTGTGTTAGTTTTATACAGGCAATTAGGGTTCCTCCTAAATGCATCCGTTAGCACATGGCTTTGGACAGACACATAGTTAATGTATTCAGGCAGTTACCTCTGACTGGACTAATGTCTATTGACTTGTCCGGTTTTGTTTTTCTCTCCTGACATTCCTATAAGTATTAATAAAAGGAAAGAGAAGACTTTTATGTAATTGGACAATATATATTTTTTAAAAGCAATGTCTTCTTTTTACAACTAGGGTAGAGTGATCTGTTATTTAAGATTGTTCTTTAATATATGATCATTTTACAATATTCTTTTTATTGTGAACTGTCAAATTATTTGAAATTATTTAAATATCTTAGGGACAACTCACCTGCCACAAATCCTGTATAAAAGTGTTAAACATATTTGATGTAATTTAATTTACTATCTGGATGCATTCAACTGACTCCAAATCAGCTTTTGATTTATGCAATAACCAGTCTCCCAAATACCTGCCTTTCTGTTCTAGAACACAGGGCAACAAAATGACAGAAGGATTGGAAGTGATGATGTTGTTGATGATGACATGTAATAAAGTCATCATGTAACTTTGTGTTCACCACTGCCTAAACACTCCATACCGTATAGTCTGTCCTGTACAGTGTATGTCCCTGTGATTAAAAACCATCCACTGCCTCGATCAGTCATCAGCATGTATTTCCATTTCTTGCATTATTTCAGCAATAGCAGGTATGCCGGAGAGGGGCATAACTTTGCAAACTAGCATTTGGTCAACATGTGAAGTCATTGTCTAAGGAAAACCACTAGCAATATCAGCAAAAATGAGAGAAATATGAAATGTAATTGTATATAATCAGTACATTAGAAAGTCTGTAGGAAGTATGTACTGTAAGTATACACAAACACAGTGAACTATTGATATGGTGATCAAGGATCTACATCAAGGAGGTGTGAGGAATTTGGACATGGCGTCAACTAGCTCTGGTCCAGAGCGTTAGTGCGACTTGCTAACACTGGGCCTTGAATGCGCAGCGTTAGCAAACCACTCAACACCGTGTCTGCAATACACAGTCACCACCCTTCCAATACCTGGAGACCACCTTCTCCCCACGGGACACAGGATGAGGTGTGGAGGCACATTCACCCTCAATGACAATATGTCTGTTTTTTCTTTCTGTAATATTGATTATCCAATAAATTCTGCCTGAATGTTTCCCTTCCTTTGTGCTCATTGTCTGAGGATTTTATTTCTCTGTATTATTCTTTAAAAAAAATTGTCCTGCAATCAGCGCAATATTACCATGGTAATAACATTACCACTGACACAGTTACAGTGTGCAATGTGAAAAAGGTCCACCACAATTCTCCATTACAGTTCTGGTATTGTGAAAATTGTCTGTTATTTCAGCTCCCAAACGATTGGCTGTTTAAATCAATGTGAAACCAGGCTCATCCTGTAACCTACTGCAGTAGCTGCTGGCCCAATACCCCCAGCCTGCCTACTATATCAACAACCGGTAACGCTGGCCCGATCCTCCCAGCCTGCCTACTATATAAATAGCTGGTAGCTGCAGGCCCGATCCTCCCAGCCTGCCTACTATATAAACAGCTGGTAGCTGCTGGCCCGATCCTCCCAGCCTGCCTACTATATAAACAGCTACTGGCCCGATCCTCACAGCCTGTCTACTATATAAACAGCTGCTGGCCCGATCCTCACAGCCTGTCTACTATATAAACAGCTGCTGGCCCGATCCTCACAGCTTGCCTACTATATAAACAGCCGCTGGCCTGATCCTCACAGACTGCCTACTATATAAACAGCCGCTGGCCTGATCCTCACAGACTGCCTACTATATAAACAGCCGCTGGCCTGATCCTCACAGACTGCCTACTATATAAACAGCCGCTGGCCTGATCCTCACAGACTGCCTACTATATAAACAGCCGCTGGCCTGATCCTCACAGACTGCCTACTATATAAACAGCCGCTGGCCTGATCCTCACAGACTGCCTACTATATAAACAGCCGCTGGCCTGATCCTCCCAGCCTGCCTACTATATAAACAGACAAATAGAAGGCTCTGACCACACCGTGTCCTCAAGTTTTCTCTGGCGCCTCCATGGCAACTACACAAATAAAGCCCCTGGTTCAGCCAGCATTCAGGCCAGGGCAGTCCAAGGTTTCTATAATTACGATCCTGGACTTAGGGGCAGACAGGCTGCTGTGTTTTCTTTCAGAATGAAGGAATCAGAAGTATTCCCCTGGTACTGTTCTAAAACAACGCCAGGGGAGACCTCCTAAAGCCTTTTTAATTGTGCTCCCTTATTTATCGGATGATTTATAAATCCCCAGACAAATCCTCCCAGCTGGTCTCTAGTCAGCGGTGCTGTGCTCTATTAGAGGTTGTGCTTTCAGACTGGCTCTCCTTTCCAAGATAACATAATGACTTTCAAAGAAAGCACTTTATCTCAGAAAGCTACTGACAGTTGTGTGAATGCATCAGAGGTGTGGTCATCCCTGGGAAGAGTGATGAGAGTAAGACTAAAGAATAGAGAGAGAATATAACAGTGAGAAACATACTTTTCTGGTTGGCCAACAGGCCTTTTGAGCTGGGCAAGGAAAGGGCTCTGCGGGTTTCCTCCAGGGATATAAAACGAGACTGTAAAAAACTGACCCTAACCTTAACCTTGACCTTAACCCTGACCCTAACCCTGACCCTGACCCTAACCCTAACCCTGACCCTAACCCTGACCCTAACCCTGACCTAATTTTAACAGATTCTGAAATGTAATATCAGTTTGCAGGTCAGGAGTGTTCATATAGCCTTTTCCTTGTGCAATGAAGGCCTGCTTAGTCTCAGGGGCTCAACCAAGCTTTAAGTCCCCACCAAATATGGGGGCAAGTTGTCAAAGCATGCAGGCCAAGTAAAATAGGGGATTTCTGACGGATTGCTTAGGCTCTCTAATGAGACAAGCACAGACTGCACTCAAACTGTAAATGGACTGTTGGACAGAGTGAAAGTCAGCCTTCTACATCTGCACAGAAGAACATCTGCTTAAAGCAAGGCCCAGGCAGGCACTCATGAGCCCTGTTGATACCTGGTTCTATCATGCAACCTATGTCCTAATCTTGTCCACATTCTGATTGTGTTCACATTTTTAGACAAGCATAGATCATTAAAAGACACATTGTGATCTGATCCGTCAGCCACCCGGGTCTGGATGCCTGTGTCATCTATGTAATATTTGCCTACGTCTCTATTTGGGCACTGGTTTGGCCTGCTGACTGATGAGGGTGGGTCATCACACAGGAGTTGTCGAGCCCAACCAACAAGGAGCAAGGAGAAAGGGGGGAATAGAGTGAGATAAAAAGAGAGAGAGAGTAACTGACAGGGTAAGTTCTAGCACTCTGCCTCAGAGGTCCTCAGACAGCCGGATGACTTCACTCTGAGGGCGGGGCATCCTCCTAACATGCCCAGCGGCTTGTTATAAAGGCTCCTGGCCAGAGAGAGGCTGCCAATCAGCTCTGGAAGAGCAGTGTGTCTGTGTGTGTGTGTGTGAGAGAGAGAGAGAGAGAGAGAGAGAGAGAGAGAGAGAGAGAGAGAGAGAGAGAGAGAGAGAGAGAGAGAGAGAGAGAGAGAGAGAGAGGAGAGAGAGGGGAGAGAGAGAGAGAGGAGAGGCATACTGTAGATTAGCCTACTGCTGCTTTGACTGCTGCTCTACCAGAAACAGGGTGACAGTTGGGAAGATAATGCCCCAGAATGTGGTCCTGGATGGGCCAGCCCCCTGGGGCTTCAGGCTCAATGGAGGGAAGGACTTCAACCAGCCCCTGACCATCACCAGGGTGAGTGACCACTGACCAACCTTAAATGTGATTAATACAATTTTAAAATAGATTCTAAAATTGACTCGTAGGTGTGATATGGTTACATTTTCTGGTGCCTGTTAAATGCAGAGCGGCAGCATTCGGAACTAACTGTAGACAATGGAGTGATTTCTGACTGAGACAGGCTTACAAAGAGTTACAGTAATCTAGGCTTGAGGAATTAAAAGCATGTAGAACTTTCTAAATATCAGTGACAAATAAAAAACTTGACTTTTGCTTTATATATAGATACTAATATAAGCAGGACTGGACAACCTTTACATGCTGCTCAAGATTTAGGTCTGTGTCAAAGAAGACACAAGGTTTCTGACCGAAGGCTTTACACTGGTGGACAAATGACCAAGGTCATTTACAATCCGGTTCTAGCAAGGTGTGGGTCAAATAAAACAACCTCTGATTTCATATCATTGAGCTGGAGGAAGTTGTCAGACATCCAACATTTGATGTCAGCAAGATACTGGTGGAAGGTTTGCTATGCTAGCTTGATCACTGGGTCTGATTGGTAAATAAAGTGGCATGTCATCTGCATAGCAGTGAAACTGAATTTTATGATTGCGGATGATGTCACCCAGGGGACTCATGTTCAGGGAAAAAAGGATGGGGCCCAGAATTGACCCTTGAGGGACACCATAGTAAATAAGTGCTGGGGACGATACTAAACCACCCATGGTCACTGAGAAATGTCTGCCACATAGATATGACCTGAACCAGTTGAGGGCTCTGCCGTAGATTCCCACCCACCTCTCCAGTCTGTCGACAAGAAGGTTATGATCAATAGTATCAAACATGACACTGAGATCCAAAAAACTAGGATAGAGAACTAGGTTAGAGCATTCACCGGCACCGTCAGCCAACAGAAAGTTATTACTGACTTTCAGTAAAGATGTTTCTGTGCTGTGAAGTGATTTGTTGTTCGTACTCATACTTAAATAAGCCACCAAATGCTTAAAAACAACTTTTTCTAACATTTGGATAAAAAAGTTTAGAGATGAGGAGGGGTCTAGATTGGGCTTTTTAAGGAGAAGTTGGACCAGAACAGTTTTAAAATAGGCTGGGAAGGAGCCAGAGGTCAGGGAGCTATTTACAATACACAGAATGTTGGGGCCAACAGTATGGATAACTTATTTTAGTAGTGCAGTAGGGACCATGTCCAAGGGTCAGGGGGAGGTCTTCATGTGAGGAACAGTACCAAGGAGGGACTCAAAGGATATTTGGTCAAAGGAGTAAAAGGAAGCAGTAGACAGTCTCAGAGTAGTTGCCTCTTGACCAGAAATGCTGGTATGGGGTTGGCTACTGTCAATCTGGGATCTAAAATGTTCTATATTTTCTGTAGAAAAACTTCGTAAAAACTGTTCGCCGAGACCAGGGGATGCAAGCATTTCATTGTTAAGGGGGCCACCAACAACACACTCAATTGTCTTAAGCAGAATGTTCGAGTTATGGCACTTCTCAGAGATCAGGGTACTTCTCAGAGATCACGGTACTTCTCAGAGATCAGGGTACTTCTCAGAGATCAGGGTAGAGAAATAGTTTGCATCTTTAACAGCAACATTGTAATTTCTCATCAGATCCTTCATTACTGTACGTCATAAAATACTTGAAATTTGCATGCCTTCAATTTACATGCAGCCTTTCTAAGTTCACTTTTTAAGGCATGACTGTGGTCATTTAACCAAAGTGAGACTGGCAGACAGTTTATTATTGTTTTTAACTGGTGCCACTGAGTCTAAAGTAGCCTGACATACAGTGCCTTCGGAAAGTATTCAGACCCCTTGACGTTTTCCACATTTTGTTACGTTACAGCCTTATTCTAAAATGGATTAAATAAAGAAAAATCCTCAGCAATCTACACACAATACCCCATAATGGCAAAGCAAAAACAGGTTTCTACATTTTTGCAAGTGCATTAAAAATAAAAAACAGAAATAACTTATTTACATACGTATTCAGATCCTTTGCTATGAGACTTGCACTGATCATCCTTGAGATGTTTCTACAACTATAATGGAGTCCACTTGTTGTAAATTCAATTGATTGGACATGATTTGGAAAGGCACACAGCTGTCTATATAAGGTCCCACAGTTGACAGTGCATGTCAAAGCAAAAACCAAGCCATGGGGTCGAAGGAATTGTCCGTAGAGCTCCGAGACAGGATTGTGTTGAGGCACAGATCTGGGGAAGGGTACCAAAACATTTTTGCAGCATTGAAGGTCCCCAAGAACACAGTGGCTTCCATCATTCTTCAATGGAAGAAGTTTGGATCCACCAAGACTCTTCTTAGCTGGCTGCTCGTGAGCAAGAGCAAGAGCCCGATGGTCACTCTGACAGAGCTCCAGAGTTCCTCTGTGGAGATGGAAAAACTTCCAGAAGGACAACCATCTCTGTGGAACTCCATCAATCAGGCCTTTATGGTAGAGTAGCCAGACAGAAAAAGGCACCTAAAGACTTTCTAACCATGAGAAACAAGATTGTCGGGTCTGATTAAACCAAGATTCAACTCTATGAATTCCCTGAATTCCAAGCGTCACGTCTGGAGGAAACCTGGCACCATCCCTACGGTGAAGCATGGTGGTGGCAGCATCATGCTGTGGGGATGTTTTTCAGTGGCAGGGACTGGGAGACTAGTCAGGATCGAGGCAAAGGTGAACGGAGCAAAGTATAGAGAGATCCTTTATGAAAACTTGCTTCAGAGTGCTCAGGACCTCAGACTGGAGCGAAGTTTCACCTTCCACAACAGGACAATGACCCTAATCACACAGCCAAGACAAACCAGAAGTGGCTGCGGGACAAGTCTCTGAATGTCCTTGAGTGGCCCAGCCAGAGCCCGAACTTGAACCCAATCTAACATCTCTGGAGAGACATGAAAATAGCTGTGCAGCAACGCTCCCCATCCAACCTGACAGAGCTTGAGAGGATCTGCTGACAAGAATGGGAGAAACTCCCCAAATACAGGTGTGCCAAGCTTGTAGCATCATACCCAAGAAGATTCGAGGTTGTGATCACTGCCAATGGTGCTTCAACAAAGTACCTAATAAAGGGTCAGAATACTTACGTAAATGAGGCCTCCCGGGTGGCGCAGTGGTCTAGAGCACTGCATCGCAGTACTAACTGCGCCACCAGAGTCTCTGGGTTCGCCCCCAGGCTCTTTCGCAGCCGGCCGCGACCGGGAGGTCCGTGGGGCGCCGCACAATTGGGCTAGCGTCGTCCGGGTAAGGGAGGGTTTGGCCGGTAGGGATTTCCTTGTCTCATCGCGCTCCAGCGACTCCTGTGGCGGGCTGGGCGCAGTGCGTGCTAACCAAGGGGGCCAGGTGCACGGTGTTTCCTCCGACACATTGGTGCGGCTGGCTTCCGGGTTGGAGGCGCGCTGTGTTAAAGAAGCAGTGCGGCTTGGTTGGGTTGTGCTTCGGAGGACGCATGACTTTCGACCTTCGTCTCTCCCGAGCCCGTACGGGAGTTGTAGCGATGAGACAAGATAGTAATTACTAGCGATTGGATACCACGAAAATTGGGGAGAAAAGGGGAGAAAAAAAAAAAAAAAAAAAAAAGAATACTTACGTAAATGTGACATTTCAGTTTTTATTTGTTATAAATTTGCAAAGATATCTAAAACCTGTTTTTCTTTGTCATTAGGGTGTGTAAATTGATGAGGGAAAAAACGATTTAATCAATTTTATTATAAGGCTGAAACGTAACAAAATGTGGAAAAAGTCAAGAGTCTGAATACTTTCCGAATCCACTGTATGTCATTGAAACTGTTCAGCAAATCAGCGGTATGACGACAAAGACCAGGATCACTAGGAGAGGATATAAAAGCAGTGATGCGAGAGAGATTGGGGCAGACTTTTATAAAAATAAATTATCATTTTTCTTGATATCCAATTGGTAGTTACAGTCTTGTCCCATCGCTGCAACTCCCCTACGGACTCGGGAGAGGCAAAGGTCGAGAGCCGTGCGTCCTCCAAAACACGACCCTGCCAAGCCACACTGCTTCTTGACCCACTGCTCGCTTAACCCGGAAACCAGCCGCACCAATGTGTCGGAGGAAACACCGTCTAGCTGGCGACCGAAGTCAGCTTACAGGTGCCCGGCCCACCACAAGGAGTCACTAGAGCGCGATGGGACAAGGACATCCCGGCCGGCCAACCTCTCCCCTAACCCGGACGACGCTGGGCCAATTGTGCGCCGCCTCATGGGTCTCCCGGTCGCGGACGGCTGTGATACAGCCTGGGATCGAACCCGGGTCTGTAGCGATGCAGTGGCTTAGACCGCTGCACCACTCAGTAGGCTAGGGGTGGCAGACATTTTTAGGGGAATGCATTTTAAAAACAATAATGAGATGGTCAGAGACAAACACATCAATAGTTTCCAAGTGATCAATATTCAGACCATAGGACAGCAGGAGATCAACACTATGGCCTTGGTAGTGTGTAAGCCCTGTGGCATGTAGCACATTCTAACTCTCCCTAGCTAGTGCATTCTTTAAATAACTCTGTCATATTTAAACATGACCAAAACCAGCTGGTCAATGAAATCCTGCAATGAACAAACTATTAGGTTTATGTTGTGGAGTGCGGTACACTAGAATGTATAAGGTGAGCTGTTGCTTGTTCAAGCAAACGATAAGACTTTCAAAATAGGAAAATTTGCAACATGACTCGGGGCTACGTACTGTATATGCTTGTCTCTATGAATGACGGCTACCCTCGCCAACATGGCCAAATGGCCTGGATGTCTAGTGAGGCACCATGGAGATCTCGAGTCACACCTGTCACAGCCAGGAGTACATATCTTCTTACCCCTCAGCCCCCTGGAACGCCCCTCGACCCCCAGGAACCCCCCTCGTCCCGCAGGAACCCCCCTCGACCCGGGTCCGTAACGAGCTGCTGAAGGAGCAGAGGGCATAGGACTGAGACTTAGCAGACTGTTAGTAGTGTAGGACTGACACACTTAGCAGACTGTTAGTAGTGTAGGACTGAGACTCTTAGCAGACTGTTAGTAGTGTAGGACTGAGACTCTTAGCAGACTGTTAGTAGTGTAGGACTGAGACTCTTAGCAGACTGTTAGTAGTGTAGGACTGAGACTCTTAGCAGACTGTTAGTAGTGTAGGACTGAGACTCTTAGCAGACTGTTAGTAGTGTAGGACTGAGACTCTTAGCAGACTGTTAGTAGTGTAGGACTGAGACTCTTAGCAGACTGTTAGTAGTGTAGGACTGAGACTCTTAGCAGACTGTTAGTAGTGTAGGACTGAGACTCTTAGCAGACTGTTAGTAGTGTAGGACTGGAAGAGCCTTGGCTCTTGACCCAAATGACACCCTATTCCCTTATAGTGCACTATTTTAGACCAAAATGAATGCACTATGTAGGGGATAGGGTACCATTTAGGACACAAATGTGTAGTGGCTGACTAGAGCTAGGATGGGGAGGTTACAGGTTTACTTAAGAGTCACACAGCAAGACTTGGTGAATACTTCCTCCAGCATTCCGGCTGACTGTAGATGATCCTTGAGCTGCACTTTCATGTTCTGGCTATTGTTTGAAATCTTGTCAGGAATGGTGCTAATGGTATATAATGTAACCCAGCACTGTAACCCAAAGTAATTGGGACCAATGAAAAGCTGGTTATTTTTCATTCCTCCCTTCAAGTTCATGTCCTGATTATTTAACTGTGATCCAATGCTACTTCTTGGAGGTTTTGAATGATCATTAGCTGGATAACGTTAACTTTAACTATGGGCTAGAAGAGAGCAGTCCAGAGTTAAAGACAGATATGACCCATAATGACCCAGGTTCCTGCTAACCAGCCTGATTTTGCTCCACATCGCTCTGATTAAGACCAGAACCTACATTCTGATTAAAGCCAGAACCTAAATTATGATTAAGACCAGAACCTACATTCAGAGTAAAACCAGAACCTACATTCTGATTAAAGCCAGAACCTAAATTCTGATTAAAACCAGAACCTAATTTCTGATTAAGACCAGAACCTAAATTCTGATTAAAATCAGAACCTAAATTCTGATTAAGACCAGAACCTAAATTCTGATTAAAATCAGAACCTAAATTCTGATTAAGACCAGAACCTAAATTCTGATTAAGACCAAAACCAAGCAGAAAGCATATCCATGCCATAGTCAGGGTCTGGGAATACAATAGTGATCTACAATTTAGGCCAAATGTGTCTTATCATAACCATGGTTATTTCAGTGATGCCTAATTGTTTCCTCTGCTGATTAGGTTTGTGACGTCTGTCCAACAACATTCTGCAACATTACTGCTCAAATCCCAGCTGTTATTCTATTAAAACCAACTACCCAACAATCTTGGTGTATTGCTCATACAAAAATAACTGATAAGCAACGGAAGACCATGGTTATATACTGTTGGTATACGTCCCAAATGGCACCCTATTCCTTTTATAGTGTACTAGTTCTGACCAGAGTCCATAGGGATTAGTGTTATAATATGAGTCCCATCTGTGTGAAAAGTATTGGTCATAAGGTGCCGGGAATTGGCTGGTAGTGATATCTTCATGTGGGTAGCATGTCCTTACTTGTGCAGTGCTCTTCTCTGAGAGGTGCCTCTGGGTCTATATGGCATGTTATTCACAACGTTGTCAAAGCCATTACTGATGATGCCTACGTCTAAACAGGAAACAGGTGTTCCAGTATGTCACTAAACTGCAAACAGTCTGCTTCTGCTTGTACTGTATGCCAGTCTGCTTTAATCTTGTAATAATGTGTGGTTATGGCTGCTATCTAATTGTGTTTTGTATGCGTATAGGTTTGAATAGTATGAGTGGTTATGTGATTTCATGAGGATGTGTATTAGTGTGGAACTGAGACTGTGTGTGTGGCTGACGTATTTTAAGCCCCTCCCTCTCAAATGGCTCTTACTTCCTGTCCTGTCATGCAGAGGTGTCATGGTGGTTCCTTTGTGTGAGAGGTGTCATGGTGGTTCCTCTGCGTGAGAGGTGTCATGGTGGTTCCTCTGTATGAGAGGTGTCATGGTGGTTCCTCTGTATGAGAGGTGTCATGGTGGTTCCTCTGTATGAGAGGTGTCATGGTGGTTCCTCTGTATGAGAGGTGTCATGGTGGTTCCTCTGTATGAGAGGTGTCATGGTGGTTCCTTTGTGTGAGAGGTGTCATGGTGGTTCCTCTGTGTGAGAGGTGTCATGGTGGTTCCTCTGTATGAGAGGTGTCATGGTGGTTCCTCTGTGTGAGAGGTGTCATGGTGGTTCCTCTGTATGAGAGGTATCATGGTGGTTCGTCTGTGTGAGAGGTGTCATGGTGGTTCGTCTGTGTGAGAGGTGTCATGGTGGTTCCTCTGTATGAGAGGTGTCATGGTGGTTCCTCTGTATGAGAGGTGTCATGGTGGTTCCTCTGTGTGAGAGGTTCTCACTTAGTAATTCCAGATGTCTGTTAGACAACAGAGTAGTATGAAACCACAAACAGACTACAGTCTGCCGTATGTGACCTGATACTGAGGACATGGCTACTGATACCATACAGTATAGCATACCAAAGAAGTTCATGTACTGTATTTGGTTCATACAGGTTAGAGTTAGGACTTGTACACCACGTTCAAATGAGGAGTAATATGAAACAGGAACGTAAAGGAGGCAGCTGTTATCAAGTTGTTTCCCTCGTAGAAGATATATGATACAGGCAGCGTAACGTAACAGAGCCCAAATGAATCATCCAGCCATAAATAGCCAGATAGATTAACCCAAGTCTGCATTAATCTGCCTTTTCAACAGAACAACAGGGAACTTAAAGTAGTGAGAGAAAGGGGGGGGGGGGGGGGGGGGGAGAGGGAAGCGTGGGCAGGTGGTGAGGCCCAGGCATGGTGAAGGGTTGAGATAAGAACCTGGAAGCAGAGAGGTGAGGTGACTACCTCTGGAATGACACTGACCAGGTAGGAGAGGGGCAAGGGGAGGATGTCAGGCCCCATTAGAGGCAGATAGAGAGAGGGAGTAGAGAAGAGGGGTGGGAGAGAGGGGGGGGGGGGGGGGGGGGGGAGAGGGGGGGGGGGGGGGGTAAGAGTGGAGAGAGAGAGTGGGGAGGGGGGGGAGAGTGGAGAGAGAAAGGGGGGGAGAAGGAGGAGGTTCTAGGCTTGGAGACAGAATGGATGCCTAAGCAGTTAGATCAGCAGGTTGTCAATAGTGTAATCCCCTATCCCATGTACTGTAGTCTGGCACCACACAGTGATGGACACGTCATCCACACAGCTTTATTTATAGGGCATGTAAAACACAGAATGGACTCCTATTCACACTCTGGGTGTAGCCATTACGTTGAAACAGCCAGTGTACTGCACTGTCTACCAACCACTGTGCTTCCCCGTCACTTCTCCCACACATTTGTGCCCCATTAGAACTGTTCAAACTAAAGTGGGGCTTGGTTTCTAGGTGACGCCTGGCAGCAAAGCCTCGCTGGCCAACCTGTGCCCCGGTGACATCATCCTGGCCATAGAGGGTGTGAGTACAGAGTGCATGACTCACAGCGAGGCCCAGAACAAGATCAAAGACCCTGCCTCCCAGCTCGGCCTCAAGATTGAGAGGTAGGTGAGCAAGCAGAATGACTGGGCTGTGTCCCAAATGGCACCATATTTCCTTATAAATGCACTACGTTGTGCCCTGGTCAAAATAGGGCCCTGGTCAAAAGTAGTGTACTATATAGGGAATAGGGTATATTTGGGATGCACACTGGTAATAAGATGATAACACAAGTACAAGGACACCAGCCATCTATGGTCAACTTTTGTTTACAGTAGTGTACGCATGAAAGATAGATAGTTATGAACTGGGTGGTTCGAGCCCTGCATGCTGATGGGCTGAAAGCTTTGGTATACCACGGGTATGACAAAACATTTATTTTTACTGCTCTAATTACGTTGGTAACCAGTTTATAATAGCAATAAGGCACCTCGGGGGTTTGTGGAATATGACCAATATACCACGGCTAAGGGCTGTGTCCTAGCACTCCCCGTTGCATCGTGCGCAAGAACAGCCATATACCACACCACCTCGGGCCTTATTGCTTAAATACACACCACACAATGTTGAATACTCTAGCAGTTATGACATTTAAATACACACCACACAATGTTGAATACTCTAGCAGTTATGACATTTAAATACACACCACACAATGTTGAATACTCTAGCAGTTATGACATTTAAATACACACCACACAATGTTGAATACTCTAGCAGTCATGACATATAAATACACACCACACAATGTTGAATACTCTAGCAGTCATGACATATAAATACACACCACACAATGTTGAATACTCTAGCAGTCATGACATATAAATACACACCACACAATGTTGAATACTCTAGCAGTCATGACATATAAATACACACCACACAATGTTGAATACTCTAGCAGTCATGACATATAAATACACACCACACAATGTTGAATACTCTAGCAGTTATGACATTTAAATACACACCACACAATGTTGAATACTCTAGCAGTCATGACATTTAAATACACACCACACAATGTTGAATACTCTAGCAGTCATGACATATAAATACACACCACACAATGTTGAATACTCCAGCAGTTATGACATTTTCTTCCTTCAAGATTTTTTATCAGGATCCGTATTAGCAGTCGCCGATGGAGACAGTTAGTCTTACTGAGGTCCTACATAGAACAAAAATACATTACAGACTTTACAATTTACATACATTTAAAAACATTAACATGTAGTGTGTGTGTGCAGCTATCAGTTACACATACATGTCAGTACGTACACACAACACACTAACAGAAATAAAAAGGAAATCAAATCACGTTTTATTTGTCACATACGCTGAATGCAACGGGTGTGGACTTTACCGTGAAATGATTGCTTGCGAGCCCTTCCCAATGATGCAAAGTCTAACAAAGGTACAAAAATAGTAAGTCAAGGGGAAACATTGACTGTCTGTCTGTGGCTGAGCCATAGTGAACTTGTTAGGCCTTTATGAGTGGTTGCCGGGCGCACGGTGCTCAGTCAAAATGCCAGGGCTGCATTCCATCTCTTTGATTCATAACCTCATGAAACTGTTTGAGAGTCTTGCGTGGGGTCAGAGATGCTCGTGTGGGGTCAGAGATGCTCGAGGCGCTGATGTAAATTACGAGTGCAGCAAGGGCATGGTTGGGTCAAAATGCTAAGCAGCTGGCCTGTCTGGCTACAGTTTGATCTGGATTTATTATTTAATGTCAGGAAGGAAGGAAGGCTGCTGTATATCAGGGTTTGATTGACCGTGGACTCTTTCTCTGTCTGTCTTGCAGGCCTGAGACCAAACTGTGGTCTCCCCAAGTCACAGAGGATGGGAAAGCAAACCCATTCAAGCTCAATTTAGAGGCAGAACAGCAAGTAAGTAGCCGAAGGCATAAACGGTTTTAGGTTAAGGACTACATTCCGATTCAAATCAATCCCTCTCCTGGTGTTTGTGTGGTTGTGTAGAGTTACAGTATAGCTGCTATTCAATTCAATTGAATTAAATTGTCCCCTTCAGGCAATTCTAGGGTTATAGTGGATCTTCAGACACATACAGTGTAGCTTGTAGAGCTTTGACCACTGCATGCAGTGTGTGTATCGTGTAGCTTGTATAGCTTTGTGTACAGTATAGCTTGTATAGCTGCATGCAGTGTGTGTACCGTGTAGCTTGTATAGCTTTGTGTACAGTATAGCTTGTATAGCTGCATGCAGTGTGTGTACCGTGTAGCTTGTATAGCTTTGTGTACAGTATAGCTTGTATAGCTGCATGCAGTGTGTGTACCGTGTAGCTTGTATAGCATTGTGTACAGTATAGCTTGTATAGCTGCATGCAGTGTGTGTACCGTGTAGCTTGTATAGCTTTGTGTACAGTATAGCTTGTATAGCTGCATGCAGTGTGTGTCTCTGTCTGGCTCCACATGTAGGAGTTGAAACCTATCGGTACAGGTCACAACCGACGCGCCCAGCCCTTCATGGCTGCGGCCACCATAGCCAACGGACGCCAGGTGGTGAGTTCCTCCTACAACACCCCCATAGGCCTCTACTCCCCAGGCAACATCCAGGACGCCCTGCACGGACAGCTCCCAGGCCTTGTTCACGATAAGCATGAGGGGTGAGTAAGTGCCAGGCTGATCCGGACCCCCTTCCTGATGCCCCGTGGACCCCACCTCTCCCCTCCTCCACCTGGTGTCACTAACCCTGCCTCTTGCTCTCTTCTCCTCCCTGGCTGCTCCTCTTTCCTCTCTCACTCTATAACCTCAGAGTGCCTCTCTAACTCCTCTTCTGTTTTTCACAGGACCTGGGCTACTTTGAACACAAGTTTAACGTCAGGCCTAAGCTCTTCTTACCTGCAGGCCAAAGGTCACTAGTTTCAACATCTCCCTACTGATGCAGTAATACAGTAATACTAGTTTCAACATCTCCCTACTGATGCAGTAATACTAGTTTCAACATCTCCCTACTGATGCAGTAATACAGTAATACTAGTTTCAACATCTCCCTACTGATGCAGTAATACAGTAATACTAGTTTCAACATCTCCCTACTGATGCAGTAATACAGTAATACTAGTTTCAACATCTCCCTACTGATGCAGTAATACAGTAATACTAGTTTCAACATCTCCCTACTGACGCAGTAATACAGTAATACTAGTTTCAACATCTCCCTACTGATGCAGTAATACCGTAGTCAGTTTTATTCAGTCACAGAGTAAATGATCTCATACTTACTGATTGTAATATTTCTATATAGCTGCAATAACTCATCTTCCATCTTTCCTGTCTCTTTCATGTGTTGTGCTGTCTCTTCTTCCCTGCCCTACCTCTGGCTTTGCAATCACTGACCACCGCCCTCAGCGAGTGCCCTCCTCCGCAAGGCCTGATGGGAAATGGCCATCAGACGGTGGTCACCCTCTCCCCCCCTGACCCTCCCCTGTCTGCTAACTCCGGCACAGACCAACCCCTGGCCCCCAGTGCTCAGTATAACTCCCCCATTAACCTGTACTCTGAGGCCAACGTCTCGGCCGCTCAACAGCTAGCTCAGATCACCTCACTAGAGGAACAGGTCCCTCTAAGGTAATCATAGGTGTGTGTGTGTGTGTGTGTGTGTGTGTGTGTGTGTGTGTGTGTGTGTGTGTGTGTGTGTGTGTGTGTGTGTGTGTGTGTGTGTGTGTGTGTGTGTGTGTGTGCGCTATTCCGAGGAACACCTCGCCAACAGCCAATGAAATTGCAGGGCGCCAAATTCAATCAACAGAAATCTCATAATTCAAATGTCTCAAACATACAAGTATTAGACACCATTTTAAAGATAAAATTCTCGTTAATCCAACCACAGTGTCCAATTTCAAAAAAGCTTTTCGGAGAAAGCAGAACATATCATTATGTTAGGTCAGCAACTAGTCACAGAAAGCATACAGCAATTTTCCAACCAAAGAGAGGAGTCACAAAAAGCTGAAATATTGATCAAATTCATCACTAAACTTTGATGATCTTCATCAGATGACACTCATAGGACTTCATGTTACACAATACATGTATGTTTTGTTCGGTAAAGTTCATATTTATATCCAAAAATCTTAGTTTACATTGGCGCTTTATGTTCAGTAGTTCCAAAACATCCAGTGATTTTGCAGAGAGCCACCTCATTTTACAGAAATACTCATAATAAACATTGATAAAAGATACAACTGTTATGCATGGAATTTTAGATACACTTCTCCTTAATGCAACGGCTGTGTCAGATTTAAAAAAAACTTTACGGAAAAAGCACACCATGCAATATTCTGAGTACGTCGCTCAAACGACAAATCAAGCCAATCCGCCATGTTGGAGTCAACATAAGTCAGAAATAACATTATAAATATTCACTTACCTTTGATGATCTTCATCAGAATGCACTCACAGGAATCCCAGTTCCAAAATAAATGTTTGATTTGTTCCATAATCTCCATCATTTATGTCCAAATTCCTCCTTGTTGTTCGCGCGTTCAGTACACAATCTAAACTCACAACGCACGGGCAGGTCCAGGCAAAATTTCAGACGAAAAGTCATATTACAGACCGTAGAAACATGTCAAACAAAGTGTAGAATCAATCTTTAGGATGTTTTCAACAAAAATCTTCAATAATGTTCCAACCGGAGAATTCCTTTGTCTATAGAAAAGCCATGGAACAGAGCTCGCTCTCACGTGAATGAGCGTCACCACCTCAAGGCATTCTGCCAGACCTCTGACTCATTCCCCTCATTAGGCCCCACTTCACAGTAGACGCATCAGACAAGGTTCTAAAGACTGTTGACATCTAGTGGAAGCCTTAGAAAGTGCAACATGACCCCATAGACACTGTGTATTCGATAGACCAAGAGTTAAAAAACTACAAACTTCAGATTTCCCACTTCCTGGTTGGATTTTTCTCAGGTTTTCGCCTGCCATATGAGTTCTGCTATACTCACAGACATTATTCAAACAGTTTTAGAAACTTCAGAGTGTTTTCTAACCAAATCTACTACAAATATGCATATATTAGCAACTGGGGCATAGTAGCAGGCAGTTTACTCTGGGCACGCTTTTCATCCAAACGTGAAAATGCTGCCCCCTATCCTTAATGAGTTTGAGCCAATCAGTTGTGTAGTGACAAGGTAGGGGTGGTATACAGAAGATAGCCCTATTTAGTAAAAGACCAAGTACATATTATGGCAAGAACAGCTCAAATAAACAGAGAAAAACGACAGTCCATCATCACTTTAAGACATGAAGGTCAGTCAATTTGGAAACTTTCAAGAACTTTGAAAGTTTCTTCAAGTGCAGTTGCAAAAACCATCAAGCGCTATGATTAAACTGGCTCTCATGAGGATCGCCACAGGAAAGGAAGACCCAGAGTTACCTCTGCTGCAGAGGATAAGTTCATTAGAGTTGCCAGCCTCAGAAATTGCAGCCCAAATAAATGCTTCACAGAGTTCAAGTAACAGACACATCTCAACATCAACTGTTCAGAGGAGACTGCGTGAATCAGGCCTTCATGGTCGAATTGCTGCAAAGAAACCACTACTAAAGGACACCAATAAGAAGAAGAGACTTGCTTTGTCATAGAAACACGAGCAACGGACATTGGTCTGATGAGTCCAAATGTGAGATTTTTGGTTCCAATCGTTGTCTTTGTGTGACGAACAGATGACCTCTGCATGTGTGGTTCCCACCGTGAAGCATGGAGGAGGAGGTGTGCTGGTGCTTTTCTGGTGACACTGTCTGTCATTTATTTAGAATTCAAGGCACACAACCAGCATGGCTACCACAGCATTCTACAGCGATATACCATCCCATCTGGTTTGCGCTTAGTGGGATCATCATTTGTTTTTCAACAGGACAATGACCCAACACACCTTCCGTCTGTGTATGGGCTATTTGACCAAGAAGGAGAGTGATGGAGTGCTGCATCAGATCACCTGGCCTCCGCAATCACCCAACATCAACCTATAAGGACTCTGGGCCAGACCCAGATGCAGACCCAGATGCAGACCCAGATGCAGACACGGGAGGATGTTGGTTTGAAGCGTTTGATATTTATTAGTTCCAAAAGGAGTAGGCAAGAGAATAGTCGTGGACAGGCAAAAGGTCAAAACCAGATCAGAGTCCAGGAGGTACAGAGCGGCAGGCAGGCTCGAGGTCAGGGCAGGCAGACTGGTCAGGCAGGTGGGTACAGAGTCCAGAAAACAGGCAAGGGTCAAAACTGGGAGGACTAGTAAAAGAAAGAATAGCAAAAGCAGGCACAGGGGAAAAACACGCTGGTTGACTTGAAAGAGACAAGACAAACTGGCACAGAGAGACAGGAAACACAGGGATAAATACACTGGGGAAAATAAGCGACACCTGGGGGGGTTGAGACAATCACAAGGACATGTGAAACATATCAGGGCGTGACACAACCCAATTGAGATGGTTTGGGATGAATTGGATCGCAGATTGAAGGAAAGCAGCCAACAAGTGCTCAGCATATGTGGGAACTCCTTGAAGACTGTTGGAAAAGCATTCCAGGTTGAAGCTGGTTGAAGCATGCAAAGGTGTGCAAAGCTGTCATCAAGGCAAAGGGTGGCTACTTTTAAGAATCTAAATGATAAAATATATTTTGAATTGTTTAACACTTTTTGGGTTACTACATGATTCCATATGTGTTATTTCATAGTTTTGATGTCTTTACTATTATTCTACAATGTAGAAAACAGTAAAAATAAAGAAAAACCCTTGAGTAGGTGTGTCCAAACTTTTGACTGCTACTGTATATTATAGTGAAGGCCAGAGGAATTCCAGAAAAAGGTACCATATGATAAAATCCTATCTCCTCTCCCTCTTGCATCCTAGTGGTAAGACACTGTCCTCCATCAAGGAGTCTCATGTGTACCGGATGCTCCAGGATGACCAGGATAGGCCACATGAACCACGTCAGTCAGGCTCCTTTAAGGCTCTGCAGGAACACGTGGAGACTGATGGTGAGCTAAATCCAAGCATACAGACTACTTCTCTACTCTGACGGCACTTAATAACAAAGTACACATGTTTAAGTAATTATTTATTGATAAAAGGTAGAATGAGCAGGGTTGGGTAGAAACGGATTACACGTAGCAGGGATTGACACCTTAACACAGCAGTAAACCAATGTTTTGTGCATTAATAGGAGCAAAGCCGTTGATTACTAGAAGTGTAAGAGCTCCAGTGACAAAGCCTCCTACACCTGCGGGATCGCTACAGAAACTACCCCTCTGTGACAAGTGTGGAAACGGCATAGTGTGAGTACCCACTACCCAGGCTGACAGGAAATAAGGCACTGGAGTGCCATGGTGCTGCCCTCTCCCAATGACTCATCTGATCCTGCCCTCTCCCAATGACCCGTCTGATCCTGCCCTCTCCCAATGAACCGTCTGATCCTGCCCTCTCCCAATGAACCTGCCCTCTCCCAATGAACCGTCTGATCCTGCCCTCGCCCAATGACCTGTCTGATCCTACCCTCGCCCAATGACCCGTCTGATCCTACCCTCGCCCAATAACCCGTCTGATCCTACCCTCGCCCAATGACCTGTCTGATCCTACCCTCGCCCAATGACCTGTCTGATCCTACCCTCGCCCAATGACCTGTCTGATCCTACCCTCGCCCAATGACCCGTCTGATCCTGCCCTCGCCCAATGACCCATCTGATCCTACCCTCGCCCAATGACCTGTCTTATCCTACCCTCTTCATATTCCGGATAATGACTAAACCAAAAATAATGTAATAATAAACCACAAAGGACCTCCGCTACATTATACACATGTGAACAAGGAGGTAATGAGAAACCATGGCAGGAATGTTTTTGCGGTGAGGAAACACAAGATCTGTCCTCTCTCATCTTTTGGTTTTGGGGGATGAAAGTAAGAAGTACATGAAAGGATCGAGTTAGGGAATATACCTGCCTCTGATACTTTTGATGTGGTGGGGCACATCTGCTGTTGCATAAGACCAAGGTCTAAGTGGGGTATGGTTAGAGCTATGGTGGTTTTGGATCCATAAATATATCTGGATGGCAAAGTATAACCTCCTGCCTAGGCTAATTGCACACAGCGCATAATAACAATAATTCAGAGCATTGGGAGGAAGTGTCTGGTAGACAAGATTAGGCAAAGTAAGACAGTCAACTCTCTTGTCCCCTGGTCCCACAGTAAGACAGTCAACTCTCTCTTGTCCCCTGGTCCCACAGTAAGACAGTCAACTCTCTCTTGTCCCCTGCTCTTCTGCTCCTGAAGTAAGACAGTCTTCTATCTCTTGTCCCCTGGTCCTACAGTAAGACAGTCAACTCTCTCTTGTCCCCTGGTCCTACAGTAAGACAGTCAACTCTCTCTTGTCCCCTGGTCCCACAGTAAGACAGTCAACTCTCTCTTGTTCCTGGTCCCACAGTAAGACAGTCAATTCTCTTGTCCCCTGGTCCCACAGTAAGACAGTCAACTCTCTCTTGTCCCCTGCTCTTCTGCTCCTGAAGTAAGACAGTCTTCTATCTCTTGTCCCCTGGTCCTACAGTAAGACAGTCAAATTTCTCTTGTCACTGGTCCCACAGTAAGACAGTCAATTCTCTTGTCCCCTGGTCCCACAGTAAGACAGTCAACTCTCTCTTGTCCCTGGTCCCACAGTAAGACAGTCAATTCTCTTGTCCCCTGGTCCCACAGTAAGACAGTCAATTATCTTGTCCCCTGCTCCCACAGTAAGACAGTCAACTCTCTCTTGTCCCTGCTCCCACAGTAAGACAGTCAATCATCTTGTCCCCTGCTCCCACATTAAGACAGTCAATTCTCTCTTGTCCCCTGTTCCCACAGTAAGACAGTCAATTCTCTTGTCCCCTGGTCCCACAGTAAGACAGTCAACTATCTCTTGTCCCTGCTCCCACAGTAAGACAGTCAATCATCTTGTCCCCTGCTCCCACATTAAGACAGTCAATTATTTTGTCCCCTGTTCCCACAGTAAGACAGTCAATTCTCTTGTCCCCTGGTCCCACAGTAAGACAGTCAATTCTCTTGTCCCCTGGTCCCACAGTAAGACAGTCAACTCTCTCTTGTCCCTGCTCCCACAGTAAGACAGTCAATCATCTTGTCCCCTGCTCCCACATTAAGACAGTCAATTCTCTTGTCCCCTGTTCCCACAGTAAGACAGTCAATTCTCTTGTCCCCTGGTCCCACAGTAAGACAGTCAACTATCTCTTGTCCCTGCTCCCACAGTAAGACAGTCAATCATCTTGTCCCCTGCTCCCACATTAAGACAGTCAATTATTTTGTCCCCTGTTCCCACAGTAAGACAGTCAATTCTCTTGTCCCCTGGTCCCACATTAAGACAGTCAATTCTCTTGTCCCCTGTTCCCACAGTAAGACAGTCAATTCTCTTGTCCCCTGGTCCCACAGTAAGACAGTCAACACTCTCTTGTCCCCTGCTCCTACAGTAAGACAGTCAACACTCTCTTGTTCCCTGCTCTTCTGCTCCTAAAGTAAGACAGTCTTCTATCTCTTATCCCCTGCTCCCAAAGTAAGACAGTCAACTCTCTTTTTCCCTGCTCTTCTGCTCCTAAAGTAAGACAGTCTTCTATCTTTTATCCCCTGCTCCCAAAGTAAGACAGTCAACTCTCTCTTGTCCCCTGCTTCTTCTGCTCCTAAAGTAAGACAGTCTTCTATCTCTTGTCCCCTGCTCCCACAGTAAGACAGTCAACTCTCTCTTGTCCCCTGCTCCCACAGTAAGACAGTCAACTCTCTCTTGTCCCCTGGTGCCACAGTAAGACAGTCAATTCTCTTGTCCCCTGCTCCCACAGTAAGACAGTCAACTCTCTTGTCCCCTGGTCCCACAGTAAGACAGTCAACTCTCTCTTGTCCCTGCTCCCACAGTAAGACAGTCAACTCTCTCTTGTCCCCTGGTCCCACAGTAAGACAGTCAACTCTCTCTTGTCCCTGCTCCCACAGTAAGACAGTCAACTCTCTTGTCCCCTGCTCCCACAGTAAGACAGTCAACTCTCTTGTCCCCTGCTCCCACAGTAAGACAGTCAATTCTCTTGTCCCCTGGTCCCACAGTAAGACAGTCAACTCTCTCTTGTCCCTGCTCCCACAGTAAGACAGTCAACTCTCTTGTCCCCTGCTCCCACAGTAAGACAGTCAATTCTCTTGTCCCCTGCTCCCATAGTAAGACAGTCAACTCTCTCTTGTCCCCTGCTCCCACAGTAAGAGTCAACTCTCTCTTGTCCCCTGGTCCCACAGTAAGACAGTCAACTCTCTCTTGTCCCCTGCTTCTTCTGCTCCTAAAGTAAGACAGTCTTCTATCTCTTGTCCCCTGCTCCCACAGTAAGACAGTCAACTCTCTCTTGTCCCCTGCTCCCACAGTAAGACAGTCAACTCTCTCTTGTCCCCTGGTGCCACAGTAAGACAGTCAATTCTCTTGTCCCCTGCTCCCACAGTAAGACAGTCAACTCTCTTGTCCCCTGGTCCCACAGTAAGACAGTCAACTCTCTCTTGTCCCTGCTCCCACAGTAAGACAGTCAACTCTCTTTGTCCCCTGGTCCCACAGTAAGACAGTCAACTCTCTCTTGTCCCTGCTCCCACAGTAAGACAGTCAACTCTCTTGTCCCCTGCTCCCACAGTAAGACAGTCAACTCTCTTGTCCCCTGCTCCCACAGTAAGACAGTCAATTCTCTTGTCCCCTGGTCCCACAGTAAGACAGTCAACTCTCTCTTGTCCCTGCTCCCACAGTAAGACAGTCAACTCTCTTGTCCCCTGCTCCCACAGTAAGACAGTCAATTCTCTTGTCCCCTGCTCCCATAGTAAGACAGTCAACTCTCTCTTGTCCCCTGCTCCCACAGTAAGAGTCAACTCTCTCTTGTCCCCTGGTCCCACAGTAAGACAGTCAACTCTCTCTTGTCCCCTGCTCCCACAGTAAGACAGTAAATGCTCTCTTGTCCCCTGCTCCCACAGTAAGACAGTCAACTCTCTCTTGTCCCCTGCTCCCAAAGTAAGACAGTCAACTCTCTCTTGTCCCCTGCTCCCACAGTAAGACAGTCAACTCTCTCTTGTCCCCTGCAGAGGCACAGTGGTGAAGGCCAGAGAAAAGTTCCGCCACCCTGGATGTTTTGTGTGCTCCGACTGCAAAGTCAACCTGAAGCAGAGGGGCTACTTCTTTGTGGAGGGGCAGCTGTACTGCGAGACCCATGCCCGCGCCCGGACGATACCTCCAGAGGGACACGATGTCATCACCGTTTACCCCACGGCTTGAGACCAGTGGACCGGGACATGCACAGACCTGTCAAATGGAGCAAGAACTGTAACTTACCACTCCCCTTCTCATACAGAATATTTCAGGACAAAATACATGATATATGGTTTCACAAGCTGCACAGAGGATAGGCCATACTACAGTGGCGTTCATCAACTTAACACCCTGAACTGAACATATCAATATCTGTGGACATTATGATGCAATTGTGAATTTGCTTATCACCTTCAAAAACGCAACCATTTATCTTTTTGAAAAAGGAATATGTTTGTTATGCCTTGTGAATACCAACTGTGCCTTGTGAATACCAACTGTGCCTTTTGAATACCAACTGTGCCTTGTGAATACCAACTGTGCCTTGTGATTTGAAGGTTTTCTGAATATGTTACCATTGGTAATAAAAAAAGAAGACAAACGTATTTTCTTGTTTGTGTCATGTCCTCTTATTACCACGTTCAAGATAGTCTGCATTGAACTAGTCAGCATTAAACTACACTGTGAAATCAGTTAAATCAGTCAACAAAAAGCTCATCAGAATTTCAAAGTATGCCTTTAATACATCAATAAAATCCAACAGGAGCCGGTTGTCTACTTGTTAGGAGTTTCCATGGAGACTCATCAATCATTTAGTGCAGGTCAGGCATCATGGTGTGGCTTCCAGCTTACTCACTCAACAGAACAGCAACATTTCTTAGTGCTATTCTGGATTTTTCAAAAACTTCAAATATCAATGTGAAAGATCATAAAAATATATTGATATTTGAACAACATAAATTCAGTACAACCTCAGATAGCAAGTTTTCACATCAGTATGCCATCACAGATGGTATATTCATGGTGTAGTTTGCAGAGTGCACTGCCCTGAAAAACCAAAGACCCGAACAGTCAAACACAATTTCCTCTAAATATTATTCTGTCTGAGAGGATGTGGATGGCCGAGATGGAGTCTCACCTGTTCACATTAACACTGATGATGCTCTTCACCGGGGTGCTCTTTGGTCCGGGAGATGGGTGAAATACCTTTCCTTCCTTATTCACGGTCACAGATTTGGATCTCCGGGTGATGTAGAGGTCAGCAGAGTGAGTGGGGTAAATATCAAACGTACCTGCTTTCATGCCGCCAATCTAAAATAGAGAAAACCTCCTCATAAAATCTCCTCATAACACACACACTTGTAATAATAAATCATAAGGTCTGATGTCTGTGTCCTCTCTGCACTTTCACTGTTTTGTTTGGTGAGCTGGGTTTGAAGGGAACCACAAATCTCTTCTTCTCCTCCAATCTCTTCAGAGGTGGCAGAGGCTTGTCCAGTTTGTATGGGTTGTTGTCGAAACATTCCTTTGGGTGGAGGTTCAAGTGGAAAGCACCACCTTTCAGCATAGCTTTATGGCTTACTGTCTCTTTCTGAAAAACATACACTCCCTTGTATAGTTAGAGAACGCATGCACCTCTGGATATAAATGATTATCTTGGACACTGTTTCAACCATATAATTACATTTAGATATCTGTGGTTTCAACACTACTATTTTCCTGGCCTCTCACCTTCAACATCTCATTTGCTCTGTCATAGGGGTCCGAGGAGTAAGGGACAACTTTGGACAGGGTGACATTTGGATAGCTATGGGACAAAAGGCTCCATCACTATCCATGCATGAAAACAGAATACTGTACTGTTAAGTATAGGGAAACAACACCATGGTTGCATCCCAAATGGTCCCTTAATCTCTACAAAGTGCACTATATAGGAAATAGGGTGCCATTTGGGACACATCCCATCATCTACAGACATACTGAACCTGTATCCACTTCCCCTCTTGGGTGGGTTGGTGAGGATGTTCTTGCCTGATGGTTTGCACAGCTTCCTGGGGACCTTCATAGGACTCATGGCCTGGATGGGACCACTCAGAGTTCCGTAATAGCTGCCAACCCCTGACCTTGAATAATGGGAGTAAGCCAAGTTCTGGCATCAATCGCTGCATGCCACTGGAGCAAGCAGACTGTCTAAGAAATGCAGTATAGTTTGTTCAGGTCTAATTTAATTGGGCCCCCAGTAATTTCCATGGTCTCAGCTCTCTAGAGGAATACAGAATGCATGATGCAGCTGGGGAACAAACTGCATGACGGAGTGGAAACGGAGCTCTGGAGGTCTTTCTCATGCGCTAATTCAAATTAAGCCTGTAACCATGTCAACCTCAACTATTTCATATAAATGACATTGTCTGTTTTGGTCAGGGAGATCAATTCTTTATTTGTTTTAATGTTTAAGTCTCTTAACGTAATCAAGATCATCACCAAAACAAGGGGATCATGTCTATTCACCATCTGTTCTAATGCAGCCTTTTAAAGTCGTGTTAAGCCTAAACCTCAAGTAGATGTGTGCTCTGCCATTAAGCACACGTCTGGGAAAAATAAAAAATGATCTCATGGCTTACGGTTTCTTCTCTCCATTGCTGGGGAGGAAGGCGCTGCCTACGTTCTTCTTGGACTGCTGACTCCTGTATTGCCGGGCGAGCCTCACAGGGTCTGTGAGGGCTTCTTTTTCAAAGACCCGCTTGAAGTGAGTGTCAAAGTAGCCCACTTGTAACCCTGACTTCTTCTTGGTGGCCCCACCAGTCAGTATTTGTTTACCCTTCTGAGCAGACTCATTGCAGGGACCTTAAATGGTAGGTGAAATAGAATTTAACGTTACATTGTTTTACCATAAATATTACATCCAACTATCTCATCTTGCCTTACTTGTCTGTATATACTTCAATAGTGTGCAATATATATCATCTAATTGAATTCCCTTGTCCACTGTCATTATCTAGACATGGTGTACATACGCTGAATAAAAGGGGTGTATTTGTCTCCAATGGAGATGTATCGCATTTCCTTGAAGACTCCAATCCTCTCCATATCTGACTTCCCTCCTTCTGGGGGCATCTTTAGGGAATAACAGTGAGCCCAAACACCAATTACTATTCAATTTAATAGCTACCTCTGTAAAGTAAATGTTGATCATTTGTATTCTCTTCAATTGTTATAATGGATTATATTCTCAACCCTTGATGAACTCTCCTAGGTTTATGGGATGACACCGTTGGAAATTCCATAATAATAATAAATCAATAGATAATCTTTAATAAATAACTGAACTTAAAAATTACGTATTATTCTAAAACAGAAATCTACCTTTAATTCGCGGGTCTTCGATCCTCAGCTTGGTTTATAAAAGTATGAATTGTTCTCGTTCCTGTATCTGTGTACATTGTGTTACCTTGGCGTCCGTTGTGCACAAGCGGGCGAGAGGAGGGGCTGTAGCTATCGTCTTTGCGGAGAATATTCGGATTCCATCTAGTCATGTAGCCTACGCCTTTTTACTTGTCAGTAAAAGGAAAATATAATTTATATTCTCACTTGGCATATGGCAATATTAAACATCCCGTGTGGGGTTGAGGGGTATCTCTCTACACTCTAACTATGAATTATTCTCCACTGCAATGGTAACTCACACACTGCACCACCACCTGGAAATATAATTAATGAATTATTTCGCAATTATTTTGTCTCACTTGCAAAAAATATTTGAGTTTCCAACTAAACATAAACGGATTTACAACATAGCCTAGACATCAGTTGTAAATGCAAAATGGTTTACACAGTTTCAGCAACAACAACAAAAATATGGGCAATCAGTTATTTTCTGTCAACATTTATTGATAGGACGAAATTTATTTTTCAAATAAATTTTCAGATAAAGTATCATTCCTTTCTAATAATCCAATAGGCGAATATTCAAACAGGCCTAATCAAACGTTGTGTTGTGATAATTATAATTGTCATTGTTACTGTTAGCACATACTAGTTGCCTACATCTACACAACAATAGAGTAGTGCGATTTACTGAACGCACAGTATTTGTTTAGTAGTTGCTTAGTAACAGATTATATTGTGTCGTAGCATAAAGCGCACTGCAGACTTCATGCTCACAAAATGAACAAACTGCGTGAAAGGTAAATCAGTAAAAACAATCAACTTGGGTTCTTATTTGATGTTTTAAAGCGTAGGTGTATCCTGGCAAACAGATTGTAAATATATAGGGATGTATTGCAGGCTCTGAGGCAAGGGTATGAAGTCGGATTATAAAATCGAAGCTCCAAAAAAACACAGCCAAGAAAAGGTGTTTCGTGCCATCACTGATGTCTACCGAGATGAAGGAGTGAAACCGACTTCACACCAAGGTATTCAGCACAAGATAAAACAGACAGTCACTTTAGAACTGGGACGTTTCATGACCTCAGATCAGCTGTTATGACGCACCACAACTGTTGTTAAGGTGAGTTAGGGAGTGACTTTAAAGTGAAGGAAAACCATTGAAAATATTGACCTTTGTAGATCAAACTTTAATCGACCCACAGTAGAAGTGAAATCACTCAACAAATATTTCCCACAATCTTTGGTTTCCTTCTATTCTGTAAAATATTCAGTTTGTTTGCCTCAGATGCACAACAGTCTGGGAAAATGGGCCCTGGTAAAAATAATTATGCACAGAAACACACAACCTGCCAGTTGAACCACATGATTTGTTCTCCTTAGAGAGCCTTGCCACTCCGGTGGAGAGGGCTGAGAGACTGCTGAAGGGTAGAGCTGAAGGGGGAGACAAGCAGGCCCTTTTCCTGCTGGGACAGCTGTACTATTATGAGGTAACAGCTCTCCCATTCATATATCATATGCCCATATACTGGACAGAGAAATGTAGCTAGCCATGTGGTTTCCTCTGATATAATGGAGCCATATAGGAGCCATTTCAGTAGTGCAGAAATACCAGTGAGGTATACTGAGCTTGAGCGATGATGCCCTGGTTTTCTGATTGTACTCTACTGCTGGGCCAGGGACGCTATGAGGAGGCAGAGAGAGTCTTTGACGGCCTTAAGGACAGCGACCCCAGAGCCCTCTTCCAGCTAGCTGTCATGTATTATGATGGCCTGGGCACTGCTATGGATCAAGTGAGTCACGGTATTGATAGTGTTGTGCATTCTTCCTTGTTTGGTTTGCTGGGTTTCCACCTCATAATAAATTATAATGGGTAACTGAAGAACCCAATGGAGCATCTCTAAAAACTGCTCACTGTCACGCCTGCTACTACCATGTTATAAATACAAACTACTGTAAGTCTACCAAACATACCTCATGTTGAGTAGTCTCCCTAGGCAGATGGGTTGCCTTCCACAATGTAACCTGTTTGTTGCGTTGGTCTGGGGTTTCTGGGAGTACATGTTGAGTAGTCTGAGTCTGACAAGTGCAGTGTGTTGTACTTTGCTCCAGGCAAGGGCAGTGGACTACATGAGGAGAGTAGTCCAGTGGAACAGCCCAGAGGCAGGCTCCATCAGATACACTGCTCTGTATCACATTGGCATAGCCTACCTGGAGGGCTATGGGGTCCAGCAATCCAATACAGAAGCAGAAAGGTCAGCAGAAGCACAGGCACAATGTTTGAGATGTTTGCTGACTCATGGAGAACTGTTGTGGCAGTGACCGTGTTGTTTTCCACACTCAGTTACTGGCTCCTTGCTGCTAATGAGGGAAACCCCAAAGCCTGTGTAAAAGCTCAGAGTTCTCTGGGTATGTTCTACTCTAGACCTGAGACACAGGACCTCAAAAGGGTATGATGTGTTTACTGTACCCATGAGATGTTTCACCTTGATCAATAATTCAGGATTCTATTTCAACTATTCCCTTTCATAACTCTGTTTCCCCACTGTGTGCATGTGTGTGCCCTGTGCTCCAGGCGTTCTTCTGGCACTCAGAGGCCTGTGGCAATGGCAGTCTGGAGTCCCAGGGCGCACTGGGGATCATGTACTTGTATGGTCAGGGCATCCAGCAGGACCCCAAGGCTGCCATTGAGTGCCTGAAGGAAGCGGCTGAGCGGGGGAATGTGTACGCCCAGGCCCACCTGGCTGCCTACTACTACCACAGGAAGCTCTACTCGAGAGCAGCAGCCCTTGCCAACAGGTACTGTCATAGGGTATATCATACAGTAAATTCCCTGTTCTGTCCACAGGTTATCCACCACAATAATGACAGTTAAGTGGGAGTCTTTTTCAATCAATCTCCCTTTGACACGTATAATAATATCCTAACCAACAGCAATTTGATTTCCCTTTGAACCATATTCATTATGCTGTTGCTGGTAACATACCCCAGAGAGCCGGTCCAATCAGAGTTGTTCCAACCAGCAGTAAGACAAAGAGCCCTTGGAAGCAGTGTAGCGTGGTTGTGTTGTTCATGTCGGTATGAGAGATGAGATACAGCCCGCAAAATACCACTGCAGCTCCTTTGTTTGTTGGAGTTGAAAATGTAAATGTGTTTAAAAAAAGGGCAGTTAAATACATAAGATACTAACCATCTGTAGAACACTAAAGCAGTGATAAATATGTATGGTTTATTAGATAGAAGTCAAGAGGTTAAAAAAAAAATGCTGCGGCTAACCTACTACCCTCTATTTCCACAAGGAAACTGATTGAAGATATTATTAAATTGTAGGCTGTAATGTTCCAGAGTGACACCTCAATGGAAAAATATATATTCCAATGTAAATGTCAGCCTATTTTTAAGAAAAGTATTATTTGTGTGCCAAAGAAGTCATCTTCCCACAATGAAAATGTAGGATTACCAATTACGATGACATTGCTGCCATCGCCATGGTCACCGACTGCCTGCCTGAATACGTCATTAAGGGCGTGGCCATTGCTCTTTTCTACTACGCCCGCTGTCTGGAACTGGGAAAGGGGGTTCCTCAGAGCAAGGAGAAGGCCTGGCACTACTTCACTAAGGTGGGCACACACATTCAAATGTATGTCAATGTCTGTCTTTTTGGTTATGTGTCGGACCCCAGTAAGACTAGCTGTCTCCATTGGCTTCGGCTAACGGGGATCCTAATAAATCAAATCAAATTCTGCTTGACCCATTTGCCTGAAATAGCAACATAAGTATCAGTGAAGGCCAATTAAGATTTGATTAAGATTTTATCACCTTTCTGAATCTCATACTGGAAACTGGATTCTCTTTGACTAGGCTGCTCGGCTAAACCCAGAAGTGTGCCAGGACCTCCAGAGGGACATCATCTTTAGCAGAATGTAGAGATCCACCATCATGACCTTAGTTAGGGAGTCCAGATAGTTAATCTCAAAGCAACAGAGGAGACTGCTGAGTAAATAACATAAGACCTGAATGCTTTGTGTTCAGTGTGTGGGTTTGGTATGGATAGGAGTACGGCGATTGTGTGCCCAGTGTAACAACTGTTTAATAACTACAGATTCCACACATTAGAACGGTGTTACCGGTACTACTCTGCATGAACTTGGGGTCCTTGAATTCAGATGCAATTTATATACATTTGTAGCATCCAAGTTCAGATGGTTTCAATTTCATACAATTTTGAGAAGCTTATATTGACAAGGAATTTGCCTAAAGTGGATAAATAACAAAAAAATAGTTAAGTCATACATTTTTCTTTTGCAATTTATTGCTTATAAATTCTCTAAACAATTTTTGGGTAAAAATAAAATCTATCAATAAGTCACAAATAAAATTGTCACAATGACTTTACATGACATATTGCACAATGAAGCCGTTCTACAATGAACATAATGTAACATTGGTGGGGAATGTATTTGAGGTCGGTATGCAGCTTGTTTCTTCATTATATGAGCACAACACTCATCATTTCACAACTATTCACATTTTGGATCCATAACAAAGTAATCAATCAATAGCCTGGCTTTCTGCAACAGACCTTGGCAGTGGGACTGATTTGTCATTTTCAGCTACTGAACAAAACAAAGAAATGTAAGGTAGTAACAGGAACAGAAGCTTGTCTCCCTAGTTTGAGCACTACATAATCAAATGCATTCAGATAAAAGTACCGCAGAATAACAGAAAAGGTATCATCCATTCAGTTTAATCTCATTGTTTACTGTACCATGCTGGAACATTATAGTACCTCTGTGTTGATGTTACATTTGTCTTCATGATCTATCTGTTGAGTTAAAATTAAAAAAATCTAGTTTGAACAAAAGATAATACATAATCCTTCAACGAGTGTCTCTCCCCTGAAAACCAAGACTAAACTAAAGCCATGTCGATCTCCAGGAGCACCTCCATTTCCTTCACTCAGTGTGTGTGTGTGTGTGTGTGTGTTAGGCTGCGTTCCCAAACGGCACCCTATTCCCTATAGTGCACAACTTCATGCCCTCTGGTCAAAAGTAGTACACTATATTAATGGCACCCTATTCCCTTTGAGGGAGGGAATAGGATGCCCTAGGGTTCTGCTCCACATTAACCACACTATCCTGTGTTTTGCGTACATATGGGCCTCGCCCCCATCAGATCTGGTCCGTCTCCACGTTGAGTTCTGGACACAGCTCTTTGAGGATCATCTCCATCAGAACCTGAACCAGGGGCAGAGGAAACATGTCAGGAGGCCATTAAACAACACATCACTTCAGCCTGGACTCAAGTGAAGGAGAGTTTGTTTTGTGCACTTTGTTCCTATGCAGGCATGTATGGGAATGACTGACTCACTGATATCTTCCCCTATTAGATGGAATGAGGCAACCATAGAATGTAACATATGTATATATATGGAGGCAACTTCAGAGTATTCCACACAAATAACTTTATTGACATAGTGCAAATGGGAAAGCTTTTGGAACGTACACATGCCCTTTCAAACCCATTCTCCCTCTGTGTGGTCTGACCTGCCAGTAATGAGATGCTGTTCTGAACTGAGCCTCTAGGTGGCTGCGCTAGATGTGTTCGTGAAATTCCTAATGGAATCGGGGTGGCTCTTTCAAACCGCACCACAACAGCATGTTTTAGGATACTTTGTTCATTCACAGAGGGTGAGGTGAACTTACATAAAGCAGATGCTTGTTGGCATTGGCCTCCTGAAGTGCGTTGAAGATCTTGATGATCCCATACCTGGCGTTCTGCTGTCCCACCAGGTTCTGTAGTGCATCTGAAAGACACAGTTAGCATGCTGTATGTGGTTGTGTTACCTACCTTAGTCGAATGACCTGACTAAGTCACCATGGATAAGAGCGTCTGCTAAATTACCAAACTGTAAAAATGTTCACATTCAGAGATCCAGCCACAGATACCCGTCAGGTCTAGGAGCAACATGTCCGCAAAAAAAGTCAAATAGGAGGTGCTTATATTTTCCCTGTCTCACACATGTACCAGTGTGTAGCTTGTACAGTGTGTGGTGTGACATGGAATGGAGCATAAAATATACAGGCAACTGCCAAAATAATGGATGGATACAAAGTATTTTGAAAGCGGCGGTTTCCACCACAATCAACAAAACAGCAAATTATGACATTTCTCATGGAAGAATGGTGTCACATCCCTCCAATAGAATTCCAGACACTTGTAGAATCTATGCCAAGGTGCATTGAAGCTATTCTGGCTCGTGATGCCCCAACGCCCTATTAAGACACTATGTTGAGGTTTATTTTGGCAGTTGCTGTTAGCAAAGTATTTGTATTATTTATTTTACCAGGTCTGTTTTGCTCATCTTTATCAATAGATTCTGCTGAGCAATTTGACCCTTGTTTTACGCATATCGTTAATCTCTCTCTTGAACAAGGCACCTTTCCCAGGGACATGAAACAAGCTAAAGTTACACCTCCGTATAAGAAGAGGATAAAGTCTGACCCTGGGAATTATAGGCCTGTATCTATCCTCTGTGTAAATTCAAAGATAGTGGAGAGAATTGTACATGAGCAAATGTATGAATATGTTAACAAACAGGGTCGAATGTACGATTTTCAGTCGGGTTTTAGAAAAACATACTCCACTGATTCATGTCTACTTTACTTGACTGACTTCACCAGGAAAGAGATTGATGAGCGAAATCTGTGTGGAATGGTACTGCTTGACCTACAGAAGGACTTTGATACAGTTAACCACTGTCTCCTAATCTCCAAACTGGAGGCACTGGGGTTAAGCAGTTTCCCTCTAGGCTGGGTAAAGTCCTATTTATCAGGAAGGGAGCAAGTGGTAGAGGTTAATGGTTCACTGTCTCAGGCAAAACCAATGAGCTGTGGCGTTCCGCAGGGGAGCGTGCTTGGGCCTCTGCTGTTTTTATTGTATATTAACGATATGAAAGATGCTTGTTCTTGCCGTCTTTTTCTTTATGCGGATGACTCTACACTTCTGGTGTCTCACAAAAGTAAAACTATGTTGGAGAGCATACTTAGCACAGAGCTTACTAACATTAACAAATGGCTTGGAGATAAGCTCTCTCTGCACTTAGGGAAAACTGAAGCAATTATTTTTTGGATCCAGGCCTAAATTGTGTAGGTCGTCTGAAATCAGAGTGGAGTTAGGGGGTGAGGTGCTGACTACTAAAACCTCTGTTAGCTACTTGGGATGTATCCTTGATGGAAGCTTGGGAGGTGTGAGCATGGCCAATAAGGTGCTATGGAAGGTTAATGCCAGGACTAAGTTTTTGGCTAGAAAGTCCAAGCTGCTTGATAAGGACTCCATGAAAGTGCTAGCTACTGCCCTCATTCAATGCCATTTTGACTATGCTAGTACTTCCTGGTTTGGGGGCTTATCTAAACTTATGAAGGGGAAGCTCCAGATAGCCCAGAATAAGCTGATCAGAGTAGTATTGAAGGTGAGTCCATGTACTCACATAGGCAGGAGCTGCTTTCAGGAACTAAACTGGCTGCCTGTTGAGGCTAGGGTGTCCCAGATTAGACTAGGTTTGGTTTACAGGAGTATTTATGGTCCTGCGCCCAGATATCTAAGTGATTACTTTCCTCGTGTTAGGGATGCACACAATCACAGCACCAGATCAGGTGTTGCTGATGTGTGCTTATACAGGTTCAGGAGTAATTCTGGGAAAGGTACTTTCTTGTATACTAGAGCCTCAGAATGGAATGAGTTGCCTCTGCCTATAAAAACAATGTCCTCTCTGGACAGCTTTAAAAAATAAAGTAAAAATATGTTTGATGTCCTCTGTGCCCATATGAATAACCCCTATGATGTAACTGGAATGATGAGATAGATGTTCTTCTATGTGTTTGTTTTATTATTTCACTGCCATACTGTGTTCCATCTTGTGTCAAGAGGACCACAATGGAAATAAGTCCCAGACTTTATTGTGTGTTATCCTCGATGATTTTATTAATGTGTATGTATGGCTTTTAAGTTTTATGTGTGCTTGTTTTATTAAATGGTGGAATTAATAAACTAAAGGATCCAATAAGCCAATTGAAACAGAAACTTTTGTTTCAAGACCAACGCCAGACTCCACCCCACACCCCTTGAGTACTGATCCATGTCAGATATCAATCATCTCTAGCAGGGTTAACGCGCACACCCTTGTGGAACAGGGAGTTACAGCCCCAAAATCAACATCGTAGAATAAATACAATTAACTCCTGCACACACGATTTTACCTCTGCAAACAAATTATAACATGTATTTGAAGAAAAAGGTCTGACCAAAACATTGTTAATAAATGTGCAGAGATGACACCTGTATGGCAGGAGGGAAGACCTACCTGGGATATTGTCTAGCAGCTTCTGTTGAGCTCTCTCCTTGGTCTCCCGACGTTCTGTGTCGGACCGAGCCTTGATTTGGGGGGCCAGTTTTCCGTTGGGCCAGAATGTGTCGCGGAAAATGTTGATGTAGCAAACAATCATCTGCTCACTGAAGATCCAGTTGACAGTGTCTCGAATCTGCCTGAGGGGGTAGGGAAGGAAGGTTTTGACAAAAGCCTCTACATTACTCCACACATGTTCAGAGCACAGCCACAACAACCCATTGCAGTGCATATCTGGAACACCCAGTCTGAAAGCTGTGGTAAACGTAACCCTAGTTGTGCAGTTTGACTTGTTAAATAAGCTAAACCATCTCAACCAGAGGGATATCACAGAGAGAAGGAGATTGATCCAAGAGTCTACAAACCCAGTGTGTGAATCAGTGTGTGAATCGTGGCAGGGTCAGAGTCACCTTCCCAAATGATACACTATTCCCTACATAGGGCGGCAGGTAGCCTAGCGGTTAGAGAGTTAGGCCAGTAACTGAAAGGTTTAGTTTGAATCCCTAAGCAAACAAGGTGAACAATCTGCTGATGTGCCCTTGAGCAAGGCACTTAAACCTAAATACGCCAGGGTCACCGTTGATAATGGCAGACCCTGGCTGTGACATTACTCCGAGGGCGTCTCAGGGGGAGTTGGGATATTAAAAATACACATTTCCAATTCACACGTGCATATAATATGACAAATATAAAATCCCCCACCTAATTATTACTTTTGACCAGAGCCCTATGGGTGAATAGGGTGCCATTTGGGACACAGCCTGGGAGTGTCTACGCACCATTTAGAGCTGTGGGTTAGGGTGCAGAATTAGACAATAACAGAAAAAGACAATAACAACATAACAGAATAAAACAATAAAATAACAGAATAAGACAATAACAGAATAAAGACAATAACAGAGCCCTGCCTGTCCTCTGATGAGTCCACTCCCAGTCCTGTCACTCACCAACTGATGAGCTCCTGCTCTACAGATAGCTGGGGTGTTTTAGTACAATACCACTCGCTGTCATATAGACCAGCGGTCCCCAAAAACCGGGCCGCGGACCAGGACATTCACTACCGGGCAGCACGGAAAGGATAAATATAGATTTTTAAATCAGTAAAATAAGATACTTGTTGAATTCTTTGAGCGAAGAAAACATTAATAAGAAGGACAGAAGCAAGTCTTGAAAGCCACGTCAACAAACGTGGCTGCAATGAGAGCGTCATACTTAGTGGCTAGCCATATTGCTAAGGCCAAGAAGCCTTTCACTCTTGGCGAGGAGTTGATTCTACCTGCTGCTAAGGGCATTTGCCGTGAACTCTTGGGAGAGGCTGCAGCTAAAAAGATAGCAGGTTCCTCTTTCGGCTACCACCGTTACTAGGCAAATTGATGAAATAGCGGAGGATGATGAGGCACAATTGTTATAGAGGCTTAACGAGTCACCGTGGTATGCAATCCAGGTTGACGAACCTACCGATGTTGACGACAAGGCAATACTGCTTGTTTATGTGCAATATACATTTCAGGATGTTGTGCATGAGGATATGTTGTTAGTCGGCAGGGACAGCACACACAACGGCCACAGAACTATTCAAGTCTTTGGATAATTACAGTCGTGGCCAAAAGTTTAGAGAATGACACAAATATTAATTTCCACAAAGTTTGCTGCTTCAGTGTCTTTAGATATTTTTGTCAGATGTTACTACGGAATACTAAAATATAATTACAAGCATTTCATAAGTGTCAAAGGCTTTTATTGACAATTACATGAAGTTGATGCAAAGGGTCAATATTTGCAGTGTTGACCCTTCTTTTTCAAGACCTCTGCAATCCGCCCTGGCATGCTGTCAATTAACTTCTGGGCCAGATCCTGACTGATGGCAGCCCATTCTTGCATAATCAATGCTTGGAGTGGATCAGAATTTGTTGGTTTTTGTTTGTCCACCCGCCTCTTGAGGATTGACCACAAGTTCTCAATGGGATTAAGGTCTGGGGAGTTTCCTGGCCATGGACCCAAAATATTGATGTTTTGTTCCTCGAGCCACTTAGTTATCACTTTTGCCTAATGGCAAGGTGCTTCATTATGCTGGAAAGGGCATTGTTCGTCACCAAATTGTTCCTGGATGGTTGGGAGAAGTTGCTCACGGAGGATGTGTTGGTACCATTCTTTATTCATGGCTGTGCTCTTGGGCAAAATTGTGAGTGAGCCCACTCCCTTGGCTGAGAAGCAACCCCACACATGAATGGTCTCAGGATGCTTTACGGTTGGCATGACACAGGACTGATGGTAGCGCTCACCTTCTCTTCTCCGGACAAGTTTTTTTCCGGATGCCCCAAACAATCAGAAAGGGGATTCAGAGAAAATGACTTTACCCTAGTCCTCAGCAGTCCAATCCCTGTATCTTTTGCAGAATATCAGTCTGACCCTGATGTTTTTCCTGGAGAGAAGTTTGCTGCCCTTCTTGAGACCAGGCCATCCTCCAAAAGTCTTCGCTTCACTGTGCGTGCAGATGCACTCACCTGCCTGCTGCCATTCCTGAGCAAGCTCTGTACTGGTGATTCAGCTGCAGGATCGGGGCACCAACTTTTAGGAGACGGTCCTGGCGCTTGCTGGACTTTCTTGGGCGCCCTGAAGCCACCTTCACAACAATTGAACCGCTCTCCTTGAAGTTCTTGATGATCCGATAAATGGTTTATTTAGGTGCAATCTTACTCTCAGCAATATCCTTGCCTGTGATGCCCTTTTTGTGCAAAGCAATGATGACGGCACGTGTTTCCTTGCAGGTAACCATGGCTGACAGAGGAAGAACAATGATTCCAAGCACCACCCTCCTTTTGAAGCTTCCAGTCTGTTATTCGAATTCAATCAGCATGACAGAGTGATCTCCAGCCTTGTCCTCGTCAACACTCACACCTGTGTTAACCTCACTAGGGTAGGGAGCAGCATTCGGAATTTTGGATGAAAAGCGTTCAAAGTAAACTGCCTGCTACTCAGGCCCAGAAGCTAGGATATGCATATAATTGGTAGATTTGGATAGAAAACACTCTGAAGTTTCTAAAACTGTTAAAATAATGTCTGTGAGTATAACAGAACTGATATGGCAGGCAAAAACATGAGGAAAATCCATCCAGGAAGTGCCATTATTTTGAAATGTCTCTTTTCCATTGAAAGCCTATCCACCATACAAAGACTTATGACGCAGTTCACGATCTCTACGGCTTCCACAACATGTGGCCAGTCTTTAGGCATTGTTTCAGGTTTTTACTCTGAAAAATTAGGGAGAAAAAGCACTTTCAATGAGTGAAGTGGAAATTTCCAGACATGACTCCAACGTCTGACCGGGAGCGCGCCTTTCTTGTTTCTCCTTTTCTATTGACGAAGCTTTTGTCCGGTTGAAATATGATCGATTATTTCTGACAAAAAAAAAAACTGATTGATTAAACATCGTTTGACATGTTTCTACTAATTTTTATGGTACTTTTTAGATTTTGTCTGTCTGTTGTGACCGCGCTTTGTTCCAATGTATTACTGAACAAAACGCACCAACAAAATGGAGGTTTTTGAATATAAAGAGGGACTTTATCGAACATTTGTGTAACATGGAGTCTTCGGAGTGCAACCATATGATGATCATCAAAGTGATACATTTTAACTCTATTTGTGACTTTTGTTACTCCTCTTCTTGGCTGCTAACTGTTTGTAATGATTTGTCTGCTGGGCACTGTTCTCAGATAATCGCATGATTTGCTTTCGCCGTAAAGCCTTTTTGAAATCTGACACAGCGGTTGGATTAACAAGAAGTTTATCTTTAAAACTGGAGTATAATATTTGGATCTTTTATGTATATTTATTATGAGAATTTCTGTTTTGTTGAGTTACACGCGCTGCAATTTCACCGGATGTTGTTTGAGACAGTGTTTTACTGAATAAAATGCGCTAACAAAACTGAGGTTTTTGGATATAAAGAGGGCCTTGATCGAACAAAACAAACATTTATTGGGTAACTGGGAGTTTTGTGAGTGTAACCATATGAAGATCATCAAAGGTAAGTGATTCATTTTATCGCTATTTCTTACTCGTCTACTTGGCTGGTTACTGTTTGTAATGATTTGTCTGCTGGGCACTGTTCTCAGATAATCGCATGGTTTGCTTTCGCCGTAAAGTCTTTTTGAAATCTGACACCATGGTTGGATTAACAAGAAGTTAACTTCTTTGGGAGAGGGGGGCGCTGTTTTCACTTTGTAAAAAATCATTCCCAAATTAAACTGCCTCGTACTCAATTATTGCTCGTACAATATGCATATTATTATTACTATTGGATAGAAAACACTCTCAAGTTTCTAAAACCGTTTGAATTATATCTGTGAGTAAAACAGAAGTCATTTTGCAGCAAACTTCCTGTCAGGAAGTGAAAAATCTGAAATCGAGGCTCTGTTCCAGGGCCTTCCTATTCATTTGCTTGAAATCTATGGATATACATGCACTTCATACACCTTCCACTAGATGTCAAGAGGCAGTGAGAGGTGGAATGGGGTGTCTAGCTTGATCTGAGGTCGAACAAGAGCTCTTGGAATGACGTGACCACTATTTCCTTTGGTCAGCAAGGCGCGGGAAGGAACCCTGGATTGCGTTCTGAAAAGCTTTCGTTATAGACGGCTAATATCTCCGGCTTTGATTTTATTTGATACATGTGATAATATCATCATAAAGTATGTTTTTTCAATATAGTTTTATCAGATTATTGAAAGTTTATCGGGAGTTTTGGCGGTTTCCGTTCTCTGCGTTTGGTAAAGATGGACAGCTTCGTGCCACTTGGCTAGCTTTCGTTGCTAATTCGACAGGAGAAAAGGACGTTCTAAAACCAAACAACGATTGTTCTGGACAAAGGACTCCTTGGAAAAGATTCTGATGGAAGCTCAGCAAAAGTAGGAACCATTTATGATGTTATTTCATATTTCTGTGGAAAATGTTTAGTACTATTTTCCGCCCTCATTGCAGGCGCTGTCTCGCTATAACGTAAGCTGTATGTCGTACTAAAGTTATTTTTAGAATTCTAACACGGCGATTGCATTAAGAACTAGTGTATCTTTCATTTGCTGTACAACATGTCTTTTTTAGTAAAGTTTATGATGAGTTATTTGGTCAGATTAGGTGAGTGTCAGAAATATATCCGGAGATTCTGGGAAAAAGTTGCTACGTTTTCACAATGTATAACCACGGATTTCAGCTCTAAATATGCAAATTTTCAAACAAAGCATAAGTGTATTGTATAACCTGATGTTATAGGACTGTCATCTGATGAAGGTTGTCAAGGTTAGTGAAAAATTATATATCTTTTGCTGTTTTTTTGCGATCGCTAACTTTTGCTGCTGATAAATGGGTTGTGTTTTTGGCTATTGTGGTAAGCTAATATAATGCTATATTGTGTTTTCGCTGTAAAACACTTAAAAAAATCTGAAATATTGGCTGGATTCTCAAGATGTTTGTCTTTCATTTGCTGTACACCATGTATTTTTCATAAATGTTTTATGATGAGTATTTAGGTATTTCACGTTGGTCTCTAATTGTTCTAGCTGCTTCGGTGCTATTTGTGATTGTAGCTGCAATGTAAAACTATGATTTATACCTGAAATATGCACATTTTTCGAACAAGACATAGATTTATTGTATAACATGTTATAAGACTGTCATCTGATGAAGTTGTTTCTTGGTTAGTGACTAATTCTATCTCTATTTAGTCGGTTTTGTGCAAGCTACCTGTGCTGTGAAAGAAATGTCTGTGCTTTTTTGTATTTGGTGGCGAGCTAACAAATATACGTGGTGTTTTCGCTGTAAAACATGTTTTTTTAAATCGTACATGTTGGCTGGATTCACAAGATGTTTATCTTTCATTTGCTGTATTGGACTTGTTAATGTGTGAAAGTTAAATATTTCTAAAACATATTTTTTGAATTTCGTGCGCTGCCTTTTCAGTGGAATGTGGGGGAACCCAGGGGCTAGACAGGTTAATCTTTAAACCGATGTATAACACTTGTATGTTTCATTAATTTTTTGAGTATTTCTGTTTTTGAATTTGGCGCTCTGCAATTTCACTGGATGTTGGCCAGGTGGGACGGTAGCGTCCCAACACCCCCTAGAGAGGTTAACGAGAGAATCACTGACATGATGTCAGCTGGTCCTTTTGTGGCAGGGCTGAAATAGTGGAAATGTTTTTGGGGGATTCAGTTCATTTGCATGGCAAAGGGGGACTTTGCAATTAATTGCAATTCATCTGACCACTCTTCATAACATTCTGGAGTATATGCAAATTGCCATCATACAAACGGAGGCGACTTTGTGAAAATTAATATTTGTGTCATTCAAGACTTTTGGCCACGACTGTAAAATTTGATTGGTCAGTCTGTGGTGGCGTACACACGGATGGGGCTGCTGTCTGGACGGCTGTCTGGTTTCACTACCCGGGTTAAAGAGGTTGCGCCTGAATGTGAGTCTACGCACTGTGTCATTCACAGAGAAATGCTGGCTAGCTGAAAAATGGCACCTGAATTTAACGTCGTACTGAATGATGTTTCAAAGTTAGCAAATCACATCAAAGCACACGTCCTTAACTCGTATCTGTTTGGCCAGCTTCGTGAGGAAATAGACGCAGAGCACAAACACCGTCTCTTATACACAGAAGTCAGATGGCTATCCAGGGGGAGATCGCTTGCCAGAGTGTTTGAGTTACGAGAGCCGCTGCAGAGATTTCTTTCAGAAAAAAAGTCACCACTGGCAGCACATTTAAATGACGAGGAATGGGTCGCAAAACTTGCTTACCTGTGCGACATATTAAACTTGCTCAACGAACTCAATCTGTCACTTCAGGGGAAGTTGGCAGATAAAGTGGCTGCATTCAAAGCCAAACTGGAACTGTGGGGACGGCGAGCGGACAGGGGCATATTTGAAATGTTCCAAACATTAGCGGGGATTTTGGGAGAGACTGAGATGTCTTTCTCACAGCTTTACTGTCAATGGAGTTTGAGCGTTACTTCCCAACCGCCAAAGACCCACAAAGTGCGAAGGAATGGATCCGCAACCCATTTGTGAATGTCCCAGGTGAATCGTCCATGTCCGTGCAGGAAGTAGATCAAATCCTTGAGGTTGTAAATGTCGGTGTCCTTAAAAGTATGTTTGAGATAACTTCATTTCTGCCGACCTTCTGGATTAAAATCAAGGCTGAATATCCTGAGAGAGCCACAAAAGCACTGAAAACATTCCTTCCATTTCTAACATTCGATCTCTGCGAAGCGGGGTTTTCCGCAATGACGGCAACAAAAACATGGAGTAGACTGGACATACGGAACAGGGTGTCACTGTCTCCCATCACCCCTAGATGGGACCATCTTGTTGCTGGGAAACAAGCTCAGGGCTCCCACTGATTCAGCGACATGGTGAGTTGTGAGTTGCAATGGTGAGTTGCAATGTTTATATTATATGATTAGAGAAAAATATGCACTTTATGTTTTTATGTTTCTACTTAAACTAAAATGTTATGAAAAAGCGGCTATACTAAACTTCTAGGCCTAATTGATATTCCGACGGCCGGTCCGGGAAAATTGTGTCTATATATGAGACCGGTCCATGGTGCAAAAAAGGTTGGGGACAGCTGATATAGACCTTAACAAACCTAGCCTCTTCCCAGATCTGTGTGTGCTCTTTGCTTCACACACTGGCAGGAAATAAGAGCAGAAATCTGATAAAACATTTTCATAAAAAGAGAGTGATGCTTACTTGTTTATGGTCCTTCCAAACGTGACTTGAACTAGTGCAATTAGAGTTTTTCGTACCCATTTAAACACTGAGAATAAAGGAAGACAAACAATATCACCGAGTGCCAGGCTGATAGCAAGAGGTGACTGGATTAAATAACAGATTCATTAATCAATAACAACAAGGATATAATATATCCCTTTCAAAATTGCTTTGAGCAATTCATTTGATTTAAAGAACACCGACATAACTCCTCATAACATACACAAACCACACACTCAGTCTACTGAGGTGAAAATAACAGTGTAGTGTCCCCCAAATGGCACCCTATTCCTTTTATAGTGCACTGCTTTAGACCAGGGTCCTCTCAAAAATAGTGCACTATAAGAGGGAATAGGGTGTCATTTGGGATGCAGCCATAGCATAGAGGTTCCACTCACTTCCTCTGAGCTCAAAGATCTCTCCTATGAGCATGAAGCAGGGTTCAGCCAGAGCGTCTTTCTTCCCATCAGCCTCGTCTCCATAGTCAGATAGGTCACTGTCATCCTCCACCTCCTCCTGGTTGGGAAAAAGGAGTTAGTGTGTATGTGTCTCTCTTTGTGAGAGACTAAAAGGATATAGACATGTTTGTAGACCCCTATATATATATATATATATATATATATATATGTGTGTGTGTTAGTCCCACCACCCCAGCCAGGTCTCCTGATGTGATGGTGCTTACTAACCTCGGTGTGTGAGAAGAAGTCTCCAGACAGTCTCTCCAGGAAGGAGGCCAGGGAGAAGGAGGATTTCTTGTGGATGTCCATGACCTTCAGGTGCTCTGGGGAGGGGCTGAGGAAGGCATAGAGCGCCTCACTCTGACACATCCGCTCGTCTGTCAGCATTTTCTATACATGGTGGAGAAAACAGCTGCACATTAGACTAGCTGTGTCCCAAATGACAGCCTATCCCATAGGGCCCTGGCAGGACCAGAGTTGGAGTCTGGGCTACCTCCCAAAAGGCATAGTATTCCCAAAGGCTCTGGTCAAAAGTAGTGCACTATATTGGTCATAAAAAAGAAAGGAGAACCAAGGCACTCTTCATATAATGAATTAAAATGTTGATTTGTATGGCATGTTGAATCGAAACAACGCTTAAAAACTATATATTGGGAATAGGGTGCCATGAGACACAGTTGATGCTAATAACATTGGAACCTGAATAGTGCAAATCAATGAGGCAAACAAACAAAATCCTCATCATTCTCATAATAGTAAAGCATTTCCATCATCACAACTAACATTGTTGTAAAAGCTTCTAAGGAATGTGCTCAATTTAATCTCAAACTTTGAATCTCATCTCCAAACTGAGTACATTGTGGTTGTCTCATTTTTCTTTTTTTCCCCCTCCCGACATTGAAAGAGCCTAGCTTGAAATCCTGATGGCCAATCGACATGCTGTGAGAACAGCAGGAACGAGCAATTCCAATAATACATTTTCATTTCCTATCAGAGAGAACAATTTTGAAATGAGGAAACAAACTACCTGAGCTCCCAATGGTAGCTATGTGACATCAACTCAAATGACATCTCCTGTTCTGAAAAATGATGCCCTTAGGAGATCAATAATGAGAAATGCCTTCCACATAAACAAAACACTGATTTGAGTGACGTTTTCACTATGATGTGTGGTTGAACCGTGTTGGCAGAGAGTGACTTACTTGTAAAAAGCTGTTGAGCTGGTTTTTGGACTTTTCAAGGAATTTTTGGTCAATTGACTTGAATGGCAGTTTGCTGACAGAGGGAAGCTGGACTTTTTTCAAGGTAGGGAAACACTGCAAAAAGAATATAAAATCAAAGAGAGGAGAGAGCGAGAACAAGAGGGGTTATGTTTCAGTCCTCAAGTCTCGATGTTTGTAGCACCTCATGAAATGCAGTGGCATGGTGACTCACTCCATCTCCACGGCAACCGGCCAGGGGAAGCATTGTTATAGGGTGATTATCAGATGGCAGGCAGTGATATTTGAAACAAACGGCTGTGATGTAGCAGTGCAGGACTGTGGTAATTAAAAGGCTGTTGTTGGGGGGCAGACAGAGAGGGTGAGTCAGAGACGCTAGCTAGGCTGGCAGAAACATTAGCATGGAGGATCCTTTACCTCAGTCAGTTTTCGGTGCAGGGCCTGGAACTCTATGAGCTTCCTGGTGACGCTCCAGCGGCTGTTCTTAGAGTCGTCTCCCTCCAGCAGGCTCACTGAGACACAGTAGCAAGGCATTTGCTCTCCATTCTCCTCTACTGCCTGGTGGGGGATAGGGGGCACAGTGGGAATCATTTACCTTTATTTCACTGCAAAGAATGAGTTGTGGACACAGAGTTACAACATGGTCAGAGAGTATGGTCAATGGCTACAGTAAGGTGAGACCAAGTGGTCAGAGTGTATGGTCAATGGCTACAGTAGGGTGAGACCAAGTGGTCAGAGTGTATGGTCAATGGCTACAGTAGGGTGAGTCAAGTGGTCAGAGAGTATGGTCAATGGCTACAGTAAGGTGAGACCAAGTGGTCAGAGAGTATGGTCAATGGCTACAGTAGGGTGAGACCAAGTGGTCAGAGTGTATGGTCAATGGCTACAGTAGGGTGAGTCAAGTGGTCAGAGAGTATGGTATGGTAGAAAATTACAAGATTGTGTTTTAATACTGTTTATGCATCGAATAAGGTTTCTCAGTACTCTCCCATCTGTGTCTGTGGAGTTGGACCTCTGGGGCGTGGCGCTGGCAATTGATTTATGATGTCTTGGTGAAAACCTACAGCCTGCATTACAAAGAATTTGTTGGTGTTTGTGTACTATGAGGTACCAGGGAGGAGAGGTCTCCGGTATGGACAGCTGATAAGAAGCACCTTGTCTTTGGGGCCAAACCCAGGATCCTATACAATTAGAACAGTCTTCACAGCAAATGCAATCTGGCTGGGGGGGTTACTCCTTTCTGACATACAAAACTTCACCTCTAGAGCCAATCCACACATCTGTTGTTTGTCACGAAGACTCAGGAGGATGTAGTTTGCTATAAAAGGTTGTAACCCAACTCTGCTCGTTGGGCTCTTAATCACCATTGAGTGACCGTTAATGCTCCATTATTGCAATAAAGAAATCTAAAAGTCTATCTTTTGGTAAGAATAATTCCAAGACAATGGCCAATGGTTACAGTAGGATGAGAGCAAGGTGTACTGATGGGAGGAAAATGGGTCCTTGACCCTGGTGGTGACCAAGAACTCGATCAGTGGCGGATATAGATATAGGCGACATGGGCAGCCGCCCAAGGCGGCATCTTGCTGAGGGCGGCACGGGGCGCCCGCACAAAAAAAATAAAAATGGTGACATTTGCACGATCGGTTTTCTATGGCTCATTTGCATGTCACGTCAATGACATCATGTCACCGTGTGGGACTGTGGGTCAATTAACCTTGGAGTGGGCGCCCTGATTCTAGTTTGTGAGCTAGGCAGGCTACTGCCTGGGAAGGTCTCCCACTCAGACGTACAAGATGGGAGGGGGGTAGGTTGACCGCAGATCTCCCCAATGGAAGCCCGAGGTAATCAAATAGCGCACCTCTAACTTTGTACACTACTAATGCAGTACTAGTAAAAATCAGTCACTACGAAATTCTACCAAATAAACCACCCATTCATTCATAAACCTGAATATATATAGTTTCACAGACATATTGTTGCATTTTTTTCTGGTTTGTGCTAAATCGTTAAGAATAATATAAAACCTGTCTACACACCACCAAGCTGAATTGGTTTAGTCTTGACTGTTGGTTGACAGTGTTGGGGAATGGGTAATGTATTGATGTTCGAGTGCCAAATCAACACAAATTTGTTTCTATTTGTGTTTGTTACTTTTATTTGATATTTATGGGTCTTATTTTTTGGTGTGTATGTATGTATATATGTATATATACATATATATACACATATATACACACACACACACATATATATATATATATATATATACACACATATACACACACACACACACACACACACACATACATACATACATATATATATATATATATATATATATACATATACATATACATATACACCCCCAATAAAGGAGTGATTCTGCAGGTGGTGACCACAGACCACTTCTCAGTTCCTATGCTTCCTGGCTGATGTTTTGGTCACTTTTGAACGCTGGCGGTGCTTTCACTCTAGTGGTAGCATGAGACGGAGTCTACAACCCACACAAGTGGCTCAGGTAGTGCAGCTCATCCAGGATGGCACATCAATGCGAGCTGTAGCAAGAAGGTTTGCAGCGTAGTGTCCAGAGCATGGAGGCACTACCAGGAGACAGGCCAGTACATCAGGAGACGTGGAGGAGGCCGTAGGAGGGCAACAACCCAGCAGCAGGACCGCTACCTCCGCCTTTGTGCAAGGAGGAGCACAGCCAGAGCCCTGCAAAATGAACTCCAGCAGGCCACAAATGTGCATGTGTCTGCTCAAACGGTCAGAAACAGACTCCATGAGGGTGGTATGAGGGCCCGACATCCACAGGTGGGGGTTGTGCTTACAGCCCAACACCGTGCAGGACGTTTGGCATTTGCCAGAGAACACCAAGATTGGCAAATTCGCCACTGGCGCCCTGTGCTCTTCACAGATAAAAGCAGGTTCACACTGAGCACGTGACAGACGTGACAGGAGATGCAGTGGAGAACGTTCTGCTGCCTGCAACATCCTCCAGCATGACCGGTTTGGCGGTGGGTCAGTCATGGTGTGGGGTGGCATTTCTTTGGGGGGCCGCACAGCCCTCCATGGGCTCGCCAGAGGTAGCCTGACTGCCATTAGGTACCGAGATGAGATCCTCAGACCCCTTGTGAGACCATATGCTGGTGCGGTTGGCCCTGGGTTCCTCCTAATGCAAGACAATGCTAGACCTCATGTGGCTGGAGTGTGTCAGCAGTTCCTGCAAGAGGAAGGCATTGATGCTATGGACTGGCCCGCCCGTTCCCCAGACCTGAATCCAATTGAGCACATCTGGGACATCATGTCTCGCTCCATCCACCAACGCCACGTTGCACCACAGACTGTCCAGGAGTTGGCGGATGCTTTAGTCCAGGTCTGGGAGGAGATCCCTCAGGAGACCATCCGCCACCTCATCAGGAGCATGCCCAGGCGTTGTAGGGAGGTCATACAGGCACGTGGAGGCCACACACTACTGAGCCTAATTTGCTTGTTTTAAGGACATTACATCAAAGTTGGATCAGCCTGTAGTGTGGTTTTCCACTTTAATTTTGAGTGTGTCCTCCAAATCCAGACCTCCATGGGTTGATAAATTTGATTTCCATTGATAATTTTGTTGTCAGCGCATTCAACTATGTAAAGAAAAAAGTATTTAATAAGAATAGTTCATTCATTCAGATCTAGGATGTGTTATTTTAGTGTTCCCTTAATTTTTTTGAGCAGTGTATATTACACACACACACGAGTTTTAAATGTTATGATTATTTATTTGTGTTTTTCCAAATATCGGAATAAATATTACAGTTAGTGCAGAGCGGTGCTTTTTTAAAATTTTTGTTTGGGGGGGGGGGGCTCATGGCTTGATTTTTGCTCTGACGTGCACTCTTAACTGTGGGACTTCATACAGACAGGTGTGTGCCTTTCCAAATCATGTGCAATCCAATAGAATAGAATTTACCACAGGTGGACTCCAATCAAGTTGTAGAAACATCAAGGATGATCAATGGAAACAGGATGTACCGGCGTTCAATTCCGAGTCTCATAGTAAACAAACAGTCTGAATAGATGTTTTTTTATTTTTAATACATTTGAAAAAATTTATGAAAACATGTTTTCGCTTTGTCATTATTGGGGTATTTTATGTAGATTGAAGAGAAAAAAACATGTAATCCATTTTAGAAAAAGTCTAACCGAACAAAATGTGAAAAAAAATCAAGACTTTTTGGTAGGTAGCTTAAGTCGGCTGTTCCTGAGCCAAAACTCCGGTATTTTTCCATACTATAGCTTGTTCTCTAGGGCAGTGGTTTTTCAACCAGTGTGCTGGGTTGACTTAGAAACACCTGTGCAGAAAGAAAAGCAAATAATACATTGAATGGCACATGGTTACATCTGGACGGTTGCTTCAAGTCAGGTGCGTTTCAGCTGTTGTTACATGAGGGATGCGCATCACGAGTAAAGTCATTTGTATAATTTTACTTCACCATTAGCACAGGCAATTCGGATTAGTGTTAGCAGTACCCCAGCCTCTGCCATAGAAACAAACGGAGTGACTTCCACTCTGTGGTTCCACCTTTACAATGTAGAAAACCGCTTATTTCTAGACCTTTCCGTTCAAAGGTTAGACCTATTTTATGGTTTTCTTTCTATTGGATATTTGTGGGACGCTCTTAAGGATTAGCCCATTTTCGCCCAATTTTCACCTAAAATGACATACCCAAATCTAACTGCCTATAGCAAGGATATGCATATTCTTGGTACCATTTGAAAGGAAACACTTTGAAGTTTATGGAAATGTGAAAGGAATGTAGTAGAATATAACACAATATATCTGGTAAAAGATAATAAAAAAATACCGTTCTTTTGCATTTTTTTGTACCATTATCTTTGAAATGCAAGAGAAAGGCCGTAATGTATTATTCCAGCCCAGGTGCAATTTAGATTTTGGCCACTAGATGGCATCAGTGTATATGCAAAGTTAGACTGATTCAATGTACCATTGCATTTCTGTAAAACAAATTGTATCAAGACTGCCCAAATGTGCCTAATTTGTTTATTAATAACTTTTCATGTTCAAAATTGTGCACTCTCCTCAAACAATAGTATGGTATTCTTTCACTGGAATAGCTACTGTAAATTGGACAGCGCCGTTAGATTAACAAGAATTTAAGATTTCTGCCAATATCAGATATGTCTTTGTCCTGGGACATTTTCTTGTTACTTACAACCTCATGCTAATCGCATTAGCCTACGTTAGCTCAACCGTCCCGTGGAAGGGACACCGATCCCGAAGAAGTCTTGACTTGCCTAGTTAAATAAAGGTAAAAAAAATAAATGAGCACTAAATACATTTGTGCCACAGAATCTTTTATCACATCGAGGTGTGTCACGGTTCAACAAAGGTTGGGAACCAGTGTTCTAGGGATGTGCATCTTTCCCTTTCAAGACGATTCGATAAGTATCTAAAAACATGGGCTCCCATACAGGAACGATACGTTTTAGTTTGAAACGAGTCGGTGAGATGCGATTTGATTAGAGAACGAATCGATGTGATTCGGTTCGATGCACCAACATTTGTTGCATAAACAAATTAATTTTCCATTCTAAATTAAAATCTTCTGCTCATGGAACTCATGACCTGGGCCTCTGAGATGGATCTGTCTGAACCAAGTGCCAGGGTTCTGGTCTAGAAGCTCCTACAGTTGCGCTTCGGTACTGCAGTTTAACTGACACCCAGCCAAGAAACACCATTTCCATACACTGTCACAGATGTCAGATTTGAACATTCCCAATCAGACACTTTAGTCCTCACCTTTATGCACAAAACATCCATTGAGTTATTCAAATAATTGTAGCTGAGGCAGATTTTTCCCCCATCACTCACAGCCGAAGATATTACAATTTTATACTCATTTAATGTCTGTCATGTTTTTGGATGACGATCAAAACTTGTTTTTTATCATGGCTTTCGTCTCTCTGCAGACAACATATAGTGAGCAACATGTTTGGAACTAGAAATAGCAGTATCAAATCGCAATACATATTGAAATCATGACGGGAAAAGGGATAGCTAGTCAGTTGTCAACACAAATTGACTCGTGAAAGGGGATAGCTAGTCAGTTGTCAATACATATTGAAGGGAAAGGGAATAACTAGTCAGTTGTCAATACATATTGAATAGTGAAGGGAAAGGGAATAACTAGTCAGTTGTCAATACATATTGAATAGTGAAGGGAAAGGGGATAGCTAGTCAGTTGTCAATACATATTGAATAGTGAAGGGAAAGGGGATAGCTAGTCAGTTGTCAATACATATTGAATAGTGAAGGGAAAGGGGATAACTAGTCAGTTGTCAATACATATTGAATAGTGAAGGGAAAGGGGATAGCTAGTCAGTTGTCAATACATATTGAATAGTGAAGGGAAAGGGAATAACTAGTCAGTTGTCAATACATATTGAATAGTGAAGGGAAAGGGGATAGCTAGTCAGTTGTCAATACATATTGAATAGTGAAGGGAAAGGGGATAGCTAGTCAGTTGTCAATACATATTGAATAGTGAAGGGAAAGGGGATAACTAGTCAGTTGTCAATACATATTGAATAGTGAAGGGAAAGGGGATAACTAGTCAGTTGTCAATACATATTGAATAGTGAAGGGAAAGGGGATAGCTAGTCAGTTGTCAATACATATTGAATAGTGAAGGGAAAGGGAATAACTAGTCAGTTGTCAATACATATTGAATAGTGAAGGGAAAGGGGATAGCTAGTCAGTTGTCAATACATATTGAATAGTGAAGGGAAAGGGGATAGCTAGTCAGTTGTCAATACATATTGAATAGTGAAGGGAAAGGGGATAGCTAGTCAGTTGTCAATACATATTGAATAGTGAAGGGAAAGGGGATAGCTAGTCAGTTGTCAATACATATTGAATAGTGAAGGGAAAGGGGATAGCTAGTCAGTTGTCAATACATATTGAATAGTGAAGGGAAAGGGAATAACTAGTCAGTTGTCAATACATATTGAATAGTGAAGGGAAAGGGGATAGCTAGTCAGTTGTCAATACATATTGAATAGTGAAGGGAAAGGGGATAGCTAGTCAGTTGTCAATACATATTGAATAGTGAAGGGAAAGGGGATAACTAGTCAGTTGTCAATACATATTGAATAGTGAAGGGAAAGGGGATAACTAGTCAGTTGTCAATACATATTGAATAGTGAAGGGAAAGGGAATAACTAGTCAGTTGTCAATACATATTGAATAGTGAAGGGAAAGGGGATAGCTAGTCAGTTGTCAATACATATTGAATAGTGAAGGGAAAGGGAATAACTAGTCAGTTGTCAATACATATTGAATAGTGAAGGGAAAGGGGATAGCTAGTCAGTTGTCAATACATATTGAATAGTGAAGGGAAAGGGGATAACTAGTCAGTTGTCAATACATATTGAATAGTGAAGGGAAAGGGGATAGCTAGTCAGTTGTCAATACATATTGAATAGTGAAGGGAAAGGGGATAGCTAGTCAGTTGTCAATACATATTGAATAGTGAAGGGAAAGGGGATAGCTAGTCAGTTGTCAATACATATTGAATAGTGAAGGGAAAGGGGATAACTAGTCAGTTGTCAATACATATTGAATAGTGAAGGGAAAGGGAATAACTAGTCAGTTGTCAATACATATTGAATAGTGAAGGGAAAGGGGATAACTAGTCAGTTGTCAATACATATTGAATAGTGAAGGGAAAGGGGATAACTAGTCAGTTGTCAATACATATTGAATAGTGAAGGGAAAGGGAATAACTAGTCAGTTGCACAACAATGCATTCAACCCAAATGTATCTGGCATTTAACCCAACCCCTCTGAATCAGAGATGGGGAGGAGTTTTTAGGGACTAACTGCCTTTCTCAAGGGCAGAACAGCAGATTTTTCCACCTTGCCGGCTTGGTGATTCAAACGCTCTTAACTAGTTTACCTGCCGCCCCCACACCTTCGGGAGAATCGCAATACATATCGTATCGGCACCTAAGTATGGTGATAATGTTGTATCTTGAGGTCCCAGGCAATTCCCATCCCTAAAGAACAGTCACTGTATCAATTAGTATACTACTCAATTATTATCTATGCATAGTCACTTTAATAACTCTACCTACATGTACATATTTTCTCGAGTAACCAGTACCCTCTGTATATAGCCTCTCTATTGTTATTTTACTGCTGCTCTTTAATTATTTGTTACTTTTATTTCTTATTCTTAATTATTTTTGTAAACTGCATTGTTGGTTAAGGGCTTGTAAGTAAACATTTCACTGTAAGATCTACATCTGTTGTATTCGGCGCATGTGACAAATACAATTTAATTTGATATACTATATCAATGAGGGCATGCTAAGAAAACACTCCAATGATGAGAACAAATTAACTCTGACTAAAGGACATCTTTAAAAGGTTAGCTGATTAGCTCATTACCATAATGAGGAATTGGAGACAATACTACCATGATTAATTGAACATCACTACAAACACAAATTTGCTTTTGGCTGAGCAGAATCCGACATGGCTATTAGCTTAGCAGCATAGCATTAGGCCTTGGAGGGGATTGTGCAGAGTGAACTTTGGAGAGTGGTGTTCTTTCCGTCCTCCTGTGTTTAGACATTTCACAGCCAATTAACAGACAAAGCATTAAATCAAAGCGTGTCTCCCAGACTAAATGAAGCGTGAGGAGTAATATGCAAATGAGGCCCTCATCCTTCCACATTCCCAAACAGTTTAAACTGTATAAAGCCTCGTCATTGTTATTTTATTGTGTTGCCATTTTTCCTTTTAGCAAATGTTTCTCACTTCCTTAAAATTGCATTGTTGGTTAAGGATTTCACGGTAAGGTTGTTGTATACCTGTTGTATTCGGCGCATGTGAGAAATAAAATGTGATTTGAAGGAGATAAAAGGCGATCTCGTCTCATTCAATGTACAGATGTAGGATCATATATTTGAGCCAGTTTGCTACAGCGGGAAAATAATCCTGCAGCAATAGCTAATGTGAATAATAATATAATTCGTGGAGATTTTTGCAGGGGTTCATATATTTTTTTGTAAGGGAAAAAAATCAAGTCTCAAATGTCAGTGGAAATTAAAAACTTCAGAAGCCTTTTTAAACCTCAAATACACTAAACGTTTTACATTTCCAGTTCTTCTGCAACCGGATGATCAAATTAAGATCCTACATCTGTAGTCCAATCAATAACACCATACAAATGATGACTGGGACCATTTTATTCTTCCTTTCAGTTTTGTAATTTCTTCCTCAGTCTGAGCTCCTACCTCTCTCTCATCCATCTAGACTAGACAGAAGCTCTGTCATTAGCGCGGTGTGTAATAAAGGTTCCGGAAGGTGCAGATGCTATCGTTTCTCTCTGGCTCGTTGCTCTCAGATCAGGGTTTTATCTGTTTCGAGTTTGGCCAGAGGTACTGGAGCCCTGGACACAGGAGACCAGAGAGCTCACTGCTGCGCTGCGGTCATAACACTGGAACATAGTCAATGCATAAGAGTTGGGATGGTGCTGTGTGTGTGTTTGTCTCACTCACCTCTGCTGTTGTGATGAGGGCCCTCCAGGAGCCCAAGTTCTCACACCACCAGTCGGTGCGGGAGATGTGCAGCTGCAGGTCACTGTGCTCCTTCTCCATGGCCCCAATCTCCTCCTTCAGTTTACACACAATCTGAGAGAGGACAGCACACACACACACACATACACACACACACACACGTCAAAAGATGGCTCTAACCCAGACAGAGTACCAACTGTGTCTCATACACAGTACCAAGGAGCGGGAGATTAATCCGGACGCTTATAAGAAATCCCGCTATGCCCTCAGACGAACCATCAAACAAGCAAAGCGTCAATACAGGATTAAGATTGAATCCTACTACACCGGCTCTGACGCTCATCGGATGTGGCAGGGCTTGCAAACTATTATGGACTACAAAAGGGAAACCCAAACTCGAGTTGCCCAGTGACGCGAGCCTACCAGACGAGCTAAAAGCCTTTTATGCTCGTTTCGAGGCAAGCAACACTGAAGCATGCACAAAAGCACCAGCTGTTCTGGATGACTGTGTGAGAACGCTCTTGGTAGCCGTTGTGAACAAAACCTTTAAAAGAGGTCAACATTCAAATCCGCTGGGCCAGACGAATTACCAGGACGTGCACTCAAAGCATGCATGGACCAACTGTCAAGTGTCTTCACTGACATTTTCAACCTCAAGCGGTACCAGAGCGCCAAGTCTAGGACCAAAAGGCTCCTCAACAGCTTCTACATCCAAGTCATTAGACTGCTGAACAATTCATAAAAATCACCACCGGACAATTTAAATTGACACCCCCCCCTCTCTCATACACTGCTGCTACTCGCTGTTTGTTTGTTACCTATGCATAGTCACATCGCCCCCACCTACATGTACAGATTATCTCAACTAGCCTGTACACTGACTCGGTACCCCCTGTATATAGCCTCATTATTCTTATTGTGTTACTTTTTATTTTAGCCTACTTGGTTAATATGTTCTTCCTCTTGGTTAAGGGCTTGTAAGTAAGCATTTCACGGTAAAGTCAACGCTTGCCTGATTCAGGGCATGTGGCAAATACAGTTTGATTTGATACAAGATATATATTATTTCTCTTTCTTTTTTTTCTCTCTGCATTGTTGGGATTATTGGGACACGTAAGAAAGCGTTTCACTGTTAGTCCAAACCTGTTGTTAATGAAGCATGTGACAAATACATTTTGATTTAAAGGTGGCTGTTCAATCAATGTGAGTTCTCAAGGGCTGCTTGTATTACAGGTAGGGGCAGACATTCTTTCAGGGAAAAATGTATGGGTTCTTTATGAATGCCAACACACAGACAGACAGAGAGAGAGAGGTAGAAAAAGTGTGCTTGGCCTGCAGGTAAATGACAGCAGCACAGTCAATGATGGGCTTTTGTATTTGTCAAGTAACCATAAATAGAGAGGATGCAACCTTGAGGGTAAACTCAATATCAGAGTTGATAAAAACACACCTTCTAAAACACATTCACCATGCATTAAAATAATAGCAGCTGAATGGTGTAGTGGGATACCTTTTTGTCTGGCTTGGGGGCATTTTGGATGGAGCCCAGGGCCTGCCGTTTGTACTCCAGCTTGTCGTAGAGCTGGCGCAGCTTGTTGACAGCGTAGCTGGCCTGCTCATTGATGCCTTTAGTGCCCTCGTCCAGCGCCTCCTCCCCTCCCTCCAGAACCTGGAGCTGTGCAGAGGTGGAGGTTTAGATGATGGTGATAATAAATACGTGGATGAACTTGCCACAATGCTAATAGAACCCCACAGTGGAGGTGTCATAATACCCAGAAAACCTAGCAGTCAAACAGGGAAATGGTTCCAATTGTTTTTCCAGCACAAATTCTTCCCATATGGGATTTTACACTTAAAATAAGGGCTGTGTTTCGTGTAGGTTCACCCTGGCGTGACCTTTTGATAACCATGTAAATCTCTCTCAGACAAGGTGACTTATCAATATATTCACCTGTATTTACTCTCAGATTCGAAAAAGCTAATTAGCAAAGTAGACATCATGTAAGACTACACATCATCTCTAGCTGACACCTTTGCTAACAGGTATTGTGTCAATTTAAAACTTGCACAAGACAGTTCCCAGAATTGTCCATTTAAAAGAAATGTAGACAATTTATTCATTACTAAATTTAGCTAACATTAGATAGTTAATCCAGATATTTTTAACTTTGCCTCAATTCGGCAGTCTCGTCCAGATCATTATGGCATTTGTAGTTCTTTATGATAGCCACATTAGCTGATAATTAGCATTTCATTTTTGGGAGGTAAATACATGTGAATGTATTGATAAGTCACTTTGTCCTAGAGAGATTAACACGATTATCTAAACTTCGCGCCAGGGTAAGCCTACGTGAAACACAACCCTTATTTTAAGTGTTTCTAAAATTCCCTATAGGAAACATTCATGGTGCAAAAAATGATTAGAACCATTTCCCTGTTTGACCGCTAGGTTTTATGGTTATGACTCGTACTATGGTACTCTACAGACAACACTGTAGCACACAGGAGTATATGCTGGCTGGTATGTGTACATCTGCGCCAGTGTGTGTCCCCTTCCCAGCTTACCCCTTCATCCTTGTCCTCGCTGCTGGACTGGGAGCTGCACTGCTGCTCCTCTCTCCTGATGAGCCTCTCGTAGAGGTCAGAGACCAGGAAGGACGGGTAGTAGCGCTCTTTCATTGTCTCATACACATCACCCTGGATACGGTGGAACACGTCCGTGCCCTTGTTCCCCACCAGGGTCTGCTGGATCTCCTTGTACAGGGCTTTCTCCACCGGGATCTCCCTGCTCTCCACAAAGAAGTTCTGGTAGATCTCCCCCACCAGCTGGGGAACCTCATTCTGGGAAAAAACGAGTCAGGATGTGCAATGGGTTTTCAGCTTTAATAGACAGATTCAGTTTCCCCACAAGTCTCAGAGTAATGTTACCTGTCGGAGATATTTTACATGATGTCAGTAGTCACTAACACTGGCTTAACGTTTGATTTTGGAGGATGTGACAACTTTACCTTATTGGCAGTCTTGAGCATCTCCACTAGCTCCCAGAAGCTGATGAGAGCCCTCTTGTCCACTCGCTCCATGTAGACACGGAAGTGCTCCCGGAACCCTGGGTTAGACATGATCTCTTCAAATTGGAGGATCTACAGGGAACAGACAGAACACAGGGGGTTTACATAGAGGCTTTTGATCCAGCCCTGCTCAAACATTTTAGATAAAACCACACTAAATATAATCTTGTCACCAAATAATTGATTTAAACACACTATTTTGCAATGATGGTCTACAGTAGCTGCAACAGCACTCTGTAGGGTAGCACCATGGTGTAGCCAGAGAACAGCTAGCTTTCGTCCTCCTCTGGGTATATTGACTTCAATAAAAAAAAAACTAGGAGGCTCATGGTTCTCACCCACTTCCATAAACTTAGTCATTATGACAACTTCCGGAGTACGTCCTCCAACCTATCAGAGCTCTGGCAGCATGAACTGACATGTTGTCCAGCCAATAAAAGGATCAGAGAATGGATCTAGTACTGAAAAGCATAAGCTACAGCTAGCTAGCACTGTAGCGCATAAAATGTGGTGAGTTGTTGTCTCAGAGAAAGACAACAGTTTTGAACAAATTCATTTAGTCTCAAAATGAAGGAAAAGCAAGAGACATATTCATTATTTGAAGTCCACAAACAAAGGGACAAAGTGAGGAGAGTGTGTATAGATGGAAAAAGGAATCCAACATGGCTGCTACAAAAGTGAACTGTGTTTACGTGTGATCAGGGGTGTATTCATTCCACCGATTCTGTTGAAAAAGTTTCTTAAACGGAAGCAAACGGAGCGAAACGGGGATAAACATACCTGAAGTTGTCCAAAAGAAACTGATTACACCCTATATCAGCTAAATGCAGGTAAGAATGTGTCACTGTCTGACCATTTATTAACTTGGCCAAAGCTTTTGATTCGGTAGACCATTCCATTCTTGTCGGCTGGCTAAGGAGTATTGGTGTCTCCGAGGGGTCTTTGGCCTGGTTTGCTAACTACCGCTCTCAAAGATTGTAGTGTATAAAGTCAGAAAATCTGCTGTCTCAGCCACTGCCTGTCACCAAGGGAGTACCCCAAGGCTCAATCCTAGGCCCCATGCTCTTCTCAATTCACATCAACAACATAGCTCAGGCAGTAGCTCTCTCATCCATGTAAGAAGCTCTCTCATCCATGTATATGCAGATGATACAGTCTTATACTCAGCTGGCATCTACCTGAATTTTGTGTTAAATGCTCTACAACAAAGCGTTCTTGGTTCTCTACCCTTAACAACCTTGATCTGAACACCTCCAAAACAGAAGGTCATGTGGTTTGGTAAGAAGAATGCCCCTCTTCCCACAGGTGTTATTACTACCTCTGAGAGTTTAGAGATTGAGGTAGTCACCTCATACAAGTACTTGGGAGTATGGCTAGACAGTGCACTGTCTTTCTCTCAGCACATATTAAAGCTGTAGGCTAAAGTTAAATCTAGACTTGGTTTCCTCTATCGTAATTGCTCCTCTTTCACCCCAGCTGCCAAACTAACCCTGATTCAGATGACCATCCTACCCATGCTAGGTTACGGAGACATCATTTATAAATCAGCAGGTAAGGGTGCTCTCGAGCAGCTAGATGTTCTTTACCATTTGGCCATCAGATTTGCCACCAATGCTCCTTATAGGACACATCAGTGCACTCTATACTCCTCTATAAACCCTTCGCAAGACCCACTGGTTGATGCTTATTTATAAAACGCTCTTAGGCCTCACTCCCCCCTATCTGGAGATATCTACTGCAGCCCTCATCCTCCACATACAACACCCGTTCTGCCAGTCACATTCTGTTAAAGGTCCCCAAAGCACACATATCCCTGGGTCGCTCCTCTTTTCAGTTCGCTGCAGCTAGAACGAGCTACAACAAACACTCAAAATGGACAATTTGATCTCAATCTCTTCATTCAAAGACTCAATCATGGACACTCTTACTGTCAGCTGTGACTGCTATGTGTGGTGTATTGTTGTCTCTACCTTCTTGACCTTTGTGCTGTTGTCTGTGCCCAATAATGTTTGTACCATGTTAAGTGCTGCTACCATGTTGTGTTGCTACCATGTTGTTGTTATGTTGTGTTGCTGCCATGCTATGTTGTTGTCTTAGGTCTCTATGTAGTGTTGTCTCTTGTTGTGATGTGCGTTTTGTCCTATATTTATATTGTATTAAAACGTTTTATATATATATATATATATATATATATATATATATATATATATATATATATATATATATATATATATATATATATATATATATATATATATATATATATATATATATATATATATATATATATATATATATAACAGTGGCCCCATCCCCGCATGAGGCCTTTTGGTAGGCTGTCATTGTAAATAAGAATTTGTTCTTAACCGACTTGCCTAGTTAAATATAGGTTAAATAAGTCCTTAACCGACCTTAGTCCTTAGATGCGTTTACTTGCAGGCTGACTAGCAATGTATTGTGTTGCAATGTCCCTTACATTGGATGCCTAAATTGACTACAAAACAAGTTGAAGTGACATAATTCAAAATGATATATTTAAAAAACTCCCCTGAAGTTCGCGATTCACAAATTAATATTAATATTTTTTGTCGCATGATTCGATTGAACCGAATCCCATCTAATACAACGGCGAAGTGAATCCTTTGTTTCGTCAAAAAGAACCATTGAAAAGAATCATATGAATCATTCAAAAATGTTAATCAACTTTGTTTGGCCTTAGTCGCGAGTGTCTGTGGAAGGTTTTGGGGGATATGACGAAAATATTCAAACATGATAACACTAGCTAAACAGTTAACTACAGGGTACAATATGTTTTGAATTGGCTACCTAATTAGTTATTAATTTGTTCTCTATCATATTTTACAGACTAGGCCTACCTGCTGCTGTCTCTGTCCTTGACAAACGTCCCACTCTTTGCGCACACATGCAAGTGATGCGCTTAAACACACATGCGCTAAAGCGTCATTCCGATCCTGGCTGATATGTAGATTATTTGATTGTTAAAATATATTTTTAAACTGTGCCTAAATATATTACACTAACAAATTCTTAAAATAAAATTCCAAAACTGAGGGCTGGAAAACACAATTGTAAAATGTCATGACTTTTCCAGGATTTTCATGACTACAGGAACCCTGTATACTGGCCCCAGAGAACAGCAGACTCTGCATCCCAAATGGCACCCAATTGCCTATATAGGTCACTACCTTTAAACACAGGGCTATGGTCAAAAGTATTCCACTATGTAGGGAACAGGGAAAGGGGGGGGGGGGGGGGGGGGGTTCCTAGTCAGTTGTACCACAATGCATTCAACTGAAATGTGTCTTCCGCATTTAACTCAACCCCTCTGAATCAGAATAGGGTGGCAGCCAGTCAATAAATGCCATTGATTTGAAGGTTAGCCAGCCAATTTAAAGGTGACAACAAAAATGTACAGAATGGAGCACCACTCAGTGTGGTGAAGAGACCTGGGGTTATTCATCACTGCCAGATACAGACACTGTGCTCGTCAAAAACATTGAGAGCTCAGCCATCATGTCGTTACGGGACTAATGGCCCAATGTTCCAACAGGGTGTTCAGGGTGGGCTGACACAAACTGCATCCCAAACAGCACCCCATTTTCTACAAAGTGCACTACTTTGACCAGAGCCCCATCCGATCAGTTACTGAACTCCAGGTAAGGGAATGCCAGGCCCACATTCATTAAAGCTCAGTCATCTGGGACTGCAGAGGAGTCAAAGTAATGTTTAATGACACTCAAATACAGTTACAATTTGAACTAATGTAATGAACTGGGAGGCAATAAGGTCTTCCTCTCCCTGCTGTAATTATCCTCTATAGGGAACCTCTGGGCATGTCAACACAGTCCTCACTGTGAAATGCCAAAGGGCTCAGTGTATGTGTGTGCTGTAGATATTTCACTGTCAAACAAACACATGGCTGTTCTGCCGTCTTGGCTGTTCTGCCGTCTTGGCTGTTCTGCCGTCTTGGCTGTTCTGCCGTCTTGGCTGTTCTGCCGTCTTGGCTGTTCTGCCGTCTTGGCTGTTCTGCCGTCTTGGCTGTTCTGCCGTGTGATAAAACAGGATTTCATCTGCTACAGGCACTTTGTCAGAGTTTAGAGGGTTTAGAGCATGTGTCAAACTCATTCCTCGGAGGGCCGATCGTCTGCAGGTTTTTGCTCCTCCCTTGTACTTGATTGATGAAGTAAGCTCAAATTAGTAAGGAACTCCCCTCACCTGGTTGTCGAGTTCTTAATTGAAAGTAAAAAAATCAAAGACCAGCCGACACTACATGGAATGAGATTGACCCCTGGTTTAGAGGGATTAGCAGGACGTGTACTCCGAGCATGCGCTGACCAACTGGCAAGTGCTTCACTGACATTTTATAATGGTCTCTGACTGAGTCTGTAATACCAACATGTTTCAAGCAGACCACCATAGTCCCTGTGCCCAAGAACACCAAGGTAACCTGCTTAAAATGACTACTGCCTCCCGGGTGGGGCAGTGGTCTAGGGCACTGCATCGCAGTGCTAACTGCGCCACCAGAGTCTCTGGGTTCGCCCCCAGGCTCTGTCGCAGCCGGCCGCGACCGGGAGGTCCGTGGGGCGACGCACAATTGGGCCAGCGTCGTCCGGGTTAGGGAGGGTTTGGCCGGTAGGGACTTCCTTGTCTCATCGCGCTCCAGCGACTCCTGTGGCGGGCTGGGCGCAGTGCGCGCTAACCAAGGGGGGCCAGGTGCACGGTGTTTCCTCCGACACATTGGTGCGGCTGGCTTCCGGGTTGGAGGCGCACTGTGTTAAAGAAGCAGTGCGGCTTGGTTGGGTTGTGCTTCGGAGGACGCATAGCTTTCGACCTTCGTCTCTCCCGAGCCCGTACGGGAGTTGTAGCGATGAGACAAGATAGTAATTACTAGCGATTGGATACCACGAAAATTGGGGAGAAAAGGGGATAAAATTTATAAAAAATAAAATAAAAAAAATGACTACCAACCCGTAGCACTCACGTCTGTAGCCATGAAAGGCTGGTCATGGCTCACATCAACACCATCCTCACAGAAACCCTAGACCCACTCCAATTAGCATACCACCCCAACACATCCACAGATGACACAATCTCTATTGCACTCCACACTGCCCTTTCACACCTGGACAAAAGGAACACATACGTAAGAATGCTGTTCTACAGCTGCACCATCGAGCGCATCCTAATTGGTTGCGTCACCGCCTGGTATAGCAACTGCTCGGCATCCAACCGCAAAGCGCTACAGAGGGTAGAGCATACGGCTCAGTACATCACTGTGGCCAAGCTTCTTGCCATCCAGGACCTCTATACCAGGCGGTGTCAGAGGAAGGCCCTAAAAATTGCCAAAGACACCAGCCACCCTAGTCATAGACTGTTCTCTCTGCTACCACATGACAAGGAGTACCGGAGCACCAAGTCTAGGTCCAAAAGGCTTCTGATCAGCTTCTACCCCCAAGCTATAAGACTGCTGAACAGTTAATCAAATGGCTACCCAAACTATTTGCATTGACCCCGACCCCCCCCCTCCTTTTTTTTTACACTGCTGCTACTCTTTGTTTATCATCTATGCACTCCTACCTACATGTACATATTACCTATAAATAGCCTCGTTACTGTTATTTTATTGTGTTGCTTTTTTAAAAACTTTGTTTATTTAGTAAATATTTTCTTAACTGCATTGTTGGTTAAGGGCTTGTAAGTAAGCATTTCACCTGTTGTATTCAGCGCATGTAGCAATATCATTTTTTGTGATTAGAGAGTTGAGGGTTTTTTAGATTTAGAGGGTTTAGAGCAAAGGGACTGCAGACAGACTGACATAAACCCCAGCCAAACATCAACACTGGGCACTGTGTGTGTGTGTGTAGTCATACCCTCTGACTCTGGGGCCCCTCTCCCTCGTCCGTGCAGCCCTCCTCCTGCTGTTCGTAGTTGGGGCCTCCCAGGAGACGGATGCGTTTTTCACACTGCTTCTTGGCCACAGTCAGCTGGTTGATGTAGCGCTTCATGTTGCGTGCTCTGAGCAGGTCGGCCTTCATGGCTGCAGTCTCCTTCCCTTTACTGTCTGTAGGGACGAGTTGTCGGAGGACATCTTAGTATATTTAAAATATACGGTTGATCAGTTAAATACCTCCACCGAGGCCACAGATGCTTTAATCCAAAGATTTGATAGGTTAATCAAAGTGAACACCAAAGACAAAGGCACAGGACTTCAATTAGTCATGAGAGAAGAGATTCTTTATCAACCTTGTATTGAGACCAATAAAACTAGCTCCCTCAGACAGAGAGAACAACAGAACCCTGCAGGTCTCAGACAGACAGGAGATGGGACATGAATTCTTCAGATAAATTGACACGATTGAGTTCCACACCATCCCCATTACTGTGTTAGGATGATTCAGACAACTCATGTTACATCTATTTTCAACATGGCGTCTGTGGATGGACTAGAGGAGGGTGAATGAGAACATGATGCACTACGTTGTGGAGGAAACATCATCTGCCCTTCTACAAACATAACTCAATTTCCCCCCTGTACAGAGGTAATGAAAGCCTGGCTGGGAGGCAGATGGGGTGAGACAGAGGATCAAGTGAACAGCTTTTAGCTCACATTGGAGTTGCCACAATGTCTTTCTCATTCATCACATACAAATCATCCCCCCTCTTTCTCTGAATCGTATCGCTCAATTCATCTGAGAAAGGGTGAAGACTGACAACGGCAGCCTCTACTTTCTGCTGTGTGAGAGATCAGTCAGTGAATGACATTTAGCTTCCAGCCTGTCAGTTTCCAGTCCACTGCCCATCGCAGCTCGCTGAGAAAGAGAGAATATTAAAGTGTCGCAGCTTGCTGAGAGAGAAACATTTTAATGCATTCACTGGCTCAAAGAACCTTTGCCTCATAGGAAATTTCCGGTGAATTTCTCTGGATAATCACTGTGCCGACGCCTTGGTAACTGCCCAGCTGTCAATCATAGCTCTTAGTCATAGATGCAACATCAAACTCCATTGACATCAGAGCTGTTATATGCCTGGAACCGTACGCATAAAGCATCCCAGAGTAGGAGTGCTGATCTAGAATCAGTTTTCCTTTTTAGTTCACATTAAATAAGATTACATGGACAGGGGGGGACCTGATCCTAGATCAGCACTCCTACTCTTGATGCTTTGTGAATACGGTCTAGAACACAGCCTGTAGCTAAAGGTTGTTCACTAGAGGCAGTGGAGTTGTTGTTCATGGCCTACCTTTCTGTTTCTTCAGCTGGGGGAGGCTGCTGATGGTGGTGGCCTGAATGATCTCCACCACGATCTGGTACCTACAGAAGGAGAGAGAGGAAGAAGTTAGGAAGGGAGAAGAGACGGGAAGAACAAAAAGGAGTTGTTTCAGCTGGACTACCGTACCATTAGTATAATTGAAAACAGGACGTCATCCTGTAGGCCTGCCCAAAGAGCCACCCGTTACAATAGTAAGATGGATGTCATTTATGGTTAAGTATCAGAAGGTAGGAAAGCCATGGTGGTGCAGAGAACATTTAGTTTGAATTTCACATCCCAATTACAGGTGAAATAAGCCATTAAAGTGCCAATGAAACGATGACTCCAAGCAAGTAGAGATGACACCAATTGCAATCGTTTTGCGTTCTCACTGCCTCATACCATGCCTCGCCTCAAATGACCAGAGACGTCAAATAAATGTAATAGACTGCAGGGCCCCATAGAATGGTGTTGAATATTTAGCATGGAATATTGCTCCCTCTGGCACTCTCACAGACAGACTGGTTTGCATGTAATTACCTCATTGCAGTCAACTACAAGTAATGCTGAGGGTAGTTCAAGGCCATGTGACCTTGGATATGGGTAGATATGATTGGGATGATAACCATTGTATCCATCAGGAAATAATATTTGTGTCATACAGCATGTCATCTTAAGACTGACGTAGACACACATGCAACACGTCACTAACATTACATAGAGTATTAGCCATACAGTGCTTCATACATACAGTGCATTCGGAAACTATTCAGACCCCTTGACTTTTTCCACATTTTGTTACGTTACAGCCTTATTCTGAAATGGATTAAATAAAACATTTCTCATCTATCTACGCACAATACCCCATAATGACAAAGCAAAAACGGGTTTTTAGAAATACCTTATTTACATCATTCCCTTTGCTATGAGACTGGAAATTGAGCTCAGGTGCATCCTGTTCCTAATGAGCATCCTTCATCTGTTTCTACAACAGGCGTCCACTTGTGGTAAATTCAAATGGATTGGACATGATTTGGAAAGGCACACATCTGTCTACATAAAAAGAGCTCCGAGACAGGATTGTGTCGAGGCATAGATCTGGGGAAGGGTACCAAAAGACTTCTGCAGCATTGAAGGTCCCCAAGAACCCAGTGGCCTTCAGCATTCATAACTGGAAGAAGTTATGAACCACCAAGATTCTTCCTAGAGCTGGCAGCCCAGCCAAACTGAGCAATTGGGGGAGAAGGGTCTTGGTCAGGGAGGTGACCAAGAACCCAGTGGCCACTCTGAAAGAGCTCTAGAGTTTCTCTGTGGAAATAGAACCTTCCATGCCAAGCGTCACATCTGGAGGAAAGCTGGCACCACCCCTACTGTGAAGCATGGTGGTGGCAGCATCATGCTGTGGGGATGTTTTTCAGCAGCAGGAAATGGGAGACTAGTCAGGATCGAGGGAAAGATGAACGGAGCAAAGTACAGAGAGAACCTTGATGAAACCCTGCTCCAGAGCACTCAGGACCTCAGACTGGGGCGTCCTTGAGTGGCCCAGCCAGAGCCCGGACTTGAACATCTCTGGTGAGACCTGAAAATAGCTGTGCAGCAACACTCCCCATCCAACCTGACAGTGCTTGAGAGGATCTGCAGAGAAAAATGGGAGAAACTCCAAATACCCAAGAGGACTCAAGGCTGTAATCGCTTAATACATTAACAAAAAATTCTAAAAACCCGTTTTTGATTTGTCATTACGGGGTATTGACACAATACAGCACAAAATAGTCAGTGAAGGCATCATCAACCACTGCCTGTATGGGAACACTGTGTCCCAAATGGAACACTATTCCCTATATAGTAAAATACATTTAACCAGGGCCCAAGTCTCTGGTCAAAAGCAGTGGACTATATAGGGAATAGGCTGATTTAAATGATTCATTTACCATATTTTATAAATGTTTGCATTGAACTTGAAAACATGTCTGTTTTGAGTATATGTTGGCTAACCCCTGACCCATTTAAGCAATGTTTTGTCAATATTCACTGTTCTGCAACATATGCTTAAACAATTGAAGTATTTGCTGTGTATTACAGTGATATAAACACCCTTGTTTTAGAGACATGTTGTAGTGATAAGGGACGTTAGCTTTATAAAATGTTTTATTTTCCAATTCTATAAAAACATGCCAAAATGCTTAAAAAAAAATGAGCCCTGGAGCATTATAGTGGAATAAAACAGACCCAAAAGAAGTTGAGATTTGTATTACCGGTACATATTTGAATAAACAATCAAGGTGTTTAAACACTTGGACAATAGAAACAATTGTGATGTAAAACCCTCCTGTTACAGTGATGTAAAACCCCCGTTACAGTGATGACCACCGTTTTAGAGACCTGTTATACCGATAAACCCCTCCTGTTTTAGAGGCCTGTTACACTGATATAAAACCCTGTTCTTGATTCCCTGATAAAGCGCTTTGCTACAGTACATGTCATCTTACTGAAGCTCAGTTCCCATGGAAACCCAGCAGTAAGGTATACGGACAGGGCAGGTTCAGTGTAATTTAAGCTAGAGCTCTTCGTCATCAGTGGGCTTAAATATGGTTACATCTACCATGCTAAGCTAGCTCATTTAGCTGTCTGGATACTGCAATTATCTCGCAAGTGAAAAGCCTTATATCCAACAGGTAGCCTAGCGGTTAAGAGCGTTGGGCCAATAACAAAAAGTTCGCTGGTTCGAATCCGCCGATGTGCCCTTATGCAACGCACTTATCCCTAATTGCTCCTGTAAGTCGGCTCTGATAAAGAGCCTCTGTTAAATGCCTAAAAAGTAAATCCACTGGTTTAAACTGTTGGACACGGCAAGAGAACAAACACATTAGCCAAAATGATTTCCGTAACTGAGAATAAGATCAGACACCTCTGGTAAACAGACTACCAACAGTAGATACATATGAGTCATCCTTAGATAATGTAGCAGGCTGTCCTTGCAACATTTTAGCCAGCTGCTTAATACAAGAGAACATTGCCAAGGCTCAGAGTGCCTAAGAAAAAAATTGTTTACAATTGGATCAATATAGCTTCAAATTGGCAACGAAAGAAATAAAGGGTCTATATCTTGTGATTGATGTGGAGAACATGACTAGTTTTAACGATTAAAGCATATGAAATCGTTGCCTTTGAGAGTGCCATACAGAAAGATTGGACTGATCCACAGTTGTGATGGATCAGGTATTATAAGATGCTTTGCTGATTTATCATACACTAGTAACTACAGGGCATTCAATGGCTGCATCCCAAATGGCACCCTCATCCCTATAGAGTTCACTACCATAGGGCTCTGGTCAAAAGTAGCAGACGATTGGGAATAGGGTGCCATTTGGGATGTATACATCCGTCCTCTAATGCAGTTTCTGATCGTCATGCACACGGCAGGCTGAACACCAGCTGCATGCACAGCGCCTTCAGAAAGTATTTATACCCCTTGACTTATTCCACATCTTGTATTATAGCCTGAATTCAAAATGGATTCAATAAAAAAAAAAAATCTCACCCATCTGCACATAATACCCCATTATGACGAAGTAAAAACATGTTTAGAAATGTTTGCAAACTTAATTAAAATGAAATACAAAAATAATTTGCATAAGTATTCACACCCGAGTCAATACTTTGTAGAATACCTTTGGTGGTGATTGCAGCTTTGAGTCATCTTGGGTATGTCTGTATAAGCTTTGCACATCTGGATTTTCCCCCCATTCTTCATTGCATATTTTCTCAAGCTCTGTTAAGTTAGATGGGGAGCAGCGGTCACGTGCAGTGCTGTGGAGACTGTTGTCCTTCTGGCAGGTTCTCCTATCTCAGCCAAGGAACTCTGTAGTTCTGTCAGAGTGGTCGTTGGGTTCTTGGTCACCTCCCTGACAAAGGTCTTATTGCCCGGTTGCTCAGTTTGGTCAGACGGCCAGGTCTAGTCAGAGTTTGGGTAGTTCCATATTTTTTTTCTCAATTTCCCGATGGAGACCACTGTGCTCTTGGAAACGTTCAATACTTTACAAATTATTTTAAAACCTTCCCCAGATATATGCCTCATCACAATTCTCTCAGAACTACAGACAGTTTCTTGGACTGCATGGTATAGTTTCTGCTCTGACATGCACTGTCAACTGTGGGACCTTGTGTAGACATGTGTGTTTGTAAATCACATCCAAACAATTGAAACTGGTCACAGGTGGACTCCAATCAAGCTGTAGTGACATTTCAAGGATGATTAAAAAATGTATTAGATGCACCTGAGCTCAATTTGAAGTGTCATAGCAAATGGGGTGTGAATACTTACAGTTGGTCATTATGGGGTATTGTGTGTAAATGGGTAAGAAGTTCTTTATTAAAATTTGAATTCAGGCTGTAACAAAATCTGGAATAAGTCAAGGGGCATGAATACTTTCTGAAGGCACTGTATTTATGTATGCATGTACACTGAGTGTAAAAAACATTAGCAACACCATCCTAATATTGAGCTGCAACCCCCTTTTACCCTCAGAACAGCCTGAATTCGTCAGGGCATGGACTCTACAAGGTGTCAAAAGTGTTCCACAGGGATGCTGGCCCATGTTGACTCCAACGCTTCCCACAGTTGTGTCAAGTTGGCTGGATGTCATTTGGGTGGTGGAAGTTTCCTGTGTGCGAGTATGAAACTCAGCAGCGTTGCAGTTCTTGATACAAACAAGTGCGCCTGGCACCTTCTACCATACTCTGTTCGAAGGCACTTAAATATTTTGTCTGGCCCATTCACCCTCTGAATGGCACACATACAATACAGCTCTCAAATTGTCTCAAAGCTTAAAAATAATTATTTAACCGGTGTGTGCGCACACACACACACACTTCGGAAACTATTCAGACCTCTTAACAAAATGTGGAAAAAGTTACGGTATTCTAAAATGTATTTATTTATTTTTAAATATCCTCAATCTACACACAATACCCCATAATGACAAAGCGAAAACAGGTTCAGACATTTTTGTAAATGTATAAAAATACGTAAATAAGGTCTTTTTGTTGTAAGTATTCAAACCCTTTGCTTTGAGACTTGAAATTGAGCTGAGGTGCATTCTGTTTCCATTGATCATCCTTAAGATGCATCTACAACTTGGAGTCAACCTGTAGAAAGGCACACACCTGTCTATATAAAGTCCCACAGTTGACAGTGCACATCAGAGCAAAAATCAAGCAGGACAGAGTTCCTTTGTCTAGTGTCTGTGTTCTTTTTCCCCATCTTAATGTTTTCTTTTTATTGGCCTGTCTGCCTAGAAGGCCAGCATCCCGGAGTCGCCTCTTCACTGTTGACTTTGAGACTGGTGTTTTGCGGGTTCTATTTAATGAAGCTGCCAGTTGAGGACTTGAGGCGTCTGTTTCTCAAACTAGACACTAATGTACTTGTCCTCTTGCTCAGTTGTGCACCGGGGCCTCCCACTCCTCTTTCTATTCTGGTTAGAGCCAGTTTGCTCTGTTCTGTGAAGGGAGTAGTAAACAGCGTTGCACCAGATCTTCAGTTTCTTGGCAATTTCTCGCATGGAATAGCCTTCATTTCTCAGAACAAGAATAGACTGACGAGATTCAGAAGAAAGTTCTTTGTTTTTGGCCATTTTGAGCCTGTAATCGAACCCACAAATGCTGATGCTCCAGACAATCAACAAGTCTAAAGGACAGTTTTATTGCTTCTTTAATCAGAACAACCGTTTTCAGCTGTGCTAACATAATTGCAAAAGTGTTTTCTAATGATCAATTAGCCTTTTAAAATGCTAAACTTGGATTAGCTAACACAACATGCCATTGGAACACAGGAGTGATGGTTGCTGATAATGGGAAATTACGCTTATGTAGATATTCCATAAAATCTGGCGTTTCCAGCTATAAGTCATTTACAACATTAACAATATCTACACTGTATTTCTGATCAATTTGATGTCATTTTAAAAATGGACAAAAAAAAAAAAGTGCTTTTCTTTCAAAATCAAGGACATTTCTAAGTGACCCCAAACTTTTGAACGGTAGTGTATGTATGGACACTGAGTGTACAAAACATTAGGAAAACATGCTCTGTCCATGAGACGGACCAAGTGAAAGCTATGATCCCTTATGACCCAGCCAGCCAGCCAGCGTCGCGGTGTTAGGTCGACAGGCTGACCCAGCCAGCCAGCCAGCGTCGCGGTGTTAGGTCGACAGGCTGACCCAGCCAGCCAGCCAGCGTCGCGGTGTTAGGTCGACAGGCTGACCCAGCCAGCCAGCCAGCGTCGCGGTGTTAGGTCGACAGGCTGACCCAGCCAGCCAGCCAGCGTCGCGGTGTTAGGTCGACAGGCTGACCCAGCCAGCCAGCCAGCGTCGCGGTGTTAGGTCGACAGGCTGACCCAGCCAGCCAGCCAGCGTCGCGGTGTTAGGTCGACAGGCTGACCCAGCCAGCCAGCCAGCGTCGCGGTGTTAGGTCGACAGGCTGACCCAGCCAGCCAGCCAGCGTCGCGGTGTTAGGTCGACAGGCTGACCCAGCCAGCCAGCCAGCGTCGCGGTGTTAGGTCGACAGGCTGACCCAGCCAGCCAGCCAGCGTCGCGGTGTTAGGTCGACAGGCTGACCCAGCCAGCCAGCCAGCGTCGCGGTGTTAGGTCGACAGGCTGACCCAGCCAGCCAGCCAGCGTCGCGGTGTTAGGTCGACAGGCTGACCCAGCCAGCCAGCCAGCGTCGCGGTGTTAGGTCGACAGGCTGACCCAGCCAGCCAGCCAGCGTCGCGGTGTTAGGTCGACAGGCTGACCCAGCCAGCCAGCCAGCGTCGCGGTGTTAGGTCGACAGGCTGACCCAGCCAGCCAGCCAGCGTCGCGGTGTTAGGTCGACAGGCTGACCCAGCCAGCCAGCCAGCGTCGCGGTGTTAGGTCGACAGGCTGACCCAGCCAGCCAGCCAGCGTCGCGGTGTTAGGTCGACAGGCTGACCCAGCCAGCCAGCCAGCGTCGCGGTGTTAGGTCGACAGGCTGACCCAGCCAGCCAGCCAGCGTCGCGGTGTTAGGTCGACAGGCTGACCCAGCCAGCCAGCCAGCGTCGCGGTGTTAGGTCGACAGGCTGACCCAGCCAGCCAGCCAGCGTCGCGGTGTTAGGTCGACAGGCTGACCCAGCCAGCCAGCCAGCGTCACGTGTTAGGTCGACAGGCTGACCCTGCCAGCCAGCGTCGCGGTGTTAGGTCGACAGGCTGACTTAATAAAATAGAGCCTGCACATTCACAAGCTCCACCACGTACCTTATTCACTAACATAAGCTCCACCTTGTACCTTTATTCACTAACACAAGCTCCACCACGTACCTTTATTCACTGACACAAGCTCCACCTCGTACCTTATTCACTAACACAAGCTCCACCACGTACCTTATTCACTAACACAAGCTCCACCACGTACCTTTATTAACTAACAAACAATGTTTAGATCCTACAAGAATCTTCGTCAGGTTGGCATGGCTCATAAGAGTGTGGCGCTGGAGGGAGGGAGTAATGACTGTAGCCTGCAGGAGAGCTGAACACCAAGAGGAGGTAAAGCATCCTGATCCGAGGCTGCAGCCAGGGATTGTTTTGGTCCTAGTGTCATTTCATGAAAAGCTGCGCTGTATGTCAATGACAGAGAAACACAGGGCTGTGACAAGGGGAGAGGGAATCACGAATGAGGCTGTCAGACAGGAGAGCTCTCTATGCTTAGGGACACAGAGAAGCAGGTATATAGAGGCTCACAAACACACAGGTTTGTCACTCAGGGTGGCTTAAGGTGAGTAGTGCTCAGCAATTAAATTACATTTAGTTTTTTAAATAACTAATTGACCGAAGTTGCTTTAATTATTTGAATTCCATTTAGTTTGGGCTTTTTTCTGTGTGCTCAACGCACCTTTTGTCTAGAGAGATCTCTCTGGGACATGTTGTCCAACTCATCATAGTTAAGCTCAGAAAACATGGTAATTAACTACAATGACCAGAATCCATTGCGCCTACAGCTGCCTGTTCTCATTGGTTCTTGCTGGGCAAGCATGCCTGTGGGGGCGGCAGACAGATACAGCGGTTGTTAGGCATCTCTACCCAACAATACATCTAATTGATTGATAGTTGTTATTTAGCAGTTTTAAAAAGTATGACTTATCTACTTTGAAGTACTACTGAAATAGTGTTTGTCGTCAGACAGCAGGCAGCTAGCCAGGATGACTCCATTGATGACTCTTTTGGGAGCACTGAGATAAAAGGCTGTCTGGCTGATACTGCCTGAGCATAGATGAGATGATGACTTGGAATAAAATAACTAACATACACAACTGAAATATTTTATTAAAGTATTGTGAATAAATTGTGGTTAGAGCCTAATAAGTGATAGTAAAGCGCAGTCACTCACTACCATCTTGTTTTGTGCTGTTACAGCATTGAACCCACATAATGCATGTATTGTTTAAAACATTTAAATTGATAATAATAAAAATAAAATAAAAAACACAAACCGACGGGCTTCAAAAAGCACTAATCTCTCAGCACTAAAGGGGAGAGACGGTGTGACGTGTTGGTATGATGACGCACGCAAGTCGAGGTGACACGAGACAGCGTGGTTGAGGTGTACGTGTCGGCATGGCTAATGAGAAAACTGGAGATCTTCTGTGTCAGTCAGGACATCGACACACATACGAGCCACACGCAGAAGCACTAGTAGGAGGAGGGTTGGGGAGGGTTCTGTCCGTACCTGAGCTGTTTGAGGAAGTCGATGTCTGAGGAGGAGCTGATGAGCTTGATGAACTCCTCGTAGGACGGGGCGTAGGTATAGGCCTTCTTGTGGTGCTCGTTGAGCTGTTCGCGGTGCTCCAGCTGAGAAAGCAGCATAAGGTTCAGGAAGTCTGGGTCACTCAGCACCTCCACCAGCGGCTTCAGCACTGCACACACACACAGTAGAAAACAGGCTTATAGTGTGGCATGCTCCAGCTTAATCATTTAGACACACACACACGAGAACTAGCTAATATTGTAAAGTGACATCCTCTGACACAAGCACAAACTAAAGAGCCATTGAATGTAAAAGCCTCCTCTCTTCCTCAACCACACACTATCCTGGATTACCTTTATTACAATGGCATGTCTGGACTGCCTTCAGATATCACTGGCTATCTTAGTGGGCTTCTTCACATTTCATTTTTATGGAGGAGATAAATGTTTTATAAGGGAAGGGGTGACTCATACATGCTTACGCAAGAAGCCGTAAACAGCTGAACAGGTAAAGGCTGGCAGGCAGTAGGCCAGGGCTATGTCCAAAATGTCTCCCTTTTCACTATATAATGCATTGCTTTTGACCAGGGCCCATAAGGAGTGCACTTTGTAGAGCAGGGATTCCCCCCCCTTGCACCAAACCTGCAAACATTTCTGAGTGCTGTGCTGCTGTGATGCAAAGCAAACTATCAGATTCCTCACACATAGCTGGTGGAATGGCTTTCTAAATGGTGATTTCATAGATAATCTCTGGCAAATGGAATCAGATTGGCCACTCCAGGCAGCCCCCAGCCTTGGTACAGAGGGCAGCGGTCAGTACATTTCCCCAAACTTCACCCTCTCTGGTTGTGTACAAAATGGCACCCTATTTCCTACAGAGTGCACTACTTTTGAACAATGCCCTATGCACTGTTCAAAAGTAGTGCACTACATTGGAAATAGGGTGCCATTTGGGAGGTACACCTCTCTACATCCAGTCAGTCCTCCATGGAAACCCATAGAAGTACTAGAGCCTGGTTGAGCTCAGTTAGATTTAATTTCTTGAACAAAGGGACATTGTATTCTATCCTCAAATCGTATCACTTTGATGTGAGATCAAATAAAATAAACAAATTACAAAAAATGAACAAATGCCCCCCTAAAACTGATAACATGTGAAACAATAGCATTGAAATCTGATAACATCTGACTAATGTCGAGCAGCACTAATGTCGAGCAGTAACGTTGAGCATTTTGGATGCTCTTAAAACAGAACCTCACCAACACCATGACAGGAGAGTGGAGGTATAACAGAACCTCACCAACACCATGACAGGAGAGTGGAGGTATAACAGAACCTCACCAACACCATGACAGGAGAGTGGAGGTATAACAGAACCTCACCAACACCATGACAGGAGAGTGGAGGTATAACAGAACCTCACCAACACCATGACAGGAGAGTGGAGGTATAACAGAACCTCACCAACACCATGACAGGAGAGTGGAGGTATAACAGAACCTCACCAACACCATGACAGGAGAGTGGAGGTATAACAGAACCTCACCAACACCATGACAGGAGAGTGGAGGTATAACAGAACCTCACCAACACCATGACAGGAGAGTGGAGGTAAAAAAAACGGTGTAAATCTAACATGTTCAGTACCTTGAAGGAGGGATGTTGCTAAGTAACGGTGGTAATGAAGATATAATTAGGGGTCTGGAAGTATATTTTTGTCATCCATCTGTGCCTGCAAGATAAACAAAATCGCCCCCACACCTTCTTGACAGCCCATTTAGCTCTGCCTCCTTGGTCTGCAGTCAGGCAGCCTTCACTGCTATTAACAGAACCACATCTGTGATGGCACAGCAAGTCAGTTCACAAGTAAGTAAAACCCTGTTGTGAAACAGTCTTTTCTGATTGGTGTTGCCTTTTGCTTTTCCATATGGCATCACATGACGTCTTCAGAGACAGTCTAGAGTCATTAATATTTTAACACCAGCAACTATCTGGTTGTTCCCTGTTGTTTTTTGGTTAGTACAGCGAGAAGCATGCGAGAGCATTTCCCCTCCTCCTAACAGCATAAATACAGTAGCTGACAAGTCATTCAGTTTGAGCTCTGGCACATCATCCAGCCCACATCATTGCTCATCATGCCAGTGTTGCATGAAATAGATTTCCAATTCACTGCGTAAGGGTGCCATTTGGAACACAATTTCCCATAGGTTTTGGGCCCTGGTCAAAAGTAGTGCATAATAAAGGGTATAGGGTGCAATTTGGGACGCATAGTGAATCAGTCCCTGTGTTGAATGAATAATGGATGAGCTTTAGAGAGAGGACGGTGTGTCCCTGGCTGTCTGTGTACCTTTGGTGGTGATAACCTCCACTAGAACCACGCGCAGGCTGTAGGAGCGGGCGTCTCGTGTGGGCAGCAGGCACAGCATGAGCAGGCGGGCACAGCAGCGCAGGAACCGTAGCTCCTCCTCAGGGCTCTGCAGACACTGGTGAAGGGGGAAGGGCTTGGGCAACTCCTCCTGCCTGGGAGAGGGGGGGGGGTTAGAGAAGGGTGGGGCTCATCACAGAGCACACCCTGCTGTCTCCTACATTAACTTTTTTGTTCTGCACACTACAGAGGAGCGTTTCCTTACTGCACAGGCAATGCCAGTATCTTTGTGTAAGCTGATTACTGCTGATAAACTTAGACAAATCAATGGAATTAATTGTAGCGCTTAGTTTTTCCCCCCCAATCGGACTCCAAGCAGGATAAAGGCTGGTCAGCCACCAGAGATTTGGTATTCAGCTTTAGAGGGCAATCTGTCCTCATGACATATCTCTGTACAGAGATGCTGGAGAGAACATAGTTGATACTGATCCATACTGCAGTCACAGCTCTTTCATTTTAATGAGGCATGACACCAGGCATGACATAAGTGTGCATTTACTGGAAAGCCTACATACAGAAGTGTGCTTTGAACAAAACACACTCACCCCTACTTAAGACTATCCATTCACTATGATGGGTTTGTCAAAGTGAGCATCATCTTTGTGTAAATAAAGCTGCAGTCTTAAAAAAGACAAGTGACAAACCCATCATAGAACAATGTCATGGGAGCTCTGGGGGGGCAGGGAACTCTGGGGGGGCAGATGTATCTGTCATGACGTTGCCTGTTTAGGTACATAAAGCCCATCCCCCTCTCCCTGCCACTCCCTGCCTCCCCCTTTCCTCCTTCAACCCATGCTGTGGTCACAGAGAGACGTCGTAAATTCCTGAGAATCTCCTCATGGCCAAACAGGGGTAAAGGGTAAACAGGACAGAGGGTTTTATTCCACCTCACAGAACTTGAGGTACGAACAGATTTCATGTTCCTGCAAAAGTATTAAAGATCGGTGAAGATTCCAGCTATTAACCGGTCCGTTTGTCACAATGTGGGAAACTCATGGGAGACTGTGTGGCTACATTACCATACCGCTGTTTGTATAATAACCTCAGATATGAGGTTTACATCTGTTTGTTGTATAAAATAAATGAGTGAGTATGATACTGTTTGTATAATTGTGTAATATGATTTTGGACTGTTTAATGAAGAAAAATACAAATCCCTTTTGATTTGAACTAAATCCGAGGACCCGCCCCTGAGCCAGTTGGGTCAGACATCCTGGGACAGCCCCTCTCTGCAATTCCGATTAAAACCCAACTCTGAGAAATTATCAGTAGACCATGTTTTTTCTCCATAGGAGGAGAACAAAGGTTAAGTACCATTGCTGAATCTTTAACCATACCACGTGGTTAAACTCCTAGACGAATAAGAACACGTCTTTGATATTGACTACTAGTCTGCAGCTAGGAATTCGGTATCATTGAACGCGAAGAAAGACAACCGCCGAAACATTCATTCTATAACGAATGTCACTCTGAACTATCCACAATAACCAAGACAGAAGAATCAACAGAAACAAACTTTTCTCCAGCGATCAAGACGACACACTGAGCGTAAATAAATATATATATATTGATTGCAATTGTTCCCGAAGGAGTGAGCGTTCATGTGTAAAGGATTAGCATGTCAATTGTTATAATTATGGACTCTGTAGTGACTTCTTAGTCGAACACAATTTTCCCTTTGTCTAACAAGCCGCCATGCCGGTTCAGCCCACTAGGGCATATTTCTCCCATCATTTCATGTAAATATTTTAAGTTTGTTTGTTTATGCATTTCTGTGAATTACTTAGTTAGTAATAAATAAATGATTTAAGACAATTGATGTATGGATGACTCATAGTGAAGACTGGGTTCGTGCAGATAACCAACAATTTACGACGTTTGGATGAGACTAACGTGAGGTAAAATAAATAAATCATTAATCAGAAGACTATTGATCAGATATGAAAATATCTGAAAGATTATATTGGGAAATTATAACTTTGTTATCTGACTACTTTCCCTGGTGCTCCCAAATTCATAGTTAATTAGTTACGTTATTATTTAGTTGATCGCGTAATAACTAATTACAGAGAATCTTTGAAAAAACTATAAGTCTTCAATTTAATGATAGCAAAGACATATCTCAGCAGTTTTGGTCAGTGCATCTGAAACAAGCTGGGAAAGAACTGCATCCACTGTGCTAAATAATGAGCAGCATCTCCAGCTGGAAGTCTTTGGGCGAGAAGGACTGACTGGCTGAACTTCTGAAAAGCCTCATTTAAAGTTCAAGAGGGACCTCTGACATGACACAGACTGCTAGAGTAGCTCTGTCTGAACAGAGAAAATGTGGCACTGGCAACATACAAAATACATTATTATACCCCATAATACACAATATTAATCTAGCACAGGAAGATTACACAATGGATGCATCCCAAACGGCATCCAATAAAACTATCAGTTGATGGATGAGGACCACTTTCTTCCTTCTTTCAAAGTCAATGTGAGATGCAGAGCCAGAGACACACACAGTACAGAAACCAAGGGAAGCAGCTTGCTCACTGTGGACCCTACCTGCTCAAAGTCTTTCCAAATAGTGACATTTGCTCTAAATTCCAACAGGTTACCTAGCTGAGAGCAGAGTCCCTGCTTCAATGTTGACTGTTTGGAACTGGCCTACTGTTAAAATGTATCTAATGGATTGCTTATAGAAAATAATATCTTAATTGGTTGCTTCACTGTATTGTAAGTAACACTATGCATTTCGGGAGCTAAATGAACTGACAGACAGTCACAAGTGAGTAACTTATTTTAAAAAGGCATAATGAACACATTTAAATTGTTTTTTATGACTTCCGCTGCTCAGACAGTACAGGGCATTCGGAAAGTATTCAGACCCCTTGACTTTTTCCACATTTTGTTATGTTACAGCCATATTCTAAAATTGATCAGATTGTGTGTCCACCCTTAAATCTACACACAATACTCCATAATGACGACGCAATTTTTTTTTAATCACATTTACATAAGAATTCAGACCCTTTACTCAGTACTTTGTTGAAGCACCTTTGGCAACGATTACTTGAGTATGATGCTACAAGCTTGGCACACCTGTATTTTGTGAGTTTCTCCCATTCTTCTCTGCAGTTCCTCAAGCTCTGTCAGGTTGGATGGGGAGTGTCGCAGCACAGCTATTTTCTGGTCTCTACAGACTCTTCCTACAGTTGGATCCGGTTAAAGTCCAGGCTCTGGCTGGGCCACTCAAGGACATTCAGAGACTTGTCCCGAAGCCACTCCTGCGTTGTCTTGGCTATGTGCTTCGGGTCGTTGTCCTGATGGAAGGTGAACCTTTGCCCCAGTCTGAGGTTCTGAGAGCTCTGGAGCAGATTTTCATCAAGGATCTCTGTACTTTGCTCTGTTCATCTTTCCCTCGATCATGACTAGTCTCCCAGTCCCTGTCACTGAAAAACATCCCTACAGCATGATGCTGCCACCACCATGCTTCACCTTAGGGATGGTGCCAGGTTTCTTCCAGAGGAGATGCTTGGCATCCAGGCCAAAGAGTTCAATCTTGGTTCCATCAGACCAGAGAATCTTGTTTCTCACAGTCAGAGTCCTTTAGGTGCCTTTTGGCAAACTCCAAGCAGGCTGTCATGTACCTTTTACTAAGGAGTTGCTTCCATCTGGCCAGTCTACCATAAAGGCCTGATTGGTGGAGTTATGCAGAGATGGCTGTCCTTCTGGAAGGTTCTCCCATCTCCACAGAGGAACTCCGGAGCTCTGTCAGAGTGACCATCGGGTTCTTGGTCACCTCCCTGATAGCCCAGCTCTAGGAAGAGTCTTGGTGGTTCCAAACTTCTTCCATTTAAGAATGATGGAGGCCACTGTGTTCGTGGGGATCTTCAATGCCGGAAAAATTGTTTTGTACCCTTCCCAGATCTGTGCCTCGACACAATCCTGTCTCGGAGCTCTACGGACAATTCCAACCAACCTAATGGCCTGATTTTTGCTCTGACGTGCACTGTCAACTGTGGAACCTTATATAGACAGTTGTGTGCCTTTCCAAATCATGTCCAATCAATTAAAATTTACCACAGGTGGACTCCAAGTTGTAGAAACATCTCAAGGATGATTAATGGAAACAGGATGCACCTGAGCTCAAATTCAAGTCTCATAGCAAAGGGTCTGAATACTTATGTAAATAAGGTATGTTTTTTATTTGTAATACATTTTCAAAAAAAATTGAACAACCTGTTATCACTTTGTCATTATGGGATATTGTGTGTAGATTGAGGAGGACATGTGTTTTTATTCAATCCATTTTAGAACAAGGCTGTAACGTAATTTTTTGGGGGGAAAAGTCAAGGGGTCTGAATACTTTCCCCATTTCCCTGTCTGTCCTTGCTTTCCTATGAGTGAGCTCCACTTCTACGTGTACATATCCGGGGCAAATGGAACAGAGACTGTACAGTATCGTAAACACTGACCAGTAGCTCATCCCTTACGGTTGAAAACGGCAGATTTTGTCATTGATAAGCAACAAAATTGGAACACAGTGGCTGTAAAGTAACATGCTATACATGACGCCAGAGGTCACGTTCTCTGCTTCACAGGGATGCATGGGTTTTGACTGATAGAATCAACAGTAATTGTGTGACGGTGGGGACGCAGGGCTGTGTTTCAAACAAAAAACTACACGTGCACTTGCTTCTGTTCATCAATGGCAAAGCTAGTAGAGCTTAAAAAAAGCACCTGATAGCTGAAAGCTCTTTCCTTGAGTCATAAAAGCTCATTGAAATGACTTAGGAACTGTTCAGTTTGAAGAGGTCTGTGGCAACTTGGATACACCTCACACTCAAACCCTTGTTATCGTTTTTCTCATCTTGCACCTACTCCAAAAAGTACTTTCAGATTTTGTTATTGACAAATGCTGTGAAAAGTACATTAAATGTAAAATACACATAAAATCAGTGTAATGTTTGGTTAAAGTCTTGTGAACTGCTGTGTCCTGATAATTTCCCCATAATCTCCAAAGTGTTCTCTTTCAATTGCTACCATGGTCATGCATATGCTTTTTATAGTTTACATCTGGCCCAATTCATATTGTGACGACCTTCCCACTGTGTCTTCCGTATTCTTTCTCTTGTTTTCCTTATTAGGATGTCGGCTGAGGGAGCAGGGAAGGCCGTCAGCGACATGGGACACACCTGGGCTCTCTCCATGCAGACACACTGTTGGATTTTGGTTGTGGCATTTTTGTGGCCGTTTGTTTGCTTTGGCACCTTTCAACACCCCTCATTATCACATTAATGTACGCAACCACTCACTTACGCTACTGATTACTGACGACACACACCATAGTTAATTGTATTTACGTTACTTCAGTTAATAAATATATTTTTTGTTATTCCTAATCTCCACGTTGTCTCCCTTTTTGTTATGGACTTCGAGCCGGTTCGTGCCCATATCCAATTTCCAAAGGGGTTAACCAAACAGCTAAAACAGTCAGACAGTGAAGAAGCATCCTCTCCAGTCCAGTAGCATAAGTTTTAGTAAGAACCCTGTCCCGAGCTTTGCTCCATGGCCACAAACTAAAATAAGCAAGGCTGCTCTCCTTTCCTGAGGAAAGTGGGAAGCTGGGTAATGCCGAGTATTACAGAGTGAGGATGACCACCTCTATATTCTCACCAGACCAGAGAGGCCCATGTTAGGGCCCCTGAACCTCTCCTCTAGCCTGCTGCTTGCTCCCAGATCGGTTTGTGCTGTCCTAACTCCTATGGTTGTCAAACCAACATGACTTGGCAAGACAGCACAAACAGATCTCCTCCTCCTCCCACACACACACTCCTATACCTGGTATTGGCCGTCTTGAGGTCACAGAAGTGTGCATGGAGAGTCTTGACGGTGTCATTGCAGACCACGTTGACCATGTCGACGTCTGCCAGGCGGCCCCGCAGCTGCTTGGCCATCTCCCAGAAGTCCTCTGACAGCATCTGGTAGAGCTGTCCCTCGTCGCGGCTCAGCGGCACATACCACGACAGGACATAGTCCCTGTAGCTGTAGTCAAACACTGGAGAAACAGAGAAGACGTGGTTGGTACACTGCTTGGCAAAATACAGGGTAAATTTAAGCAGAAGCATCAATAGAAATCTCTGCTGCTAAAGGGTAGCAAAACTCTGAAGTCTCTGTTCGGCCACAATCCGTCTTTATTTCACGGTGTAGGTTTACATTAAGACTGGATCATGTTGGACCATCAGCCCCACCTCCTATTCTTACTCAATCCTAGCCTAGTACATCAGCCACTAATAGCTAGCTAATGCTTACTAGGTACGATTGGAAACATTGCTGTGTGCTCATTTGGATATGGTCCTTTCAGAGCCTCACCAAGCCGTAATGTTAAATAGAATTACATTTGACATTACTCTACCGGTTCCTCTGGTTAAACCAACTTATCAACACGTTGGTAGTGGGTTCACATTTCTAGTAGAGGTCGACCGATTATGATATATATATATAATAATAATAATAATAATAATAATGACAACTATAACAATACTGAATGAACACTTATTTTAACTTAAAAAAATAAATATATTTAGTCTCAAATAAATAATGAAACATGTTCAATTTGGTTTAAATAATGCAAAAACACAGTGTTGGAGAAGAAAGTAAAAGTGCAATATGTGCCATGAAAAAAAGTTAACGTTTAAGTTCCTTGCTCAGAACATGAGAACATATGAAAGCTGGTGGTTCCTTTTAACATGAGTCTTCAATATTCCCAGGTAAGAAGTTTTAGGTTGTAGTTATTATTGGACTATTTCTCTCTACCATTTGTGTTTCATATACCTTTGACTATTGGATGTTCTTATAGCCACTATAGTATTGCCAGCCTAATCTCAGGAGTAGATAGGCTTGAAGTCCTAAACAGCGCAATGCTTGAAGCACAGCGAAGAGCTGCTGGCAAATGCAGGAAAGTGCTGTTTTAATGAGTGCTTACGAGCATGCTGCTGCCTACCACCGCTCAGTCAGACTGCTCTATCAAATCATAGACTTAATTATAATATAATAACACAGAGAAATACGAGCCTTCGGTCATTAATATGGTAAAATCCGGAAACTATCATTTCAAAAACAAAAGGTTTATTCTTTCAGTGAAATACCGAACCGTTCCGTATTTTATCTAACAGGTGGCATCCCTAAGTCTAAATATTGATGTTACATTGCACAACCTTCAATGTTAAGTCATAATTATGTACAATTCTGGCAAATTAATTACGGTCTTTTTAGGAAGAAATGGTCTTCACACAGTTCGCAACGAGCCAGGCGGCCCAAACTGCTGCATATACCCTGACTCTGCTTGCACAGAACACAAGAGAAGTGACACAATATTCCCTAGTTAAAAAGAAAAAATCATGTTATAGGCAACATTAACTAAATATGCAGGTTTAAAAATATATACTTGTGTATTGATTTTAATAAAGACATTGATGTTTATGGTTAGGTACATTTGTGCAACGACAGTGCTTTTTTCGCAAATGCGCTTGTAAAATCATCACCCGTTTGGCGAAGTAGGCTGTGATTCGATGATAAATTAACAGGCACCGCATTGATTATATGCAACACAGGACCAGGTATATAAACTAGTAATATCATCAACCATGTGTAGTTAACTAGTGATTATGTGAAGATTGATTGTTTTTTATAAGATACGTTTAATGCTAGCTAGCAACCTACCTTGGCTCCTTGTTGCACTCACATAACAGGTGGTCAGCCTGCCACGCAGTCTCCTCGTGGACTGCAATGTAATCGGCATCCAAAAATGCAGATTACTGATTGTTATGATAACTTGAAATCGGCCAAGCCGATTAATCGTTCAACCTCTAATTTCTAGCACCTGAAGCATACGCACAACCATGTAAATAGTGATGCATGCACACTAGCCGAGGTCATGCACACTAGCCGAGGTCATGGCTGTGCGAATGCTTCAGGTGACAGAAACCTTAATCCACTAGCAACATGTTGAAAAGTTGGTTTAATAATACTTTCTTGTGGATATACAGGGGGGGCAAAAAAGTATTTAGTCAGCCACCAATTGTGCAAGTTCTCCCACTTAAAAAGATGAGAGGCCTGTAATTTTCATCATAGGTACACTTCAACTACGACAGACAAAATGAGAAAAAAAAAAAAATCCTGAAAATCACATTGTAGGATTTTTAATGAATTTATTTGCAAATTATGGTGGAAAATAAGTATTTGGTCACCTACAAACAAGCAAGATTTCTGGCTCTAACTTCTTCTTTAAGAGGCTCCTCTGTCCTCCACTCGTTACCTGTAATAATGGCACCTGTTTGAACTTGTTATCAGTATAAAAGACACCTGTCCACAACCTCAAACAGTCACACTCCAAACTCCACTATGGCCAAGACCAAAAAGCTGTCAAAGGACACCAGAAACAAAATTGTAGACCTGCACCAGGCTGGGAAGACTGACTCTGCAATAGGTAAGCAGCTTGGTTTGAAGAAATCAACTGTGGGAGCAATTATTAGGAAATGGAAGACATACAAGACCACTGATAATCTCCCTTGATCTGGGGCTCCACGCAAGATCTCACTCCGTGGGGTCAAAATGATCACAATAACGGTGAGCAAAAATCCCAGAACCACACGGGGGGACTTAGTGAATGACCTGCAGAGAGCTGGGACCAAAGTAACAAAGCCTACCATCAGTAACACACTACGCCGCCAGGGACTCAAATCCTGCAGTGCCAGTACATGTCCAGGCCCGTCTGAAGTTTGCTAGAGAGCATTTGGATGATCCAGAAGAAGATTGGGAGAATGTCATATGGTCAGATGAAACCAAAATATAACTTTTTGCTAAAAACTCAACTCGTCGTGTTTGGAGGACAAAGAATGCTGAGTTGCATCCAAAGAACACCATACCTACTGTGAAGCATGGGGGTGGAAACATCATGCTTTGGGGCTGTTCTTCTGCAAAGGGACCAGGACGACTGATCTGTGTAAAGGAAAGAATGAATGGGGCCATGTATCGGGAGATTTTGAGTGAAAACCTCCTTCCATCAGCAAGGGCATTGAAGATGAAACGTGGCTGGATCTTTCAGCATGACAATGATCCCAAACACACCGCCCGGGCAACGAAGGAGTGGCTTCGTAAGAAGCATTTCAAGGTCCTGGAGTGGCCTAGCCAGTCTCCAGATCTCAACCCCATAAAAAAATCTTTGGAGGGAGTTGAAAGTCCGTGTTGCCCAACAACAGCCCCAAAACATCACTGCTCTAGAGGAGATCTGCATGGAGGAATGGGCCAAAATACCAGCAACAGTGTGTGAAAACCTTGTGAAGACTTACAGAAAACGTTTGACCTCTGTCATTGCCAACAAAGGGTATATAACAAAGTATTGAGATAAACTTTTGTTATTGACCAAATACTTATTTTCCACCATAATTTGCAAATAAATTCATTAAAAATCCTAAAAAGTGATTTTCTGGATTTTTTTTCTCATTTTGTCTGTCATAGTTGAAGTGTACCTATGATGAAAATTACAGGCCTCTCTCATCTTTTTAAGTGGGAGAACTTGCACAATTGGTGGCTGACTAAATACTTTTTTGCCCCACTGTATAATCTAAAACTCAAAGCATCATAAGGAACAACCCCGCAAACAACCAGTAGAGTAGATTCAAATTGTATTCAACATTCCAGCTTGTAGAGGGCCTGAACAGACATAAATTAAACACTGGGTTCTCCCAGAGAGTGGATTTGCTTGCTATATTACCTGTCTGGTCCAACAGGTTAACCTCTATGGTGCCTATGCCAACCCTATATCCTTTCTGATTGCTCCTTAAGCCAGTTGTGTACTAGCCATCTAGGCTACAGTTTACTCTCCTGGTTGGGGAGATGTACTTCTTCAGTGGTACTCTCTCTGTGACATCAGCATAAGGCAGTAGCCATACAAACAGTAGAGAGACAGTAAACACCCTTCTTTTGGGAGAACCTCAGCACAGTACCAATGCTGGCTGCCAGGTAACAGATGTTCTTCAGTCAGGGGATTTACACAAACACACCCAAACTACTGGAGCCTGCAGCCACTCCATACAGACAGTGCCACTGTCTGCCATGATACGGAACCTCTTCCATATCAATGAGAACATACTGTACGGAAAGACAGGTCTCAAGTCACTAAACCCAAAGCATGCCAAGGTCTGACTGCAGCTTCATTTCTGTGTTTCTATAGAGAGCCAGACAGCACTGTATGGAGCACAAACCCAGGTAGAGTAGAGCGCTATAGCCTAGTCAGACATATCCCAAAAATGAAAGGCCTTCAATTTGCTTTGCTTCAGACTGACAGTGCCTGACTCCACAGTGAGCCATCTACAGGATATTGTGAATACTCCCATAGTGTGGAGAGAAGTGGGAGGTTGGTTGAGCTCTTGTTGAAAACACTAACATAGTCAGTGAAGAAGATCAGTTTATATCTCCTGGATGGCTTCAATCACTCCCTACATAAGAACCACATGATGGTAATGCCAGTGATGGAGTGACCTGCCAACCACCTTGGTAATTCATTAGCATTAATACCAGTGAGCTCCTCCTCAATGACCCACCCTTACCCAACATGTGATAGGTCAGAATGGACCTTGCTATGGCGTTGCTCAGATATGATCAGAAAGGAAGAGGCGGGGCCTCCCAAGTGGCGCAGCGGCCTAAGGCACAGCATCACTACAGCCTGGGTTCAATCCCAGTGTCACAACCGGCAGTGACCGGGAGTTCCATAGGGCGGCGCACAATTGGCCCAGCGTCACCTGGGTTTGGCCGGAGGGGCTTTACTTGGCTCATTGCGCTCTAGCAACTCCTTGCGGACGTCTTGAGATCTGTATATACTGGAAGAGGTGAAGCGAGAGAGTTCACTCCAGTCAAAATCTGTCTACAATAAGCAGACCACCTGTCTTCCCGCCTTTGGGACAACATCTCCTATTGTTAGGGCGGGGAGCAGGCCATCATGTCAGTATATACAGATCTCTGATATGATATAACATTTTTATCACAATACCAGAGGGGGTAGACAAGACAGTAATGCCTTTCTGCATGACTTCCTGCAAATACATGACAATATATCAGTGTAGAGCCAAAGTGTAGGCTACCAAATTCCAGCCATTAAGTAAGCGGTTCAATCCTCAAGCGAGGCTAACAGCTGCAAGAGACGAGTGGATTGATAAATCTAAATTGCCGGAGAACAATCTCCTGCTGTATGAATGAAAGGAGTGGTGTGTAAAGTAAACAGCATGTTGGTTAAACACAGGGCCAGGGAGGACAGAAAATATCTCCGTCCCTGTCCCAAATGGCACCATGTTCCCTTTATAGTGCACTACTTTTGACAAGGGCCACCATGCTCTCCTCCATGGACCCTGGTCAAAAGTGCCCTATAAAGGGAACACTGGGCCTTTCTTCCCCTCCAATCATGTGAGACCCTCTATCACACAGCTTCAACAGATTCAGTAATCCTATCCAACATAGGCTGAACGAGGTGGGGGAGGTTGGGTCAAACTTCCTTCGTTGTTCCTTTCTGTAATCAACATTTTAATAATACCATTTCTGATTGGTTTCTGCCTGGTGGGTATAATAAGTGCCAGTCATTAAGGTTAATGCTACCTTCGATAAGGGGCTTGTGATTAACCATCCATGCAGTAACACACAGCAGCTTGTTAAATACAGTAATACACATGTAATTGTGATCTCATTACCAGGGGACAGCTTTTGTTTGCCAGTAGGGAAAGTTATTTGAAAGGCTATCTTCACCATGTAAAATGTAAATGAGAAATGTTGTTAGGGGTGTGAGCAGATGTGGTGCTTAGTGAATGACAATGTAGTGATCTCAACTACATACTCCTTGCGTCCTCTCTCCTCATTTCCTTAAAACCCATTGGAGAAGGTCAGAGGGAAGGGACCTGTGGCTTTCTCATCCAATGGGTTTTGAGAAGGAGACGAGGATCGAGGAGTATGCAATTGAAATCTTCCCCGTGTTTCTTACACCAAGTGAAAGGAAGTTGCTGATCTCACAAACTCTTCCTGCGAAGAGGAAGGCCTATTCTAGGACTGCCGACTCCACACAAATGATGGTTCTGCAGCATTATATTTGGGGTTTTAACCACCAAACACTAACCTTCTTTAAGGGCCTTGTCCACATTGTGTGATACCACCACTCTTCTTGTCTGCGCAGACTCCAAAAGTGGCACGGTGAACCTTCCCTGCAAACATAACACAAGTACAAAGGATGGAGTCCCAGCCGAAGGTCAATAACGCTCTCTCTCAGCCCATTGCATGCATACAAACAAGATCATTGACAAAGGACATAATCTAACAACCTCAAACAGAAATTGATAAATAATGGAATAGTTGAATGGGCAGTGATGTCCAACCCAGACAGGGAAGTGACTGAGGTAGTATTGAGCAACAAGGATATTTCTAAACATAACACCCACACAGTGTCATGCAGGAGATACAAGACTGAGATAAAGACCGCCTATGCTTCAAAGGTCTGGCAGACTGTTGAAGCTATAGGCTATAACACAACATGATAATGTGTCATCACGCAGGACTGAAAAGCACAGTAATGAATGCCTATAGAGGTCTACTGTATTGAATTTAAAATGTCTCACTCTGACACACAACTCAGTGGCCATAACAAGGATGACATGGAGAACAATGAAAAGACCCATGACATGAACATGAATAAAAACTATTCAGGATGCTTACCATTAATTTGTTAAACAAGTCCAACAGGTAAGTAGACTGTCTCTTTGAAGTTTCAAATCGGCTGATTTTAGGAGGACCCTTTTTAACGAGGAGACCAAAGCTTCCCAACAAGAAGCAGAACAATGCAAAGGAGATATAAATAAAAAGCTTCAGAAAAAATGACGTTATGGTGAGCCCCCCATATCCAAACTGAAAAAGTAATGCTGCGGCGATTCCCAAGCAGATGACGGGCAAGAAACGAAAAGAGGAACCGATGGAGGCGGCGCTAGACATGGGGGCATCGGTGCTGCTCCTGCCAGCAAAATGCATGCTGCTGTCAATGACATCTCCTCAACACCGACAAGAGAACAGGCTTTGTGTTCCTCGCAGTTGGATCTTCATTCAAACGCATTTACCATATTTAGGGAGAGACGGCACCCAAATATTGACATGGGATATTGGACCTTAGAGATGAAAAAAAAAACATTCCCTTGCTGTTGTTAGCCTCCTATGTCCATGTAAAGGTCTGGGAATTGACGTCATTCTATGAACCTAGCTAGTCTATGTTGCTCGTGCCATCAGATTTGCATCGCAAAGCAAGCAAGTTTCCGGTGTTCCATGTAAACAATATCTCAAACCTAGCTAGCTGGGTTGGTAAGCTAGATACCAAATGCAAGAAAGCAGCGAGCATTTAAGTTCATTACAGTTCAATTACCTAACTAGCTAGCTAGCTAGCTACTTAGCTGGCCAGCTAACGTTACGTTTACAACTCGACAAAATCAGAAAGGTGGGTAAGGCTTATTTGGCTAAATAGCTAACGTTACATTATATAGCCAACAGGCTCTGTCCGCAGCTAACGTTAGCAAGCTTGCTAATTGCTAACAAACTCCATCATCAATTAGCTAGCTAGCAGCTAACTATGTGCAGGTAAATGCAAGCTAGCTTTAGTTAGCTAACTAGCTTGCGTGCTACCTGAAACAGACCTTTCTCGATATTTTATCTCTAAACAAAATAAATATCAAAATGCCACTGGTTGGAAAATTCCTATTCCTGAGTATCCATCGACACAGCTGATGATGACACCTGTGTAGGCGAGGCGATGGCTGGCCGTTTTGTTATCGATTGTCCTCTATCTTCAGCTGAGTGTCTAGTTTCCTGTTATTAACTTGACTGACACATTTCTTTCTACACGTGAAATCTGCCGACCAATCAACGTGGCGGTGTCAACCGCACAAACCAAATCAGGTGTGTATTCATTACGCCGATTATGTTGTTAAATGTTTCGTCTGTTAAAAAACGTTTTGCAACAGAAACCGTTAACTCCAACCGCTCTTCCGCGTGACATAAACGCTGTTGGGTTCCTCAACGGAAGTTCTAGTTCATTTAAATGTTATGGTTTCTACAGTTTGCCTTCCCAATCTGGACATCTATAAATTACCAATTCTACCATGCTCTAAAGTGGAGTGAACTTCTTCCAGCCACTTATTTAATTTTTTGGGGGCGAGACACAACTGAACTACAACTTCCGTTTAAGAACAAAACGGAACTCAACAGCATTTGGAGTTAACTGTTGCAAAACGTTTTGTAACAAACGAAACATTTTGCAAAACAATCGGCATAGAACCCCAGGGGTGTATTCATTAGTCCAAACAGTTGCAAATTAAAACAAGTTTCTATAGAACAAATTCTGGTAGTTTTGCAACAGAATCGACGTAATGAATAGCCCCCAGGGGAAGTTGTCAGAGGCGTCACTGTGGAACAATCAGTCAATGACCTTTCAACATTCCACAAGGTTAAACAAAGGGAAAAAGGGGATAATCATTAAGATATTATAAGGGGATAATACACTTTTGTATTTTAATTATTATACGCGCTTGGCCAATAAGGCTGCACCATTCGAATGCAATTTTGTCTCGGCCCAATAATTTTGGGGGTGGAAAAATATTGTGAAGCACTATCATGCCACCATTACTGTAAATATATTAAGGACTTTTTCTGAAATTCCAATGCAAAAATATTACAGTATTTATAAATATTACAGTATATAGCAGAAGACATTTTGTTTTTATAGTTTTGAGAAGTGCTCTACTCTACTGCCACTATGTGTTCATCTCCAAGACAACCTTTTCTACAGACAAGGGGATTCAATTAAAGGATTGCATTTATTTTTGTCAATTGCACACAAGCTCCAACTGAAACTTGACTACAGCTTTTAACCCAACCCCTCTGAATCGGAGACGTGCGGGAGCTGCCACATTAGGCGTCCGTGGAGCTGTTGTTGTTTTGCTCGTGGACAGAATGACAGATTTTTGAACTAGGAACCTTACAAGTAACTGGCCTTTCAGTACACACAGTATCATAATAATAATCAATTTACCCAAATATCCAGGCTCATAGTCCAACTGAATAAAGAGAGCTTTCATGATGCATGGTAAAAAAATTATACGTGAACTTAGTACTGTATTGTAGACACATAAGAAAAATGTGATGTTCACAAAACGGCTACATTCCTACCCACTTAATTGCTTTGTGAGCTCACACACTAAACTATTGAATACTTGGATTTATATTTCAGTTATTACTACAGCCACTAGATGGTGCAATGTATTCAGACTGCATGATTCACCAGAGATACAGTGCCTTCAGAAAGTATTCATAACCGTTGACTTATTCCACATTTTGTTACAGGCTGAATTCTAAATGGATTAAAGGTGAGTTTTACCCCTCACCCATCTACACACAATACCCCATAATGACAAAGTGAAAACATGTTTGTAGAAATGTTTGCTAATTTATTGATAATAAAATACAGAAATCTCATTTGCATAAGTATTCACACCCCTATCAATACTTTGTATTGCGGCAATTACAGCTTTGAGTTGTCTTGGGTATATCTGTATCAGCTTTGCACATCTGGATTTGGGGATTTTCTCCTATTCTTCCCTGCAGATTTTCTCAAGCTCTGTTAAGTTAGATGGGGAACAGCAGTGAACAGCAATCTTCAAGCCTTTCCACAGATTTTCAATGGGATTCAAGTCTGGACCACTCAAGGACTTTAACATTCTTGTTCTGAAGCCATTCCAACATTGCTTTGGCTGTATGCTTGGGGTCATAAATCTTCACCCCAGTCTAAGGTCATTTGCAGTCAAGCAGGTTCTCATCAAGGATTTGCCTCCATTCATTGTTCCATTTATCCTTACCAGTCTCCCAGTCCCTGACACTGAAAAGCATCGCAATAGCATGATGCTGTCACTACCATGCTTCACGGTAGGGATGGTGTTAGATGGGTAATGAGCTGTGCCTGGTTTTTATCCAGACAAAGCATTTCGGATTCAAGCCCGAGTTAAATTTGTCTCATCAGACCAGAATCTTTTGCCTTATGGTCTAAAATTTTCACGTGCCTTTTTGCAAACTCCAGGACTTTCTCAAGACTGGCTTCTGTCTGGCCCCTCTCCCATAAAGCCCCAGATAGGTGAAGTGCTGTAGAGACTGTTGTCCCTCTGCCAGATTCAAGCAGATTGGCTATTGATTAATAGCCTATCTGGTGTGTGGTTGTCACAGCAACCCGGGCACCAATTGGCTGTGTGTTCAGGCGCAAACAGGAAGTTAAGAACAGCAACCGAAACTAAAAGGCAGCCAGAGCATGAGCCAAAGCAGGCCCATTTGGTGTGCTGCTGAAGCCGGAGCTCAGCAACTACCCCCCCACCCCCACCCACCCACCCACACACACACACACACAATAGAATGTGAAAGGATTGTTAAGAGGAAGCCAGGTAAAAAAAAAAAGGAAGAAACCCCCCCTCAATTTTCAGTTCACAATCACTAGTATTTGTAGACTTTTCAGAGCCATTATGCAATAGCTGGAATATCACTGCATTCATGCCTGTTATTACTGCATTGTCGGAACTAGAAGCACAAGCATTTCGCTACACTCGCATTAACCATGTGTATGTGACAAATAAAATCCAACAGCTGAACCAAACGTTTCACACATGGTCAGAAAACAGACATTGCTGACCTCTGGTAATCTGTGTCACTTGAAAAAAAACATCTACTACACTGTAGTACCACAAGATTACAAAACAATATTTTTATTAAGATTTGCATGTTGATCCACAGGATTAAGAGTTGGCCATGAATGTGTGACACACTCAAACGTGTGTAAATAGATTTAGCAACTAATTTAAAACATTACATATAGGCACACATAAGCAACAAGCCTATACAATTTCACACACGAGATGTCACAAATGCGGACTTGTTGATAAAAATGTATTTTTTTCTTCATAATGTGTCATGTAAATAACAATAATAAAAAACAAATCTAACAAAGAATCAGAAATCTTTCATTGAGTAAAAAATATATAAATCAAATAAATTGTCCACCTTAGATTAAAATGTCCCTTTATATAAAAATATATATATAAGCGTGCTTAAAAGGCATCAAGATAAATGACCAGGTGCATTTACTCACTTCATCCTTCTAACCAATGGATGGCATCACCTTGAAGGTCAAAGACAAGGTTGGAAAGTTAGATCAGCAAGGCCTCTTAAGGCCTTTCCCAGGCTTCAGCCTTGCTGTCAGTGTAAACATACAGCCAGGGTGGCCACTCACATCCCCATCAGTGTTTTCCATAAGGTGCAGAAGCGGTATGCCATTACGCAGACATATCAGTATATACATTATTAACAGTGGGTGGAGAGTGGGAGAGACGCCCAACAGTTTGTAGATTTATCCCCTCACTCCCATCCCATCTAAAAGGCCCTGAGATCTTGGCAGGTTCAGTTTGGGCATCGATTCATATTCTACAGCTCACAGAGCCCCTATACTGTATGTCCCATAGACATAGTCCCAGTCATTCCTATGAGTAGGCACTCTGGTCGAACAACAAGCCCAGCAGTGAACAATGCTTTTCAACGCCAAGCCTGCCACTGACTGGCCTGTATCTGGTCTTGAGTCACTGCACTGCCAGGGCTTCAGCAGGTCTTAACAGAGGAGACGTCTGATGTCTTCATGATAACGCTGGCTCTGGTCTCTGCAGCAGAGGCCTGGCTGGAGGAAGCCTGCTCTGAGGGAGGGTGCTGGGCTGCTGGCAAGTCCCTGGTCCAGGGGCTGTTGCTGTAGCTAATGAGGGGCATAGGGTCCCTGGTGCTGGTCACTTTGAAGTTGGTTACCTTTCCACCAGTGACAAAGGTGGCCATGCTGGGTAGTGAGCAAGAGGGCACTCTCAGCACAGAGGAAGTGAAACTTGATTCCCACAGCCCACCACGAAGATCCTGCAAGTCACACAGAAGGTGGGTTTAACTCAGCCAATGCCATAACCATTCAAACACTAATTTCAGGATATACATGAATATAGAGTTGGCTACTAGCATATTTCTCAACATGTATACTGGTCTGTTTGCGGAATCTTCATAAATCATTTAAAGCATTAGAAGAGGGAATTTCATTGACATAGCAAGTCTAGCAAAACGTGGCTGAAACACATTGACATTCACATATATTGTCATGTTTATGAGCCCTGTCAAACTTGTTCTTAATACTTTCTAACATGCTTGTCCTCCTGCTGTTGAGCTCTGCATGATTCATCTATACTAAGGAACCTCATACTAAAAGGGACCTCATCTCCCCACTCTCCACCCAGGGCTTCATTGGGCACAGAAAACAGCCTGGTGTTATACTAGTTCTCTGTTCCTCCAGTGGGCATGTCAATATGTATTCAAACAATACAAAGGCAAAATTTAAGAAATAAATAATGCATTCTGTAACAAAATGCATGTGCTTGATTTGTGATTGGCCATGCTTTGTAACGATATGCATGTGCTTGATTTGTGATTGGCCATGCTTTGTAACGATATGCATGTGCTTGATTTGCTATTGGCCTTGTTTTGTAACGATATGCATGTGCTTGATTTGCTATTGGCCTTGTTTTGTAACGGTATGTACAGCGCCTTCAGAAATGATTCACACACCTTGACTTTTTCAGCCCAAATTTAAAATGGATTAAATTGAGATTCTTTTTGTGTCACTCGCCTACACACAATACCCTATAATATCAAAAAGTGGAATGATGTTTTTTCCCGGAAGTTTAACAAATGAATTAACAATTTAAAGCTGAAATGTCTTGAGTCAACAAGTATTCAACCCCTTTATGGCAAGCCTAAATAAGTTCAGGAGTAAAGATTTGCTTAACAAGTCACATAATAAGTTGCATGGACTCACTCTGTGCGCAATAATAGAGATTAACATGATTTTTTAATGACTACCTCATCTCTGTACCCCACACATCCGCTTATCTGTAAGGTCCCCCAGTCAAGCAGTGAATTTCAAACAGATTCAACCACAAAAACCAGGGAGGTTTTTCAATGCCTTGCAAAGGGCACCTATTGGTAGACATTGAATATCCTTTTGAGCATGGTGAAGTTATTAATTACACTTTGGATGACGTATAACTACACTCAGTCACTACAAAGATACAGGTGTTCTTCCTAACTCAGTTGCCGGAGAGGAAGGAAACCACTCAGGGATTTCACCATGAGGCCAAAAGTGACTTTAAAACAGTTAGAGTTTAATGGCTATGATAGGAGAAAAACTGAGGATGGATCAACAATATTGTAGTTACTCCACAATACTAACCTAATTGACAGAGTGAAAAGGAATTATGGGTTTTTCATGATTTCTCATGTTTTTTTCATGATTTCTCCATGTTCTCTCATGGTTTCTCATGGTTTCTCATGTCTTATTCAGTTTCTTGTTTTTCTTTGTGCCTTTTGTAAATGAGCAACTAGGTGTCACCATTAGATTATTTTTCTAGTCATGTTCTAGTCATGCCTGTACTGAATAAAATATTTCAAAACGTGCATCCTGTTTGCAACAACGCACTAAAGTAATACTGCAAAAAATGTGGCAAAGCAATTGACTTTTTGTCCTGAATACAAAGTGTTATGTTTGGGTCAAATACAACCCAGCACATTACTGAGTACCACTCTCCATATTTTCAAGCATTGTTGTGGCTGCATTATGTTATGAGTATGCTTGTAATTATTAAGGACTGGAGAATTTTTCAGGATAAAAAATAAATGGAATGGAGCTAAGCACAGGCAAAATCCTAGTGGAAAACCTGGTAGTCTGCTTTCCACCAGACACTGGGAGATGAATTCACCTTCCAGCAGGACAATAACCTAAAACAAAAGGCCAAACCTACAATGGAGTTGCTTACCAAGGAATGGCCGAGACACAGTTTTGACTTAAATCTGCTTGAAAATCTATGGCAAGCCCTGAAAATGGTTGTCTTGCAATTAACAACAACCAATTTGACAGAACTGTAAGAATTGTTTAAAGAAAGAAACTTGGCAAATGTTGCACAATCCAGGTGTGGAAAGCTCTTAAACTTACCCAGAAAGACTCACAGCTGTAATCGCTGCCAAAGGTGCTTCTACAAAGTATTGACTCAGGGGTATGAATAAGAGATATTTCTGTATTTAATTTCCCCCAAAAAACATAAAACATTTCTAAAAACATCTTTTCACTTTGACATTATGGGGTACTGTGTGTAGATGGGTGAGGGAAAAAATATATATTTAATACATTTTTTATTCAGGCTAACAACAAAATGTGGAACAGGTCAAGGGGTATGAATACTTTCCAATCACAAATACTTACCAATCACAAATCAAACACACTGTACGTGTTTGATTTGTGATTGGGCTTGTTTTGAGGACAATTCAAGATATTTAATTAGGGTGAATCATTAGCAATGGGAAACAAGTGAATCCAGTATTCACCAGAGAGCTGCCTTCTGTTGTTTTGTCTTTCTTTACATCAGAGCACTCTAGAACAGAAACTGACAATATAAGCTAGAGGTAGAGGTAGACCTAGAGGTGGAGGTAGAGTGACAGTATTACCATGCTACAGTTACTGTACTCAGCTGTTAAGCAGTAGAACTGGCTAATGTAATGAACTCAAAATGGTGGGCTTCAAGTTAAGGCTTGTTTATCAGATGTTTCAGCTGTATGTGTCTGTGTTCCCAGGCAGGCCCAGCCATGCCGCTCAGCCCTATTGGAATAAGCAAATGTTGCTGGCGAAGTGCCCTTCCCTTGCCTTAGTGAACAGGCCAGCTACAAAGGCACCATAAACAGGCCATCTACAGTGGCACCATAAAACAAAGCTATCGCTCCGTGTTACAAGCGCTACTTCAAAGTGCTGAAAATGATCGACCACTCATCATGGAAATTTTGCTGATATCTTTCATTAAGATAAATAACTTATAGGGCCCTACTAGAGAAATATTAAGTTTGGCACAAAATAAGTTTGCTAATATTGCTGATTGTTGATGGGACAATTGATAGCTACAACATTCAAAGTAGCAGCAGTAGTTTTAAGGGTAATATAAAAGAGTAACTGGTGCATTCATGTTATGAACTTAGCGTTCAATTTATCTTTATCGAGATAATTCACTAAATGTATCATGATATGGATTTTAATCAATATCGGCCAGCTCTAATGCACAGGCTTAAAATCAAAGGCTTCTGTGTACCTTTCCAATCTTACAAAAAAATCTGTCTGTCTTGAGTGATTACTAACCTAACCATGGTTACCAGGACAACCAGTTTTAAATAATGTGCTTTGCTTCTGATACAGATATGTATTCTATTGTTCAGTCCTTTAGTGTGTACACAGACTGGTATAATACGTGTAGACAGAGCTCAGGGCTTACCTCCTTGGAGTCCTCTTCACTGTGCACACTGTCTGGGTCACTCTCTGTTAAGCAGACCAGGAAGAAGAACCATGAAACACAGTCAGGGATTTCCAGACTAACAGGTTAGAGAGGGATGATGATGTGAGGATTATCTGCTACCATCAGTGATACACTCTAGGCAGCCTCTAAACAATCATTGATCGTTTAATGCTTCACCAAATACTAAACATGCAGGACTAGTAGTTGTACTGTGTACAGTTGGTCACTTTACAACACATTAACTTACTCTACAGTAATAACAGGAGCAGGTTGAATGACAGTGGAGATGTAGCCATCTTTATGATGACACACACTGGCCTTGAGCTTGCAACAGCAAAGCCATAAACCCTAATATACATAAAGCAATACAACACAGTACTACACTACCTGGCTCAAATAAAGGTTCAAAGGTTTCCATTTTACCTGGTATTTTGAAATGGAGCTGATACTGTCCCTTTGAAGCCTAGCATAGAATGGTGTTGAAAATCTAGTAATTAATACCTCCAATCACCAAATAAATGATTCACCTATCAGTCTTATTTTGATTGTAGATCTCATTCAACTCTAGCTTAATTTTGATGTGGCTGACAAGGATTCTACCACTCTATTAAAACCTATGATGGGTACTGATGTGACTTGCAGGTCTTCTGCAGGAAAGATTGTAGCTGCCAGTGTCCTCACCGTGGGTGGAGGAGTTGAAGGCACAATTCTACATGCCAATTGGGATCCCAAATTCAAGGGCAAGCACCCATGTCTGTTGTGTTAAGGCATGGGTTGGGATGGGAGCATTTAGGGGGTGTGTGGGTGGGGGGGGGTGGACTGACCTCCATACGAGGACACAGGGGAGATCTGGAGTGGGTACGGGTGGCTGGAGCTGACTGACTGCTCCTCATTCTCCGTGGTCACCTCGATGGTCTGGCAGACACAAGGCAGGTCGTCGACGATCAGCTGGTCGTACCCAGGACTGTGACTGCTCTGATGAAGATATTCTGAGGAAAAGAGGATGATCCCTGGTTATTAAACGGTCATCCAGAGGAAAGACACACATACGCACACAAGCACTCTACACACAGGTACATTGTGATATTGTTATATGGTGGTATTATATCATTTTGTATTGTAGATATGTTGTTGTGTAATAATGTTATATGATGTACTGTTTTATATTTTGTTTTAAATGTAATGTAAGTGTCTCAATGTGTTTGGACCCCAGGAAGAGTAGCTGCTGCCTTGGCAGAACTAATAGAGATCCTTAATAAACCCCAGGAAGAGTAGCTTCTGCCTTGGCAGAACTAATGGTGATCCATAATAAACCCCAGGAAGAGTAGCTGCTGCCTTGGCAGAACTAATGGTGATCCATAATAAACACAAGGAAGAGTAGCTGCTGCCTTGGTAGGAACTAATGTGGATCCATAATAAACCCCAGGAAGTGTAGTTGCTGCCTTGGTAGGAACTAATGTGGATCCATAATAAACCCCAGGAAGAGTAGTTGCTGCCTTGGTAGGAACTATTGTGGATCCATAATAGAGGTTGACCGATTAATCTGAATGGCCGATTAATTCGGGCCGATTTCAAGTTTTCATAACAATCGGTAATCTGCATTTTTGGACTCCGATTATGGCTGATTACATTGCACTCCACGAGGAGACTGCGTGGCAGGCTGACCACCTGTTTCGCGAGTGCAGCAAGGAGCCAAAGGAGGTTGCTAGCTAGCATTAAACGTATCTTATAAAAAACAATCAATCTTAACATAATCACTAGTTAACTACACATGGTTGATGATATTACTAGTATATCTAGCTTGTCCTGCGTTGCATATAATCGATGCGTGCCTGTTCATTTATCATCGAATCTCAGCCTACTTCGTCAAACGGGTGATGATTTGACAAGTGCATTTGCGAAAAAAGCACTGTCGTTGCACAAATGTGCATAACCATAAACATCAATGCCTTTCTTAAAATCAATACACAAGTATATACACTGCTCAAAAAAATAAAGGGAACACTTAAACAACAATGTAACTCCAAGTCAATCATACTTCTGTGAAATCAAACTGTCCACTTAGGAAGCAACACTGATTGACAATACATTTCACATGCTGTTGTGCAAATGGAATAGACAAAAGGTGGAAATTTTAGGCAATTAGCAAGACACCCCCAATAAAGGAGTGATTCTGCAGGTGGTGACCACAGACCACTTCTCAGTTCCTATGCTGCCTGGCTGATATTCTGGTCACTTTTGAATGCTGGCTGGCGGTGCTCTCACTCTAGTGGTAGCATAAGACGGAGTCTACAACCCACACAAGTGGCTCAGGTAGTGCAGCTCATCAAGGATGGCACATCAATGCGAGCTGTGGCAAGAAGGTTTGCTGTGTCTGTCAGCGTAGTGTCCAGAGCATGGAGGCGCTACCAGGAGACAGGCCAGTACATCAGGAGACGTGGAGGAGGCCGTAGGAGGGCAACAACCCAGCAGCAGGACCGCTACCTCCGCCTTTGTGCAAGGAGGAGCACTGCCAGAGCCCTGCAAAATGACCTCCAGCAGGCCACAAATGTGCATGTGTCTGCTCAAACGGTTCGAAACAGACTCCATGAGGGTGGTATGAGGGCCCGACGTCCACAGGTGGGGGTTGTGCTTACAGCCCAACACCGTGCAGGACGTTTGGCATTTGCCAGAGAACACCAAGATTGGCAAATTCGCCACTAGCGCCCTGTGCTCTTCACAGATGAAAGCAGGTTCACACTGAGCACATGTGACAGACGTGACAGTCTGGAGACGCCGTGGAGAACGTTCTGCTGCCTGCAACATCCTCCAGCATGACCGGTTTGGCGGTGGGTCAGTCATGGTGTGGGGTTGCATTTCTTTGGGGGGCCACACAGCCCTCCATGGGCTCGCCAGAGGTAGCCTGACTGCCATTAGTTACCGAGATGAGATCCTCAGACCCCTTGTGAGACCATATGCTGGTGCGGTTGGCCCTGGGTTCCTCCTAATGCAAGACAATGCTAGACCTCATGTGGCTGGAGTGTGTCAGCAGTTCCTGCAAGAGGAAGGCATTGATGCTATGGACTGGCCCGCCCGTTCCCCAGACCTGAATCCAATTGAGCACATCTGGGTCATCCTGTCTCGCTCCATCCACCAACGCCACGTTGCACCACAGACTGTCCAGGAGTTGGCGGATGCTTTAGTCCAGGTCTGGGAGGAGATCCCTCAGGAGACCATCCTCCACCTCATCAGGAGCATGCCCAGGCGTTGTAGGGAGGTCAAACAGGCACGTGGAGGCCACACACACTACTGAGCCTCATTTTGACTTGTTTTAAGGACATTACATCAAAGTTGGATCAGCCTGTAGTGTGGTTTTCCACTTTAATTTTGAGTGTGACTCCAAATCCAGACCTCCATAGGTTGATACATTTGATTTCCATTGATAATTTTTGTGTGATTTTGTTGTCAGCACATTCAACTATGTAAAGAAAAAAGTATTTAATAAGAATAGTTCATTCATTCAGATCTAGGATGTGTTATTTTAGTGTTCCCTTTATTTTTTTGAGCAGTGTATATATATATATATATAATTATCGACCAATTAATCGGTATCGGCTTTTTTTGGGCCCTCAAATAATCGGTATCGGTGTTGAAAAATCATAATCGGTCGACCTCTAATCCATAATAAACCCCAGGAAGAGTAGCTGATGACTTGGCAGAACTAACGGGGATCCTTAATAAACCCCAGGAAAAGTAGCTGCTGCCTTGGCAGAACTAACGCGGATCCTTAATAAACCCCAGGAAGAGTACCTGCTGCTCTGGCAGAACTAACAGGGATCCATAATAAACCCCAGGAAGAGTAGCTGCTGCCTTGGCAGAACTAACGGGGATCCTTAATAAACCGCAAGAAGAGTAGCTGCTGCCTTCGCAGGAACTAATGGGGATCCCAAATAAATACAAATACACAACCAAAAACAAAATGTATGCATATAAGACATTAGTAAGAGCATAATGAACTACTATAGCTGTGCAGTCTTGCATGTTTACCACACACCTTTAAAATCAACATCAATTACATTGATTGAGGTATGTAGTAGACACAAGGTGGTCACAAATGGCATCGTGTTCCCTGTAAAGTGCACTACTTTCGACCAGAGCCCTATGGAAAGTGATCAAAAGAAGTGAACTATATAGGGATTAGTGTGCAATTGGGGACACACAAACACACTAATGCCAGGTATTACCTGTGCAGTCTGTAAAGTACTCGTCTTTCACCTCCTCCTTCACCTCCACCTTCACCACCGGCCCATGATGGTCTCCAACAGACCCATTCATGCTCTCCATGGCTGGGAACCCGGGCTCCACCTGCTGCAGGGGTGACAGAGATAGAGGGGTGTGGGCATCTCTCTCCATCCTCATTGAAGGTCTGTTATCCATGTTCATACCATTTTACATGCAAATTATTCATTTAAAATAATAGTTTGAATGTGAAATTGATTATAGACTGATGCACAGAGGTGTTGTGTCAACATAACATTTTGATGATGGTTATTACCTTGTTCTTTCCTCCTTTCTCAGTCCTCTTCTTTCCTAGAAAACACACACAGTCCATTGTTAATAGACGGTCCATTGTTACACACAATCTATTTCAGTGTGTCAAATGTGGATCAGTTTTCTACATGTTATTACATCATATACCAAATTAATACTCAGAGCACATATTACACATGAATTGAAGTTGAATGCAAAACTGGCCACATCATAATGCCTTAATACAGTCATAAGTGTGACCCTCTAAAAGAGGATATATCCTTCAGTTTGCCATTTATAATGTTCCTACCTGGTACTCCCTGTATATAGCCATGTTACTACCTGGTACTCCCTGTATATAGCCATGTTACTACCTGGTACTCCCTGTATATAGCCATGTTACTACCTGGTACTCCCTGTATATAGCCATGTTACTACCTGGTACTCCCTGTATATAGCCATGTTACTACCTGGTACTCCCTGTATATAGCCATGTTACTACCTGGTACTCCCTGTATATAGCCATGTTACTACCTGGTACTCCCTGTATATAGCCATGTTACTACCTGGTACTCCCTGTATATAGTCATGTTAGTTTTACCTGTTATTGTTATTCACTGTATTTATTCCTTGCGTCACTATTTCTATTTATCTTAAATCTTTAACTCTACATTTTGGGAAAGGACCCGTCAGTAACCATTTAACTGTTAATCTACACCTATTGTTTACCATGCAGTTCACTGTTAGTAAACCACAGGCGTAGACTAAGCACGTAACAAATAAAATGTGATTTGAATTCAACCACTGTACTCGCTGAGCCAGAGACTGCATTTACACAGGCAACCCAATTGTCTTTTTTTATGACTAATTGGTTTTTGACCAATCACATCAGATCTTTTCACATCAGATCTTTTTCTGAAGTGATCTGATTGGTCAAAATACCGATTAGTGAAAAAAATATCAGAATTAGGCTGCCTGTCTACCTGCAGCCAGAGACTCAGAGAACCACTTGCCTTTCTTGGTCTGGCGCTCTGAAGCAGACAGCATCTTGTATACTCTGAAAGCGTTGGTCCCCTTCTTGATGCTCTTGTCTTTCACCTCCTCAATATCAGGCAGAGAGTTCATAGCACAGCGGAAATTGGCCTTCCATGTTTTCGGGTCTGGTTTGTCGATCCCTAGTTGGTATTTTCCTGATTAGACAAAATCACTTATTATGGGAAGGCCATACTGCTGCATAAACTTAAGTCATAACACAACAGTAGCATTGGTCATGTAGAACTGTGTATTGTTGGTCATTTCTTATCGTTTGAAATGTTCATTACCGTACCTGTATGAATGGCCCAGTTCATAAATAAAGGAGCATCTTTCTCCAAATCCCAGCCATGCCTTGCAGCATGCATCCATGGAATCTGGAAGATCCTCTTCTCCTGCAGGTTCATCACAACAATGATTCAGATATACTTTATGACTTGGCTAACACATCATCAGCACATACATGTGTGTGTTTCCTGTTTCTACATACAGTACTTGCCAGTGAGGATTTAGAAAATATAACAAGCAAACAAAACACACACAACTTAAAAACACAGAAGTTTGACAGAATATGGTTGACTGTTTAGATAGGAGTGTAAACCTGTTTGTGTGACAGAGGGGTTACGTTGTTGGGTTTGGTAGCAAATTGCTTCAGCAAAAACTGAAAATCTGGTACAGAATAATCTTAGAATGTGTTGATTTTCCATACTGAAGAAAACTGAATCTCTCAATAAAGATACATTTCACCCACTCTATTAATCCATATCAGGCCAGGGATTAGGGAAGAGTTTATCTGTTCCACCAGCCATGGCCGCATTCGCATCCTCTCCACGGGCATGGTCGCCTGCAAAGAGCAAGGAGGAGATAAACAGTAAATGTAATGAATTCCCCCTTTCCTTAGCTTCCTGTAGACAGCAACAGGTCAGAAAACCTCTGTGGCAAAGAGGCCCATTAGGGGGATGACATCATTCCCTGAGCACATCAGCAACATCTGATATTCTCTTACTACAGAGCAGAAACCCAGCGCCACAATAAATATTTTACAGAGGGTTACAACAAAACGCGAATAGGCGCAGTTGTGTTATAGCACACGTCAAGATTTATTTTGTTGATGTGTAATAAGGTGTTAATGGTTAAAGGTGCACATAAGCTTGTGATGACCATGCAAGTTGCTTAGTTATTACTGCATGCAACGGTAGCCAAGAATTCTCAAATCCACGTTACCCGATGGAGTTGAGCAGCGAGGCGCTGAGTTTTGGCAGTGAAGCCTACTTCCGACTACATCGAGTCGGTATCAGTCGATACCAGTAAAAATGTCCATTCTTTCATGCGTACCTTGTACTTGTTTGTCATGTGTAACTGTGTTCCTTTCTTTCAGTTGCTGCAATCCGAAGGTTTCGATAAAAACGTAATTCTATGTGACTGTCAAATTGCGCGGTGCAGGGCTGCTCCTTCTACTTTAACAAACAATGGCTCTATTGGCGGAGGTTGGGTCAAATTCTATTTTTAATAAAAAACGACTGATTGCAGCACCCAATGAAAATAACCCAGTTACACAGGACAAACATAAGTACAAGGTATGCATGAAATAATTATTTTTTTACCACCATCTACAGATACAGACTCGATGTAGTCTGAGGTAGGCTACACTCCGCCAAAACTCATCTCATCGCCACCAAACCTCATCCGGTATCGTAGAGTTGAGAATCATTGGCTACAGGTAGAGGTAGAGTAATCAAGTAGTGATCAAAGTCCACTTCAATAAAAGGCAACTAACTCCCAAACCAATATTCAGTAACAGGATATTAGAATGTTACTTTAATATACATTTGCATCTTGGGTTTATCATGAATATTCTAGTTTGCTTTAAAAATTAGGCAGTAAAATAACTTATTTATCATTTCGTAAACCCTGCAGTTGTAGCCGGGTATTCATGCAATTTACCAAGCGTATTCCAATATACTGCCCATTTCTGTCTTAGCCTGATAACATACACAATATAACAAACTACCTGTAAATGGTTATACCGCAACAATTGCCTGTAGACATTTTGGTGCGCAATGCGCCACAAAGAAACATTTCGCTCAGTCTTGTCAAGTCACGTTGTCGTCAAAACTGACAGCTGTGCTAATTCAAGTTCACAAGAAAGCTGCTAGACATATCAACCCAAAAGTGAAAATAAACTTCATTCCAAGTCGGTTGGCCAATGGATCAACATTACATTACTTTCGATTAGGGTTTACAATGTCGCTTCGTGATTCTAGATACATAACTTCAGCGATAATAACATGCGGAAACGTTACCTGCGATAAAGTGTTCTATTCAGCTTGATTAATCGACAGTCCTCTTGTCAGTTGAATAATATTCTCGTGTAGTTTGAGTTTCTGTATATCAAACGAAAAGTTAATTTAGCCTATTTCAGTGTCCAGATCGAAAGCAAAACAAGTAAGGGAAGTGCTTGGCGTGGAAATCCCCTCCCGATTTGTTTGTCTCACGTCCCCTGAGCCTAGATGGCGTTGCACAGGGTTCTGGAGAGCACGGAAGTCTTCTCATTGGTCTACGCCTCTGCAACGGACACCTCAATTTCATTTTCACTTCCTCAACACCCATCTGGTTGGATTCCAGCTTGCCTTTTCTGCTTGAAACGAAACTAGTTGCTCTGTTTCCAAACTTGCTACATGCTTTTTGCATAGTTGATTTCTGACAATGTGGACAGACAACTAGTGTACTGTAAACCCTACATGTAATATCAGAAAACAATGTAATGTTTGCCCATGATTAATGAGCTGTCTTTGTTTTTTGAACTTGATGAAAGTAAAACCTCGTAGTTTCTGGTCAGTATTGTCAGAAAGGCAAAGCAGAGGCAGTGTGGTTTCCCTGGCCCCTAACACAGGAAATGCAAGCGCCTCAGCCCTGCAGACACCTTATCTGAGGCCAAACACTCTGCAAGTCCCACCCATTCAGATGTCCATCAAGTGTTGGATAAAGACAGTTTTCAACTTTTGAATAACCATGTTATGCTAGATTTTCATATGGAATACTATCACAATGAAATTGCAAACATGTTACAGTTCGTTATTTCACAATTGGATGCAAGAAATTCTTGCACCAGGAATCAACAAAAAATGTATATATTTTCTTACATTTTTTTTTTCTTGAAATCTTATTTACATAAATGTTGTTTCTTGGGAGCACAATTTACCAAGGATAAAAGCTCCTTTATTCATATAGTAGCCTATTTCAATGTACAATGTGCAAAATATGAAAAAACACCTCACAGGTGAGAGATTATTTATATAGAGACATGGCACAACTTTACTATACTTTCAAAGCCTGAGTGACTTTCATTCCATGTTATCTGAAAATGTGTTTACCCTACAATTCAGAGCATTTAAATTCCTAGTTCCATCCCAAATACATGATCAACAAATCAATAGCAAGTACTGCTATTGCATAGTCATTACTTAATGCCAGCCTTTCCCCATTAAAAAGCCATTCTGTGGTCCAACATAATGCCTTTTAGGCCTCAAGCGTAAACATTTCATACCTTTTCGCTTTTAGACTTTCCCCAAACAGAAGTATTTGAATAAGTGATTATCCACGGTGGTATTTGGTCCAGTGCAGAGAATCCCTATATATAAAATCTACTGGTCTTAAGAACCCCAGCACACACTGTGCAAATATGTAAAATGGTCCCACAGGATATACAATCAATGTGGAAAGTAGAGATGTTTGGTCAACATAGACACAATGCAAGGGATCTGCTTGTTGGCATTGGGGGAAGCCTCGAAGTCATGTGCCACCTTGTGGTTGACACGTGTCATGATCTGCATAATGTCCAGCTGTTTTCCGTACCTTTGTAACATCTCACAGAGGGCCTGGATGAACCAGGAGCCCTTGTCGGTGTTCCTCCAGGAGTAGTAGCCTATGGAGTTCAAACCAAATCAGTCAAACACTATAGCAATGGTAACCATTGCTAAAACTTCTAAAGTGGTACATGGTCGTTTTTGTACATAGGTGCAGTGAAATTCCAATACTTTTATTTTATAGTAGGCCTATAGTCTACTGTGATTCACCCATTTGCAGTTTGTGTAAGTTCAGACATATCAGTTGTAAGTACTATGTAACAATGGGTGCCTACATTGTACCATGTAAAAGGTAACGTATGTAGTATGCATGAATAAATGACAGTGTTTAAAGCTGGAAACCTTAATTGAAACAATAAAATGGACACCCTGCCTGAGCTTTGGTGAAAAGCTGAGGGATGGGCCTCGAGAAACCTAACCAATCAAATTCAAAGCGAGAACTATGTATGCAAGGACTGACCATCCATGATATTATAATGATAGTTTTAACCATGTTGTGAGGCTATACAGTGTTGGTTTACATTTAGTTTGTTTACAAACATTGGAGTATAACAAGCTTATCTATCTATCTATCTATCTATATATGTTGGGTTCTGATGGGGTACGACAGTTAACCTAAGCTCATGAAGAATATAACTTATAAATGCCTCAAGAAATCAACAGTTATATACAGTTGAAGTCAGAAGTTTACATAAACTAGGTTTAAATGTGTTTGGCAAAGGTGTTTCACAATTCCTGACATTTAAGCCATTAAAAATTCCCTGTCTGAGGTCAGTTAGGATCACCACTTTATTTTAAGAATGTGAGATGTCAGAACAGAGAGAATTATTTATTTCTGCTTTTATTCCTTTCATCACATTCCCAGTGGGTCAGAAGTTTACATGCACTCAATTAGTATTTGGTAGCATTGCCTTTAAATTGTTTAACTTGGGTCAAACGTATCGGGTAGCCTTTCCACAAGCTTCCCACAATCAGTTGGGTGAATTTTGGCCCATTCCTCCTGACAGAGCTGGTGTAACTGAGTCAGGTTTGTAGGCCTCCTTGCTTGCACACACTTTTTCCAGTTCTGCCAACAAATTGTCTATAGGATTGAGGTCAGGGCTTTGTGATGGCCACTCCAATACCTGGACTTTGTTGTCCTTAAGCCATTTTGCCACAAATTTGGAAGTATGCTTGGGGTCATTGTCCATTTGGAAGACCCATCTGCGACCAAGCTTCAACTTCATGACTGATGTCTTGAGATGTTGCTTCAATATATCCACATCATTTTCCCTCCTCGTGATGCCATCTATTTTGTGAAGTGCACCAGTCCCTCCTGCAGCAAAGCACCCCCACAACATGCTGCCACCCCCGTGCTTCACGGTTGGGATGGTGTTCGTCGGCTTGCAAGCATCCCCCTTTTTCCTCCAAACATAACGATGGTCATTATGGCCAAACAGTTATATTTTTGTTTCATCAGACCAGAGGACATTTCTCCAAAAAGTACGATCTTTGTACCTATGTGCAGTTGCAAACTGTAGTCTGGCTTTTTTTTTTGATGGCGGTTTTGGAGCAGTGGCTTCTTCCTTGCTGAGCGGCCTATCAGGTTATGTCGATATAGGACTCGTTTTACTGTGGATATAGATCATTTTATACCTGTTTCCTCCAGCATCTTCACAAGGTCCTTTGCTGTTGTACTGGGATTGACTTGCACTTTTTGCACCAAAGTACGTTCATCTCTAGGAGACAGAATGCGTCTCCTTCCTAAGCGGTATGCCGGATGCGTGGTCCCATGGTGTTTATACTTGCATACTATTGTTTGTACAGATGAATGTGGTACCGCCAGGAAATTGCTCCAAAGGATGAACCAGACTTTGTGAAGGTCCACAATTTTTTTCCAGAGGTCTTGGCCGATTTTTTTTTAGATTTTCCCATGATGTCAAGCAAAGAGGCACTGAATTTGAAGGTAGGCCTTGAAATACATCCACACGTACACCTCCAATGGACTCAAATGATGTCAATTAGCCTATCAGAAGGTTCTAAAGCCATGACTTAATTTTCTGGAATTTTCCAAGCTGTTTAAAAGGCACAGTCAACTTAGTGCATGTAAACTTCTGACCCACTGGAATTGTGATAGTGAATTATAAGTGAAATAAACTGTCTGTAAACAATTGTTAGAAAAATTACTTGTGTCATGCACAAAGTAGAGGTCCTAACCGACTTGCCAAAACTATAGTTGGTTACTAAAAACTAGTTTTAATGACTCCAACCTAAGTGTATGTAAACTTCCGACTTACATATACATTTAATTTAGAAGTAAAAAAATAAAATAATGTATCAACTAAGGATTCTAGCTTTAAGTATGTAAGGAGAGGGGGGTTAAAAAAAAGGTTTATCAATAAACAGGGTTTATTACCTGGGGCTGTAGAGTAAGCATAGAGAAAGTCTGCCTCCACTGGAATCCTCTCTGGATAGTTACCAGCAACGCTGTCCGTCTCTATTCCACCAGCAACACTGTCTGTCTCTATTCCACAGTCCAGATCAGAGCCACGGCACGCCTACTCACCAGGTCCACAGGAAGGATTAGGGGTCAAGGGAAGAGAGGCTAATCTTTTAACACTATCCCTGAATATCAGTCATGCAGAATACATGTTCATCCCTTTAGTACACAACATATTTACAAAGTCATGCAGCTACACTGCATCCTCATTCCTCAGTCTTTATAGTGGATTCAACAAACATACACAGCTCAATGATTCTCTAGGTAAGGGAAATTTAGAGCAGGCAGCTAAAACCTTACAGTACCTGTATGAAGAACAGTTTGGGCTTTCCCACCAGTGTTTTGCAGCGGTCGCCCCTGAAGAGTCCGGTGAGCTTCTGGAGCTCCACATTTCCATCTGTGCCATAGAACACACCCTCGTCTCCATGGCTCAGCATCACACACACAAAGGAGGCCGACTGGCTGTGGTCGTCATGAGACACTGAAAAATGTCATACACGCACATTTAGTTTAAACTTAAAGTCTATCAACATTTATTCAGAGAGATTTCCTAAAGTTAGCCAGATGTCACATCACTACTACCATGATTATTGCAATTTATTTATAGACGATCAGAAAAACTTCTCAAAAGAAGCTTCTAGAACAGAAGAAAATCTAACTCGCATCCAGACGGGTGAACTTACCAGTGTAAAGCAGCTGTTGGATCTGCTGCACAGTCTGGTCATTGGCAACTTTCACGTTGTACCCCAAACGTTCAAACACTTTCCTTGCATAGCCAGCGTCCACATCTGTTCCCTTGCGAGAACTCATTCCTTTAAAAGGGAAATTACCAATGAAGTGTAGATAGCAACATCTGACATATCATCGTAACCTGAACAGGACAAAAAAAACTCCTATAATACACACTTATGCCTACCTGTTCTCCTGTCAAAGTTCTTGTTGTTGATGATGACACATTGTCCAAGGCTGGGGTAGTTCATTTTATATGTGTACATGTCAGCTGGAGGCCTAGCATCTACTTTATGATTCTCTATAGTAAACCTTGGCACTGAGGGACTCCCTGGCCTGGAACAAAGACGAAGAGGTTCCTTTTAACATTTAAACATGCAATTTTCCTTGTTAATCTGGTTCCATAGGTAGCCTATGTTGAAAATCCATGTTGTTTGGCTAATAGAGCCCGGGGATTGAAACCTCTAACATACCTGAACATTAGCCAGAATGGTTTCGACTTGAGGTTCACTGAAATCTCCTTAAAGTTGAAACGATACTAGGCCAATATGTTTGCACCACGGTGACGAATGAGGGATATGGCTTGAAAACGTACCTTAATGCAGGGATGGACAGTGTCGCTGTACTCCTAATTATTTCATTATCTCAGTCGCAAAGATTGAAATATTGCCAGTTTTTTTTATTTGAATAAAGTAGCACATTGGACTCAATTAAAATTCAACACCTAGCATTGGGGTAAGTAACTATTTTGCAATCCAACCGGCTGCTTTAGAATGAGATAACATGCTGTCAAAAAGGGCAGTTGATTTTTTTTTTACTTACAGTATTACAATCTTCTAATTATCCCATTATGCCAGGAGTAGGGCGACACCTTCCATACCTGGATTGAGGTACATTTTCAAACCAAACGGCATAGCATCATTTAGACTAAAAGGAGAATGTAGTGAACCTCAAGTCGAAACCATTCCGACTATACTGTACAGATGACATGCTTAAATGCATGCATCAACCAATGGTTATATGCTATGTCATCGACTGTGGCGTCGGGCACCAGATAGCTATAACATATGTGGTTAGCTGATACGTAAACTACCAATCCTGGCGTTGTAAAATCTGGCATGCGTCAGCAACATCTAAGCAGAGGAAAATGACCAGAATGTTTTTGGTTTATGATCAGACGTCACGTGCTCATGGAACTGAGATAATAATTTGTCCAACACGATTCATGGGTAAATGAAAGCATTAAACTATACTTTATCGGAATGTGAGAGCTGATAGAACTATGTAAAAATAGACTCACTGGCCCAACTCATCCCAATGGGGTTATAAATGGCCCAGCTCATACCGTCCCAATGGGGTTATAAATTAAAAAATCATAGAGTAGGTCTAAATTCAATATGCCTACATTTCATTTTGTCGCCTGCTATTCTATATTCTTTGTGAAGCTGATAGGGTTGACAGGAGAAATGCAATGCCTTACCCCTGTGCAGTTATGCATTTGGCATCCACCAAATCAGACATGGTGCCAATCTCAGTTGTGCAATCACTCTTTACAACGCCTAGCGTTATAGTTGTACTGAAAGTGAAAAATAAAAGTACTTTATTACACATACACCGGTGGTTGCTTCCAAAGTTTAGTCCACACAGGAGCCAAGCTTGGTTCTATAGTTAGCTAGCTAGCTAGTTTGATTGATAAATGGCAATACATACGTTATCAATGTTAATTAAGGGTAAAACAAACTTACTTTGCGTTAAACAGTTGAAATACACAGGTGACCGCGTAAACGTCAAGACTTCCCAATTTGCCTGCGACTTGTTCATGAGTGAGAAGTGTTAAATAAAAAAACTAGTTACCGTGTCATTTGGCAAAAGACAGCCAATCAAACGCCGTAGGCAGGTTAGGTTTCCCCACTAGTTACCACAACCCCAAAGTCAAAATTGGCAATATCGTAAAAATTCATGAAAACAAAAATGTGCTTTTTGGTCTTAATTTAAGGTTGGACGTAAGATTAGCAGTGTGGTTAAGGTTGAAATCAGATGTTTAGAATATAAATTGTAGAATTGAAGGGGTTTACCACTTTGTGTCTGTGGTACCTAGTGAGTGTGGGCGGGCCTAAAGTACACACCTCGACTAAGGACGGAATTTCCAAAGCCTACAGAGTAACTGCCAGTGATTTTTTTTTAAAGAACTGGTTTAATAATCATATCCTGCTGGTGAGTCAACTTTTTAATGCAGAAGAATTGTTACTCAATTATCTCGTAACAATATCCCTGTTACACCAAGTCCTAGAGAGTTCGCTATAGTATTTGATACTATTCCATTTACATACATTACATTTTAGTCATTTAGCAGACGCTCTTATCCAGAGCGACTTACAGTAGAGTGCATACATTTTATTATTATTATTTTTTGGTGGTTGAACCTCTAGTGGTGCGGGGGCTGTGCTTTGGCAAAGTGGATGGGGTTATATCCTTCCTGTTTGGCCCTGTCCGGGGGTATCATCGGATGGGGCCAGTGTCTCCTGACCCCTCCTGTCTCAGCCTCCAGTATTTATGCTGCAGTAGTTTATGTGTCGGGGGGCTAGGGTCAGTTGGTTATATCTGGAGTACTTCTCCTGTCTTATCCAGTGTCCTGTGTGAATTTAAGTATGCTCTCTCTAATTCTCTCCTTCTCTCTTTCAGAGAACCTGAGCCCTAGGACCATACGTCAGGACTACCGGGCATGATGACTCCTGTCTGTCCCCAGTCCACCTGGCCTTGCTGCTATTCCAGTTTCACCTGTTCTGCCTGCGGTTATGGAACCCTTACCTGTCCCAGACCTGCTGTTTTCAACTCTTAATGATCGGCTATGAAAAGCCAACTGACATTTATTCCTGATTATTATTTGACCATGCTTGTCATTTATGAACATTTTGAAAATCTTGGCTCTCTCTAATTCTCTCCTTCTCTCTTTCTTTCTCTCTCTCGGAGGACCTGAGCCCTAGGACCATACGTCAGGACTACCGGGCATGACTCCTTGCTGTCCCCAGTCCACCTGGCCTTGCTGCTATTCCAGTTTCAACTGTTCTGCCTGCGGTTATGGAACCCCTACCTGTCCCAGACCTGCTGTTTTCAACTCTTAATGATCGGCTATGAAAAGCCAACTGACAATTATTCCTGATTATTATTTGACCATGCTTGTCACTTATGAACATTTTGGCCATGTTCTGTTATAATCTCCACCCGGCACAGCCAGAAGAGGACTGGCCACCCCTCATAGCCTGGTTCCTCTCTAGGTTTCTTCCTAGGTTTTGGCCTTTCTAGGGAGTTTTTCCTAGCCACCGTGCTTCTACACCTGCATTGCTTGCTGTTTGGGGTTTCTGTACAGCACTTCGAGATATTAGCTGATGTACGAAGGGCTATATAAAATAAAGTTGATTTGACTTCATCAAGCGTGTGACTACAAATCTGAGTGAGAAAGTTAGACGCACAAGTATCATACCCCCCCAAAAATGCTAACCTCCCGTTATTGTAATGGTAAGAGGTTTTGGGGGTATCAAGTTTGTGCGTCTTACTTTCTCTGTCATTACTTACAATTAATTCAGGATTATCTGTAATGTTAAGAAACATTCTATTCAGATTTACATTAGAAGTGACTCCAAAATGACACAATACATTACTTACCATTAATTTCTATTGGACACAAAATAATATGAAACATAAACAAACAGCAAACACTTCCAACAAATGTCTTGAGTCACAAGCTTGATTTAATAATTGTCTGCTAAGAATATGGGACCAAATACTTAACTTTTTACTACTTTAATAAACAAGTGAATTTGTCCCAACACCTTTGGTCCCCTAAAATGGGGGAACTACATACAAAAAGTGCTAGAATTTCTGAACGGTTCACCTGATATGGATGAAAATATCCTCACAGTACAAAGCACCCCCAAAAAATGTCACTGCCCCAATACTTTGAGCTCACTGTATATGCATTAATGTAAGTTAAAATGGCCGTTTTTCCACCAGACAACATAACCCTCCAGCAAGGTGCTGATCAACAAATCATTTCCAGAAAAGGTACTCATTACTGAAACATTTATTTTGAAACACATACCTTACTTGAGATTTAATATACAAATCTCAAAAGGATCTTTGATCAACACTTTAAAAGAGTGTAGCATAATTCTCATCAGATACAACCAATACAGTATCTCCAAATATCATGGACATACCCGTAGAACATCAAGACCGTCTCAAACTATTGTACTTGATGAGAGCATGCATCTGCCCCTCTCTTAAAGTTTCATTGCCAGGATTATTCATTTAAAAAAATTGTGTAGCCTGTCCACACGCAAATAAGAATGATTAATTTACACCATTTAGTTTGCAACTTGGAGCTCACTTGTTGTGAGTCACTCTGTCCAGAGCCTGTTGCAGCCTCTCGTTGACAGTCTTCAGCTGATCTTCAGTCCCCAGCACATCACGGGCCTCCAGGAGAAGAGCTGGTAGACTAGAGGGGCCATACTGTGGAATGGGAACAAATGTCAACAGAACAGTGCTTTAACTCACTTTAAGCTACTATAATAGGTTATTATCACTGCCTCTTATGTTCATAGTTTATAGCTCCATTCCTGTGTATTTTATTCCTCTAGTGTTGCTATGTTTCTTTTTTTAAACTCTGCATCGGTGGGAAGCACTTGTTAGCAAGCATTTCAAGGTAAAGACAACACCCGTCATATTCGGCGCATGTGACAAATAACATTTTATTTGATTCATGCCCTCTGAAGACTCATCCATAAAAGTCTTTGGCCATAACTAAGAAACATTGTTGGCAGTGACTGGATGTCAGCATTAGGTTAAATCCTAAACTGTAACTAGATGAACAAGAACAGAAGGCTTGTTGTTGACGTCCTCCTCACCTCCTCCGCCTGGTTAGGGTGAGCTTTTCTATGGTCCAGGTAGCTCTTGTGCAGGTGACCCAGATCTTTCAAGAAAGTGGTTCCCTTCCGTATGTCTGTTAGCCTCTGCTCAAGTCGAGACTGGTCCTTCTGCAGGGCCCTCAATTGGGCCTCACTCCTGGCAGAGAACAAGGGGACGTTTCACATTCTGTATTCTGTTTTGTGATGTAGTGTTGTTGGGTTTGAGAAACATGCCATATAATATAGAAATAAAACGCATCACATTATTCGTTGCATTACTTCAGCAGTTAACCTTGCTTTAGCTCCATTTGCAAGAAAAAAATGTATACCTTATAAGTTCATTTTTGGCCTCGAGCAGCCTGGCTCTCTTACGGTCAATGGCAGCATTCATCTGAGAAAACAACAAAAATAGGCTGATGACTGACTTCCTTAAATGATTATGATGGGACACAGTGAATATCCTAGTCGTCCTAGAAGACCTACAGAACATGAGACGAGAGTATAACCACAGACACTCATGCCACAGGCTTCCCAAGATCTAGTGTTTGTAGTGTTCATATCTAAAGAAAAGCTTTACCTTTGCGTTGTCCCTTTTCAGGAATTTTAGCTCCTTTGAAGCAGTTATCTAAGGAAAGAAAACATTTGGAAAATGTGTTCATGAAAACGTTCAAATTTTCTACATACACAAGATAAGTTGTATACTTGAAAGGCTTTTGTTTTCACTATAGTTTTTCACTGCCGTATGAACGTAATAATATACATAAATAATAATAATATATATATACACAGTTGAAGTCGGAAGTTTACATACACCTTAGCCAAATACATTTAAACTCAGTTCTTCACAATTCCTGACATTTAATCCTAGTACAAATACCCTGTTTTAGGTCAGTTAGGATCACCACTTTATTTTAAGAATGTGAAATATCAGAATAATAGCAGAGAGAATGATTTATTTCAGCTTTTATTTCTTTCATCACATTCCCAGTGGGTCAGAAGTTTACATACATTCAATTAGTATTTGGTAGCATTGCCTTTAAATTGTTTAACTTGGGTCAAATGTTTCAGGTAGCCTTCCACAAGCTTCCCATAAACAGTTGGGTGAATTTTGGCCCATTCCTCCTGACAGAGCAGGTGTAACTGAGTCAGGTTTGTAGGCCTCCTTGCTTGCACACGCTTTATCAGTTCTGCCCACAAAGTTTCTGTGGGATTGAGGTCAGGGCTTTGTGATGGCCACTCCAATACCTTGACTTTGTTGTCCTTAAGCCATTTTGCCACAAATTTGGAAGTATGCTTGGGGTCATTGTCCATTTGGAAGACCCATTTGCAACCAAGCTTCAACTTTCTGACTGGTGTGTTGAGATGTTACTTCAATATTTCCACATCATTTTCCTACCTCATGATGCCATCTATTTTGTGAAGTGCACCAGTCCCTCCTGCAGCAAAGCACCCCCACAACATGATGCTGCCACCCCCGTGCTTCATGGTTGGGATGGTGTTCTTCGGCTTGCAAGCCTCCCCCTTTCTCCTCCAAACATAACGATGGTCATTATGGTCTAACAGTTCTACTTTTGTTTCATCAGACCAGAGGACACTTCTCCAAAAGGTACGATCTTTGTCCCCATGTGCAGTTGCAAAACGTAGTCTGGCTTTTTTTATGGCGGTTTTGGAGCAGTGGCTTCTTCCTTGCTGAGCGTCCTTTCAGGTTATGTCGATATTGGACTCATTTTACTGTGGATATAGACACTTTTGTACCCGTTTCCTCCAGCATCTTCACAAGGTCCTTTGCTGTTGTTCTGGGATTGATTTCCACTTTTCGCACCAAAGTACGTTCATCTCTAGGAGACAGAACACGTCTCATAACTGAGCGATATGACGGATGCATGGTCCCATGGTGTTTATACTTGCGTGCTACTGTTTGTACAGATGAACGTGGTACCTTCAGGTTTGGAAATTGCTCCCAAGGATGAATCAGACTTGTGGAGGTCTACATTTTTTTTTTAAGGTAGGCATTGAAATACATCCACAGGTACACCCCCAATTGACTCAAATGATGTCAATTAGCCTATCAGAAGCTTCTAAAGCCATGGCATAATTTTCTGGAAATTTCCAAGCTGTTTAAAAAGGCAGTCTTTTTTTTCTTTTCTTTTTTCTGATAGTGTATGTAAACTTCTGACCCACTGGAATTGTGACACAGTGAATTATAAGTGAAATAATCTGTCTGTAAACAATTGTTGGAAAAATTACTTGTGTCATGCACAAAGACCTAACCAACTTGCGAGTGGTTCAAAAACGAGTTTTAATGACTCCAACCTAAGTGTATGTAAACTTCCGACTTCAACTTTATATTTTATTACCAGTCAAAAGTTTGGACACACCTACTCATTATTTTCTACTCATGCTCTTCCTTGACTCTGCGGTCCAACTATCTCAATTGGGTTGAGGTCGGGTGATTGTGGAGGCCAGGTCATCTGATGCAGCACTCCATCACTCTCCTTGATCAAATAGCCCTACACAGCCTGGAGGTGTGTTGATTCATTGTGCTGTTGAAAAACAAATAAGCGCAAACCAGATGGGATGGCGTATCGCTGCAGAATGCTATGGTAGCCATGCTGGTTAAGTGGGCCTTGAATTCGAAATAAATGAGTGTCACCAGCAAAGCACCCCCACGCTTCACGGTGGGAACCACACATGCAGAGATCATCCGTTCACCGACTCTGCGTCTCACAAAGACACGGCGGTTGGAACCAGAAATCTCAAATTTGGACTCATCAGACCAAAGGACAGATTGCCACTGGTCTGGTGTCCATTGCTCGTGTTTCTTGGCCCAAACAAGTCTCTTCTTATTGGTGTCCTTTAATAGTGGTTTCTTTGCAGCAATTTGACCACGAAGGCCTGATTCACACAGTCTCCTCTGAACAGTTGCTGTTGAGATGTGTCTGTTACTTGAACTCTGAAGCATTTATTTGGGCTGCAATTTCTGAGGATAGTAACTCTAATGAACTTATCCTCTACAGCAGAGGTAACTCTGGGTCTTCCATTCTTGTGGCGGTCCTCATGAGAGCCAGTTTCATCATAGCGCTTGATGGTTATTGCGACTGCACAAAGTTCTTGAAATTTTCCAGATTGACTGACTTTCATGTCTTAAAGTAATGATGGACTGTTGTTTCTATTTGCTTATTTGAGCTGTGCTTGCCATAATATGGACTTGGTCTTTTACCAAATAGGGCTGTATACCAACCCTACCTTGTCACAACACAACTGATTGGCTCAAACCATTAAGAAGGAAAGAAATTCCACAAATTAACTCAAGGCACACATTAATTGAAATGCATTCCAGGTGACTACTTCATGAAGCTGGTTGAGAGAATGCCAAGAGTGTGCAAAGCTGTCAAGGCAAAGGGTGGCTACTTTGAAGAATCTCAAATATAAAATATATTTAGATTTGTTTAACACTTTTTTGGTTATTACATGATTACATGTTTTATTTCATAGCGTTGATGTCTTCACTATTATTCTACAATGTAGAAAATAGTAAAAATAAAGAAAAACCCTGGAATGAGAAGGTGTGTCCAAACTTATGACTGGTACTGTATATATACACAATTGTATTTTGCTACAGCAAATACAGTGTCTTATCAGCCCATGTGGGCTGGGCATCCTGAAGATGCACAACACTAAAATAATTAAATAAAAAAGTGTTTTACACTATTGGTTTTGCAAAGTATGACAACTGGTCACCCAAAATGAGTTACCTTCTCTGTGAGTTGATCTTCAAAAGAGCTTGAGAGAGCATCTATAGCCTCCAATACTGCATTAGAATCCACTGCATCCCTGAATAAAAACAGGGAGAACATTTTTGACTTGAGATAATGATTACTTTAAAGATGTGTCTATCTATGCTAAACTGAAGGAAACTCACATATACTCTGACACGAATTCCAAAAATGAGTCCAACACCACATCAAGATCAGTGGGATTTTTTACATTCCTTCGTTTCTGCTCGTCTCTTTTGGAAGGACCAGCCCCTCCTGAAAAAAAATACATGGATTAATTTCTGTGGTGTATATTTTACACAAATTAATTAAGTCATGCAGTGTGGTATTTCACTCTGGTGGTTTGAGAGAGACTCATATGTCTGTCTGGGAGGATGTGGTGCTGAATAGAGATCTAGCTGTTACCTGAGGAGGACTTCCCCCTCGAACCCCTCTCAACTGAGGACTTCCTTTGCTTTCGCACATCGTCTGGTTTGGCCTTCTTCTGACTTGGATTCTGTGGGTGAGAGAACTAGTTGAGTTTCCCCCTTTCCTTTGTAATCTGAAGATTTGATATGGTCAGGAAAAAGGCAACATATCCAAACAAAAAGTTGCAAATGTATCACAGATGACAAGGAAGGAGTACATGTTAGTTTTTTAAAGGAGAAGGTGACAAACATCTCACATTTAGTCACTCACTGGGAAGAGCAGTAGCTGTTCTTACCCAACTAATGTCCTCATGCGTCAGATTCTCTGAAGACAGGGATGTTCTACGTTTCTTATGAATAGGTTGAGGACTGGAGCCCGGAGCAGACACCTCAATTTCCTCCTCCTCACCCGATGACCTCTGTTAGTAAGCAGTGATTAGAGGACATTAAGCTCATCACAGGCAACATAATGTAACACTGCTCTTAGCAACAGTCTTATGTTACCGAGATAGGGGATAATGTCATACCGAGTCATCCACTTCTGTGTCCTGTTCCTTTCTGACTGCCCTTTTCTGTGGTGCAGAAGGCCTGCTCCGAGCTTCTGTTAAATCCTCTTCACCTGTCCCTTCTGCAATCTCTTTTTGGGGCCTGACCATTTTAAAAATGGAGGAAAAGGAACAGAATAAGTTTACAATTAGAACTTGTGCTCCGTCGTTAGTGGATATTTTCTTATTTTCCCTCTCCATCACTTCATAAAGGAATGAGAGCAAAGGGGCTTGTAAGATCCCACATTGTGAGGTTTTACCTGGCTTTTGGTTTGACATTTTGCTGTGGAGATCCCTTTGGCTGGACCACTTTGCTAGCTCTCCGTTTGGTCTGACCTCTCCCAGACTGTGTGGGTCTTTTTAGGGTCGTACTATTAACCTTTTTGGATGGGCCCCATCTTCTCTTAGCTGCCCCCTCCTTCACCACTTCCTCTTTGTTTTGAGCCAAGTTTGGGCTGAAATCTTCCTCAAGGGCAGTGCTGTGCAGTGGGTTACCTGGGTGGTCAAATAGTCACTTGTTGTAGAACATCTTGGCATGAATGATTTTTCATACCCATAAACTATTTAGGTTTGTTTTCAACTCACCATAAGTATCGCACTCATCAAGGAAACTGGCTTTCTCAATGGTAGAAACATTTGGTGAAATATGACTGTCCGTTGCTTTAGATTTCTGTGTATCTTTTGATGGACCCTTCTGAGGTGAAAACATAGAAGATAGCTAGCTAACGTTACAGTACCCAATGTTGCCCCTTTTCAATCCCTTGTAGCGAGCTAACGTTAGTTACCTAGATATGTATATGACATTTAACATACAACTTAGTGAGACATTTGCAAATGGGTAACGTTACTGTAACAAACCTCAACAAGCTCGTGTTGCACAAGTTTGAGCATCTTCGCCATTTGGCTCTTCTTACTGTGTGGAGGAGAGCAGACCTGTGAAGCATGTGAACTTGATATCGTTAACGTTATTGCTTTCTCTTGTAGCTTGATTACTATGTTACCTCATGATGATTGATCGTTCCAAGATGAAAATGTAAGCTATTAGCTAGTTGTATACATACAATTTTGGGTGGGGGGAAAAACACTCAAAACATAGTATATGGCTATGCAAAAGTAGCAAACGACGAGTTTGCACGCCAACTGCTTGTGATGTTTTTTTTTTGCGTACAGCTGAATTTCTTTCCCGCAAAAAAAATATTCGACAATTCTCGCGAGACTAGTCAGACAATTACATTCTCATATGACCTTGATGAGATGGTGCCCTCTACTGGATCGGATGACTGGATCCATTAGACAAAACACTCAAGTACGGTATGGATAGAACTACTCTCTGACATTTTAAATAAATACACAAATCTGTTTATTGGTAACAGTTTTCTTCCGAAAATATGTATTTATTTTTTACAAAACAAATCCAAGACAACATAGTAGTCGAAATAACACATCAACGCCAAGTTTCAACTACGCAATATTTCATATTTGCGACACTTTATTTTTTTTATCACAAGTATGTGGTACGTCTTGAAAACTCTAAGAACATTTTCAACTGACTGAGTAGAATAAACATTACCAAAATCACTTGTTCACTGCACCAAATCAGTCTTTCAATTCAGATACATATTCAATCTATGCATCTGCTTTTCAAAATGCAATATTCACTTTAGATATAATTTTTGTCATTAGTTAACAAAACGATCACAAACTACTGAACCAAAAATGTGTAGTTAACATATATAGTTTGATAACTGGTTAAAACTAGAAATGTGTATCTTGTATTTTTTGCCATTTAATTAAATGATAGTTAAAATGATTAAATTGTGAGTATATCATTATCTGATGTATTGGGGACTAAACTAAATGTGCTCATACTATTTAATGGAAAACTTTGATTTTGCATAAATGAGTCAGTGGTGAAAGATGTGTGAAACCCCAATGCTAAATCAAAGGTTCTGAACATAAGATAGGTGGCATTACAAGTGTTATCAGTTTAGAGTTTTGAAAATAGACCACTTACATCTAAGAAATGTGCCAAATTGATAGAAAACTGTAAATCACATACCATCTGATTACACATGTGAAACAAGTTGTGCACATTAATCAAATAACACCACAACTTAATAAAAACAGCTAACAATTCAATAAAATAATTGATTTGAATGACTTTTCCCCACACAAATAATTTACACATATTGTATACCTTACAAAGATTGTCTGTAGAAAGTCTAAATTCAAATATATCTAAAGTAATGGTGTTGAATGAAATTAATAAGACGCTATAGTCCTTCCCAAGATTACATTGAACATTTTCACAATCATGGTTCTCGATCTCAAGCTTTCACATCATTGAACCACTGAAGAACAGTGCAAACAAAAACACATTCCCTATATAGATAGATATCTAAATATATCTAAGAAAAAATAAAATCACATTTAGGCTTTAGTGTTTGTGTTGGAGGGTGTTCTGGAAAGTGAGAACATGTAGCCCTGAGAGTTGCAGTACAAAAGGAGGAGATGCCTGAGAACTCAGCACAAACCACTACTTCATTTGATGCTGAATTCTGCAATAGCTGCAGGAGTCCATAAAAAAACTCCTTAGGATTACACACATTCATGTATTGATACATCTTACCCTGAAAAAAACATTCCTGAAAATATGTATTATGCAATACAAATCATTACCCTATAGCAGAGGTCTCCAATTATATTCATCCACATGCCATTTTTTTCTTGAGCGGATGGTTGGGGTGCCAGAACATAATTACAAATAATTTGTCAAATTCAAACTGACTGGAAGAATCCCAAACAGACAAAAACAATAATTTCAACCCTGGATTACATTGGAATATGATCACATATTTATTCATTGTAATACTTAGAAACAGCTGTTCTAAATAAAAAAAATCACTGAGACGGCTTTTCTAAATTAAAATCACTTTGGAGATGATTCTCCCCCCCACCCCACTCTCAAAAATAAAATTGTAGAAATGTGTATTTGTTTGCTCAGAAAACTTGGCGGGCCACCTATTGGGGTTACCCAGGCCTATAGAGTGGTAGATTTTCTACAGGCAGGCATGTATCCTAAGATATATTTCCCCTTTACACGGTTTCACCATCCCTTAAAGCCTATGATAACATCCAAAAGTCTTCATTGGAATACATTGTATGTTTGCAGAATATATATAAAAATCTAAGGCCCTAAAAATTGCCAAAAGACTCCAGCCACCCAAGTCATAGACTTATCTCTGCTACCGCATGGTAAGCAGTACTGGAGCGCCAAGTCTGGGACCTAAAGACTCCTTAACAGCTCCTACCCCCAAGCTATAAGACTGCTGAACAGTTAAATCAAATGACTACCCGGACGATATGCATTGACCCCCTTATTTATTACTATTTTTTGCACTGACTCTCTTGCACAGGCTCCATGTACACTCACTAGACTAACCACACACACTACACAAACATACATACACAGAGATGCCACATGCACACACGCGCTGCTGCTACTCTGTTTATTATCTATGCATAGTCACTTTACCCCTACCTAAACGTACCCATTACCTCGACTAACCCTGTACCCATGCACATTGACTCTGTACCGGTACTCCTTGTATATAGCCTTGTTATTGTTATTGTGTTACTATTTTTCCTTTAGTTTATTTAGCAAAGTTTTCATACTTAAAAAAAAAAAACGTTGCATTATTGGTTAAGGGCTCGTAAGTAAGCATTTCACAGTAAGATCTACCTACACCTGTTGTATTTGACGCATGTAAAACGTGATTTGATTAGTAATATACATGATGGCACTGGACGGTGGTGGTTTACTGGTACCTCATTCACTTGACCGATTGAACGTCACGAATTGACAACTAAGATGATTGACGTGCTCACAATACTCAACTAGTAGCAAGCCTCCCGGGTGGCGCAGTGGTCTAGGGCACTGCATCGCAGTGCTAGCTGCGCCACCAGAGTCTCTGGGTTCGCGCCCAGGCCCTGTCGCAGCCGGCCGCAACCGGGAGGTCCGTGGGGCGACGCACAATTGGCATAGCGTCGTCCGGGTTAGGGTTAGGGAGGGTTTGGCCGGTAGGGATATCCTTGTCTCAGTATGTAAAATGTAATAAAATGTATGCACCCTATTGTAAGTCGCTCTGGATAAGAGCGTCTGCTAAATGACAAAAATGTAAAATGTAAATAGATAGACAAGCTTTGGAAAAGGAAGCCCTGAAAAATTAGAGCAGGGTGTCTCGTTTGTCCTGTACATGAGAAGACTAATGAGGTATGGTATCATTTACTGACAGTTGCTATATACCAGTATATGGTATTATTTACAGTACTGATGCTATGTGGTATCATTTACTGACAGTTGAGAGTGACATCAAGAACAGTTTCTTCTTCCCTAATGATCCTATTGTGTTTTGTTCCTATTCAGACAGGGAGCAACTGGTCATACAGGGTAAAGTGTATCCATAGACCAGGCCTCACAAACATGTCCTCAATCAGTTTCATAGAAGACCTCTCCTACCAGCTCCGATTACACTTTACCTTCCGTTCTTCCACTGTTCACATCTTGATCTTGGAGTACAGTTTGTCGATCTGCTCCCTGAAGTAGTTCCTGAGTTCTGCTCTCTTGGCTTTCAGGGTGGGAGTGAGAAGGCCATTTTGGATAGAGAACATCTCTGTGAACAGGGCGATGTCCTTCACCTGATCAAAACAAGAAACATGAAACAGATAATAGTTATATTCTCTAGTTAAGACCTGATACGTAATCAAACACTGTCAATATTCTCTCAAATATTTTGTCTAAGATTAACCCTTTACCTGCTCAAAAGATTTCAGACCACTGTCTTTTCCTAGTTTCAAGATGTCTTCCAAGATGGCCTTCTTTACATCCTAAAGAGACAAAAACACTTCATTTCAATGGTGTGAATTCTCCAACATATTCAAGTCGATGTTCTATATCAGGGATGGGCAACTAGCGGCCTGCAACCCTCCCTTTTTTAGGTCCGCAGCTCAATCACCCCCCTGAAAATCTGCAGTTTCTCTTATGTCAGTCACTCAATTAGCCCATGTCAGTTAACATTTTTTGATTTTTAAGTTAGTCTAGCCAGCTATCATGGTCCAACTACAGACCGGGGGCCCCACATTGAATCCCTCTTCTATATGGAAAGAGACTGTTGAAAATATATCAAGTCTAAACTGTGAATCGGTGCAGATGGTCAGTGGTCCTACCATGTTGTTGCATAGGTCTCCGTAGGATCCCTCCAGTCCTCTCTTCTTGGCCCAGCCAGGAAGGAAGTCAGGATCTGGCACAATGATGGCTACTAGGCATGCCTGGAGGAGAACACAACATTATAGCTGAGGGCTGTGCATTCTCACTCTGTCCACCTCATTTCCCAATGTTGCCATGAGCACAACCAAACACGGAAGTGAAGGATTCAACTCCCACTTTACTTCCCTACTGCAGTGCGCCAGTGGCAAACTTGCCAGAGTAAATTATTTGAAAGAGTCAATTTAGAGTATAAAGGGCCTCCCGGGTGGCGCAGTGGTCTAGAGCACTGCATCGCAGTGCTAGCTGCGCCACCAGAGTCTCTGGGTTCGCGCCCAGGCTCTGTCGCAACCGGGAGGTCCGTGGGGCGACGCACAATTGGCTTAGCGTCGTCCGGGTTAGGGAGGGTTTGGCCGGTAGGGATATCCTTGTCTCATCGCGCTCCAGCGACTCCTGTGGCGGGCCGGGCGCAGTGCACGCTAACCGAGGGGGGCGGGTGCACAGTGTTTCCTCCGACACATTGGTGCGGCTGGCTTCCGGGTTGGAGGCGCGCTGTGTTAAGAAGCAGTGCGGCTTGGTTGGGTTGTGCTTCGGAGGACGCATGGCTTTCGACCTTCGTCTCTCCCGAGCCCGTACGGGAGTTGTAGCGATGAGACAAGATAGTAATTACTAGCGATTGGATACCACGAAAATTGGGGAGAAAAGGGGAGAACATTTTAAAATAAATATATATATATATAAAAAAAAAATTAGAGTATAAAAGTAAACAAGTGTATAAGTGTAATTTAATATATATTAAAAAAAAATCAAGTCCGCTAACGTTAGCTTGACCTACTAGTAAGCTAGTTCTGTTGTGATAAAGTAAGTTGTGTTGTGTCAAAGTTAAGGCCCGGGCCATCCACCAAGCCAATAATGATAACTAACGATAAACTACAGGCTACATAACTATAAAACGTTGGTGAGCATCTACACTAGAGGAAGGTTTATCCTTTTACATTCCTACACCTGTCAATCAACTGATCAACGCATCCTACTGCACACTTCCTATTAATAAGGTGGTAACACAGATACTGGTTCAGACCATTCAGTGCTTTCATGGTGTGTTCATCGTCAGTGACAACTGCAAATAATACTTCAATGTACAGTGCATTCGGAAGGAATTCAGACAGACTTTTCCACTTTGTTACATTACAGCCTTATTCTAAAATGTATTAAATAATTGTTTCCCTCTTCAATCTACACACAATACCCCCTAATGACAAATCAAAAACAGGTTTAGACATTTTTAATTTACACAAGTATTCAGACCCTTTGCTATGAAACTCAAAATTGAGCTAAGGTGCATCCTGTTTCCATTGATCATCCTTGAGATGTTTCTACAACTTGGGAGTCCACCGGTGGTAAATTCAATTGATTGGACATGATTTGAAAAGGCACACATCTGTCTATATAAGGTCCCACTGTTGACAGTGCAGGTCAGAGCAAAAACCAAGCCATGAGGTCAAAGGAATTGTCTGTAGAGCTCCGAGGCAGGATTGTGTCGAAGCACAGATCTGGGGAAGGGTATCAAAAAAAAATGTCTGCAGCATTGAAGGTCCCTAAGAACACAGTGGCCTCCATCATTCTTAAATGGAAGACTTTTGGAACCACCGAGACTCTTCCTAGAGCTGGCCACCCGGCCAAACAGGTGTCCAAGAACCCGATGGTCCCTCTGACAGAGGTCCAGAGTTCCTCTGTGGAGATGGGAGAACCTTCCAGAAGGACAACCGTCTCTGCAGAACTCAACCAATCAGGCCTTTATGGTAGAGCGGCCTGACGGAAGCCACTCCTCAGTAAAAGGCACATGACAGCCCGCTTGGAGTCTGCCAAAAGTTACCTAAAGGACTCAGATCATGAGAAACAAGATTCTCTGGTCTCATGAAACCAAGATTGAACTCTTTGGCCTGAATGCCAAGCGTCACATCTGGAGGAAACCTGGCACCATTCCTACGGTGAGCATGGTGGTGGCAGTATCATACAGTGGGGATGAAAATAGCTGTGCAGTGACGCTCTCCATCCAACCTGACAGAGCTTGAGAGGATCTGCAGAGAAGAATGGGAGAAAATCCCCAAATACGTGTGCCAGGCTTGTAGCATCATACCCAAGAAGACTCAAGACTGTAATCACTACCAAAGTTGCTTCAACAAAGTACTGAGTAAAGGGTCTGAATACTTAGGAAAATGTGATATTTCCGGAGGGGAGGGGGGGGGTTTTAAATACATTTGCAAACATTTCTAAAACCTGTTTTCGCTTTGTCATTATGTATTGTCCATAGCCTACGTCACTGCCGTTTACAGCCTAACTTGAATAACCGCTCACACCTCCTGTTATGTTTCGTGTCAAAATAACGGCATAGGCAAACAGCTTAGACCTGGTCATGTAACCATTTGGATCAGTTTTGGTCTATTCTGGACAGTTTAGGTCAGAAAGGTACATTCGGACACTCAAGGTGTATGTTGTCAGGATGCAGCCCAGTGTTAAGACAGGCCTACTATAGGATAATATGGCCTACTACAGGATAGCCTGCATCTCTCCTCCAACAGACTGAAGAAAATAAGTCGAAATAAGTGTCCAACAAGCTTTTGTATTGTGGGTTTTCCTGGGACCCCACAAGATGTAAGAGGATTCGCCGTGGCAGCGGAGAGGCCAGGTGCGTAATTGCGCTACAGAACAATGAAGACAGACAGGCTAGAGATGTAGCCTCTCACCTAAATTAGAAGCATATGCATATTAGCCCATAATTCATAAGATCAATGTTAAGCTTAATACTGCAGTGAATATCCAGTCGATTTACACGGCAAAATAAAAAGTAGGCTAACCTATGTTGGGCGCCGAGGCTGCGGCGTGAAGGGTAATCAGCTTGAAAAGCTACCTTATCGGTTCAGTTTTTTAGGGACAAGAAATGTATCCTACCTAGACTAAAACAACACAATGTAATGAAGAACGTTATTGTTTTCAAGTGAGTGCAAAACTGTAGTCTAGGCAGTAAACTGCAGTGAGTAACCACTACAAAATAACCACTACAAAAGCCTGCCGTTTTAAATCCATATTCATTTAGAAATAACTGCATCTAGCCTACCTGATTGGGAAACTATTTTTTTCTCATCAGTTTAGCCTACAAGGTCCAGGCACATTAGCAGGACAGTAATATGGCGTATTTTGTCATGATGTATCAACTAACAGAAATATGCTAATGCAGGGATTTCTAGTGGGGTGCATATTAATTATAATAATGCTCAAGCGCGGAGAAAGTTATATCCATAGGTTCTGCGTTTGGCTTCAGTGTTTTAAAAGCATAAAAAAACGAGGTGGATACCAGGGTCGTATTCATTAGGACTAAACGTAGCAAAAAGTTTAGCATCTAAAAAAATAAAATATGTTTCTTATTGGACAGTGCAGGTAGTACCTCCCAGTTTCAGTCCATTAACTTTCTAATGAATATGACCCAGTAGTATATCCATTTTCCTTATGGACACAGTATCAATCCCTCCTTACCTGTAGGCTGTCCCCGTGCACAAAGACCTGTGCCACTGCGTCACTCCTGGTGTAGATATTCTCAATCTTCTCCGGTGCAATGTACTCTCCCTGGGCCAGCTTGAAGATGTGCTTCTTCCTGTCCACAATTTTCAAAGTTCCGTTCTGTACACACAGATGAGAGATCGTAATAAGAGTGTTATGAAACACTAGGCGGATATAGAGGCTGTATACACACTCAGTGGCCAGTTTATTAGGTACATCCCATTCACAAAAATGGATCGCTCCTACAATGAGTCATGTGGTCGTGGCTTGCTATATATAAAAGCAGGCATACCGGCATCCAATTACTGTTTGATTGAATGTTAGCATGGGCAAAACAGAAACCCAAGCAGCTTTGAGTGTGGTATGATAGTCGGTGCCAGGCGTGCCAGATCCAGCCGCCTTCATGGGCTTTTCACCCAGGACAGTGTCTAGGGTTTACCGAGAATGGTGTGACAAAAACATCCATTCAGCGGCAGTCCTGTGGGCGAAAACAGCTTGTTGATGAGAGAGGTTGAGGGAGAATAGTAAGTATTGTGCAAGCTAACAGGTGGACAAATAACAGGGCATTACCACAGTGGTGTGTAGAACGGCATCTCAGAATGCACAACTCGTCAGTCTTTGTCACAGACGGACTATTGCAGCAGACGACCACAGTGGGTTCCACTCCTATCAGCTAAAAACAAGAAGAAACCCCTCCAGTGGGCACACCCTCACCAGCACTGGACAACTGAGTGGAAGAACGTTGCCTGTTCCGATGAATCTCGGTTGCTGTTGAGTCATGCTGATTGCAGTCAGAATTTGGCGTAAGCAGCATGAGTCCATGGCCCATCCTGCCTGGTGTGAATGGTACAGGCTGGTGACGGTGTACCGCTTTCCAATCTGCAGAAACTGCGCGATGCCATTGCGTCAGCAAGGACCAACATCCCTGTGGAACATTTCCCGACTTGTAGAATCCAAGACCCAAAGAATTCAGGACGTTCTGAATGCACATGGGGGTCCGACCGGTACCTAATAAACTGGCCGGTGTGTGAGTGAGTTACATACTCACCGGTAACCACTTGCCAATGTCCCCTGTGTGGACCCAGCCGTTAGCATCAATGGTCTCCTCCGTCTTCTCGGGGTCTTTCAAGTAGCCCAGAAACACGTTAACTCCTTTCACACACACCTGGAAAAAAACACACACACATCCTATAGACTTAGACTCCATGGAGTGCAAAGGGGATATGACCCATTTCTATGTTGATGAGGTAAACACTGCAAATACACAATCTTTACATTCTGTATGCATCCTAAATGGCACTCTATTCCCTTTATAGTGCACTACTTATGACCAGAGGCCCTTGTCAAAAGTAGTTCACTTTAAAGGGAGTAGGGTGCCATTTATGACAGACTTCAGTAGAGTAACAGCTTCATGTTAAACAGTGCCACTGGGTACCAAGGGCAATGCCAGGCTCCCACCTACCTCTCCCTCTCCATTGGCAGCCAGGTAGTTCATCTCAGCCACATCCACCAGCTTCACCGAGTTACATGGCAGGGGCGCTCCAACATGACCTGGGAAGGGAAGCACAGAAACAGCCCAGACAGAGTTAGCCTCCATAACACAACTAGGCTATGTCCCAAATGGCAACCGATATAGTGCACTACTTTTGACCAGAGCCTTATGGAATAAGGTGCCATACCTCACAGGACCCCCAGGGGGAGTTGGTGACTGGCTATTGTATACAACCTCTCTCCATAAACGGGATGACTAATGTGTGTGACGGTTAATGTAACGGTGGGGAAGTGTGTTCATTACCTGCTGTCCAATCCCCTGGTACTGTCAGTGTGCAGCCCGCTGTGCATTCAGTCTGTCCATACCCCTCATACAACTATTAAAGGAAAATATACTTTTTTGGCACTGTTTCCATGATTTTTATGTACGATGCAGGACTGGGTCTGTCCTAGACATTGCATGGGAGTCTTGTATTGATAACATACAGCTGGACTTTATTCATATCAATACCAAACTGACAGGCACATTTCTACCTGAGAAACTTTAATTGTCTTGAATGGTATGTTAACCATTTACCCATCACGTGACTTTCAGAGCCTGGACCTTGCACTAACTAGTCTGACACAAACATATAGCCCCTACGATCCACTTTACTGGCCTGGAACACTCATGCGATCCTACAGCTGGGCATCAGTATACCAACACACTACAACCTCCGCTGGTGCTATCCAATCCCAGAATGCAGCAGTGGAGACCCTAAGACAGACTCACTTGGCAGCCCAGCGCGGCTCGCAGGAACGTCAGCACCGTGGCAGACACGGGGGCAGCACCTGTTATCATCAGACGCACCCGTCCTCCCAGACTGGCCTACAGGGGGCATCAGCGAGAGACTAGAATCAGGAGGTCATTAAGATGGCTGGACATGTTTTGGACATGTTTAACTATGTGCCATTCGGAGATCTGAGAAGCACAGTGGTTCTCTCAGTCAGGGAGGAGATACAGTACCTGCACTTTCCTAAAGATGAGTTTGTCCCAGATGCTGTCCCTCCTAATGATGCCACTCAGCAGCTCAGCCTCTTTTCTTTTAAAGGCAAAGTCCAGCACCCACCTCTTCAGAGAGTTGTTAGCCTGCCCATAGATCTGAAGACAGGCCATTATGAGGTCAAAATAAAGCAACAACTGTAGTCAACATGAGAGCTGTAGCAGGCAGCAGGGCATTACAGGAAACGTCGTTAGAATAGTCGACAAAGTGTTTCTCACCTTGTCGAACATCCTGTTGAGGAGGCGTGGCACCATAGGAAACACTGTAGGCCTCAGGGTGGTGAGGTCATCCATCAGCAGGCGGATGTCTCCCTGGAAGAAACCAATCCTCCCCCCATGCACCAGAATGACTCCCTGGGGTGAGAGGTCAGAGGTTAGAATAGCACAGAAGTAGAGAGGACAAATTATGTGTAAAACTCAAACAGGTCTGTAGATATGGGACCATATCTGGCAAAAAAGCATAACGGATTTACATTGTAGGAGAAGAATTTGAAGGTCAGAGGACTTACAGTTGCACAAAGATAGAAAAGCATGGATACATACCTCTACAACCCTCTCGAACATATGAGCAAGGGGCAGGTAGGATATATGAACATCGTGGTGGTCTAATATGAGGTGATCCTAAAGGATACACACGCACGACAAACACACACAGAACAAGGGGAGATAATGATTATGAGACCCCCTACAACCACCACCCGCTCAAACATGTGTGCCAGAGGCAGGTATGACAGCAGTACATCCTCGTGGTTAGGCAGGCAACAGGCCTGGAGCCCACAGAACCAGAGGAGAGTAGATGAGAGGACAGAGGCAGGCGGGCCAGAGCAGCACAGAAAGACAGAGACACACCGGGTTAGCATGTTAGCGCTGAAACAGACACACCGGGTTAGCGCTGAAACAGACACACCGGGTTAGCGCTGAAACAGACACACCGGGTTAGCATGTTAGCTCTGAAACAGATACACTGGCATTAGCAGAGAGGAAAGAAAGAGGTTCAGAAATAAGTTACAGCACAAATAGCTTAGCAGAATATCTTGGCACTTGCAGAAAGGAGATTGAGTAAGACAGACACAATAGAGACAAGGTTTCACAGCACAATTTTTCAGACAGCAACAGACAGTCCTCATGAGCATGTGGGTATCATATTAGATGGCAAGACAGTGTTAATACATGACTAGGTTGGGCGTAAACATGATATTTGACACCATCTTCCCTCACAATCATTAGCTTGTATGGTTCACAACGACAGGAAACATTTGAATACCAAGGGGCTGAAGTGACTATATCCTGAACTGTGGGAGTTCAACTGCGGAGAAGACGATGCACAAACCTATTTGCTCACATATGTGTTAGTCGTAAAACAACACTGTTCTTTTGTTTTACCTCAATGACTTTGATGAAGGCAGAGCAGTTGGAAGCAACATTCCCATGTGTCAGCATGGCTCCCTTTGGGTTCCCTGAGGAAGGCAACACAAAAATGAGAGCCTAGCCTCATACATGTGGACACATTAAACAGCACTCTTCAGATAGAGGCCATCTTAGGACAGTGCTCCGTTTGGCATTGGATCATACAATGGCGTACCTGTGGTTCCACTGGTGAAGCAGACGACAGCCATGTCTTCAGGACTGGGAGGCTGCAGAGCGCAAAGGGTCACAGGTCAAAGAACTGAATGAATGAAGGTGAAATCAACTCCACTCAATATGGGGCAGGAGGGAGGGTCAGATAGGTATCTTTACTCACAACTGGTTGGTGGTGGTGGTCCTTGCCGATAGCCTAGAAGAAGACAACATGAATGAACGTAGCTTGAATATGTAATAGCACTAGCTAGTCTCATGGGACAACACCAGATTGTAGGACTTCACTTGTGGTAAAGACAGACGCAAAACAACGCAATTCTAGACTGCGCCTACCTAAATTCTGCAGTTTAGCACACAAAAACAAAAGCTCAGAGAATTTGAAGCGAATTTAGTTCCGAAAGTGGTAAAACAGACAGTCCAGTTATAAGTCAGAGTTTCTCCCCTCACCTCCACTTGGCTCAGGCTGAGAATGTCGATGCCACAGTCCTTCCCCTTGGCCACCAGCTCATCATCAAAGGGCTCCATGAGGATGATGGTTCTGACACTGTGCTCCCTGCCAGAGACGCACTCCAGGACCAGCCTGGCCTTCTCAGGGACGTCACACAGTATGCTGGAAATGGTGGCTGTGCGCACGCATACACACACAGAGAGGAGAGAGACAAAGAGAGAGGTAAATAGGGTCAACCACCAAACCCACAAGAAATTCTATCTCAATGAGATAAGCTGGGCATATAAAAGCTGATGGCAATATTACAATTTAAATGTATTTTTATTTGAGAGCTCTTGGTTGTTGCTCACCCTTGTCGATGACATAGGCGATGGCCTCAGTGCCCAGAGTGTCATACAGGGGCACAGCCACGAGGGAGAAGGTATAGCAGGCCAGCTCAGCGATGGTCCACTGCAGACACACAGCGCATATGACTCAAACCAGTCTTATATTGCTTCTATAGAGTAATAGCTGTGTAGTATTTACCCCACATGTAGCAGATTCAGAATGAACCAGTTGAACGTGGTTACATTGTATGTGACTGTGTCCTATTTCATGACGTACTGCTCTTCAAGTGGTTTTGCTCACCTCTGGTCGGTTCTGAGCGAAGATGCCAATGAACTGGTCTTTGGTTTTAGTGTGTCCCCTGTGGAGCAGCGCTGAGCCCAGGTTCTCTGCCTTCTCTGCTACCTGGGGGTGGAGGGGACACAGCTCGTTATTCAGTTTAGAACAAATTCTTATTTACAATGACGGCCTACCACAGCTAAACCCTAACCCGTACGACACTGGGCCAATTGTGCACCGCTTTATGGAGGGCACACAGCTCTATTTTTTATTTATTTTTTATTTAACTAGGCAAGTCAGTTAAGAAAAACTTCTTATTTTCAGGGACAACCTGGGAACAGTGGGTTAACTGTCTTGTTCAGGGGCAGAACAACAGATTTTTTATCTTGTCAGCTCAGGGATTCGATCTTGCAACCTTTCGGTTACTAGTCCAACGCTCTAACCACTAGGCTACCTGCCGCCCTAGGGGAGGGTGGGGTGTAGGGCAAACAGCTCTTTAGGGAAGGGGTGAAGGGCACACAGCTCGTTAGGTAGTTAGTGATACACACTCCAGGATGGATGACTCAGAACACCTGGGACATATTCATTAGTACACACTGTAGCAAAACATTTTGTAGCGGAAGATTATTTTGCAAGAACGGTTTCTTATTGGACAAGTTCAGGTAGTCCCTCTCCGTTTCCCTCCGTTTGGTGTCCAGTGAATATGACCCTGCGGTCTCAGAGGAGAGGGGGAACACAAGGAAGAGTGACAGAGGACTATAAGTTCCTCACTGGGGGAGGGGAATCCCTTGTGGTTTGGATGGGAGTGGCTGGCTTTCTGTTTAAATAGAGCACTCAGACACACCACGGGGCCTTGTAGACTGACTAATTATGATAGAATAGTGCACCAAACAATCTTTCACTGCCTAAAACTACATTTGGTATAACATCTAACCAGAAATATATTAATCATACTATAAAAAGAGACAGATTAATGTTGTTGTCCTACCTCGGAGTATGACAGCCACTCATAGGGCTGGCTTGGTTGTCTTGCTCCAAGACAGGGACCATTGTCTAGTGGAAACCACACAATGAACATTTCAAATCACCTTAATGTCCTAGTACGTCAAGTCTACATAAGGTGCTTAGCGAGACACTCACTGGAGACCCGTGCGCCCCTGAGGAAGAACTCATACATGGTCTTGGCGTCGTTGTACAGGTGGGTCATGTGTTTGTCGCTGTCCATCAGCGCTGACCGGCGGGCATACTCTCCTCCCTGACAGGAAACACAATAAAAACAGACATCATACGACTAGCTCACGGTCTGACTACAATAGGTATGACCTAAAGACGTCGGCACAAACACCAAGATTTAAAACGGAGGAACTCCTCTGTGTGCTAATGGTTTAATGACTAGCGGTGGAGAAGCCATTTCAACAGGGTTGTTCATTGTGCTCATCCATCCTGTTCTTTTCCGAGTCATTTCTGTCTGTGTGAAGCATTGTGTTTACTCACTCAAGTATAGCTACACAAGCATCTAACTAAGCTGGCCAACGCCTTTTCTGGGCCAAGTGTGGTGGGTATGCTCCACCCAAAACATAATGCCACTCTCAGGCCACAAATGTGAAACCAAGGGCACTAAAGACTAGGCAGGCCACTACTCAAACAGCCTCAGGCACCTCCACTGTGGGAATATACTACAGCCCTGCACTAAGGACAGTAGCCTATATCTTTAGCTGGCATATACAGCTCTTACTATGACTCATGAAGTGAGGTTTAACTTGATGCAGGACTGAAAGTAAGGAGAAAAATAACGTACCTCTTTACACATAACAATACTTTCAGGCATTGCAACGTCATACAGAAAGCATGCCATGTCCTTTACAATAGCAGGTCGGTGCCGACTCGCCTTACCGGAACCTCGACGGACTGCATTCTCAGGTCGCATGGTGGCTTCAGGGCCTTGGGCCGGGTGGTGTACCAGTAGGTTGTGAGAGCAGCGAATGCCCCCACACCCACCAACGTGTGTGTGGACAGGCTGCGCAGGTACTGCCGCACCTCATCCAGCTCGGGGAAGCGCAGCTGATTCAGGAGCTGCTGGGCTTGCATGGTTGGGCCTTTGCTAGCGTCTCTGTCTGTCTGTTGGGAAAAATATGCATTGTTAAATGAACCTAGTACGTGACTATGCCCTAAACCATCAAACAAATTTCCTCCTGGTGGGAAATCAAATCATTAATAAATCGAATCATAATCCGTATCCTAAAAAGGTCATTTTCTATGTTAGTTAGCTACTAGCTTAACAAGTACTAAGCAGGGAACACTGGTTGTGAAATCAAATCAAAGTTTATTTGTCACGTGCGCCGAATACAACAGGTGTAATACCTTACAGTGAAATGCTTACTTACAGGCTCTAACCAATAGTGCAAAAAAAGGTATTAGGTGAACAATAGGGAAGTAAAGAAATAAAAATAAAAACTGTGAAAAATAACAGTAGCGAGGCTATATACAGACACCGGTTAATTGGGCTGATTGCGGTAGTATGTACATGTAGATATCCATATGCTACTCTATATTTAAAAGATCATACTCTCGCTGTAAACATTCTCAGGTTTGAAAGTCCCATGGCATGATTTTAGCATTCATTCACTAATAGCTAGTCTTATCCTCTGTGTGAAACTACTAGTCTGTAGAACAATGTGTTGACTATGCTCTCCAATAACCCGCTCTCTTTATTTCTCTAGTAATAGGTAGGGACAGGAACACTTATCAGTGTTGTCATGAAAACACACAGAGCGGAGGGTCCTTTATAGTGAGTGTAGGGTTGTGGCTCTATTGAACTTTGGACCAGATAGTGGTCTACATCCCAGTGTCTTGGTCATTGACCAAGGTAGATTAACCCTCTAGAGCAGGGGTGTCAAACTCATTCCACGGAGGGCCTAGTGTCTGCAGGTTTTTGGTTTTTCCTTTCAATAAAGCACTAGACAACCAGGTGTGGGGAGTTCCTAACTAATTAGTGATGTTAATTCATCAATCAAGTACAAGGGAGGAGCGAAAACCCGCAGACACTCGGCCCCCCGTGGAATGAGTTTGACACCTGTGCTCTAGAGTCTAAACCTGCCTAAGCGGGGGGGGGTCTACTATGGACCAACATATGGAATTACTTTAAGACCCCATCAGGTATCAAAGATATTTGATAAAACATAACCTGAATTCCGATCACGTCTCTTCGACCAGAATTCCTCAAATAAACTCACTTTCAGCTGAATTACTGATTCGTTTTTTTTGTTACCAAAAAACATAGTGTATTCGGAAAGTATTCAGACCCCTTTACTTTTTCCACATTTTGTTACGTTACAGCCTTATTCTAAAATGAATGAAATTATTATTGCCCCTAATCAATCTACACACAATACCCCATGATGATAAAGCAAAATGTATTACCAAAAAAAATAATAATGCAAATAAAGCTATTTCTAAGTATTCAGACCCTTGCTATGAGACTCAAAATTGAGCTCAGGTGCATCCGGTTTCCATTAATCATCCTTGAGATGTTTCTACAACTTGGAGTCCACCGATGGTAAATTCAATTGATTGGACATGATTTGGAAAGGCACACACCTGTCTATAAGGTCCCACAGTTGACAGTGCATGTCAGAGCAAAAACCAAGCAATGAGGTCGAAGGAATTGTCCGTAGAGCTCCGAGACAAGATTGTGTCGAGGCACAGATCTGGGGAAGGGTACCAAAAGGTCCCCAAGAACACAGTGGCCTCCATCATTCTTAAATGGAATGAGTTTGGATCCACCAAGACTCTTCTTAGAGCTGGCCACCTGGGCCAAACTGAGCAAACAGGAGAGAAGGGCCTTGGTCAGGGAGGTGACCAAGAACCTGATGGTCACTCTGACAGAGCGCCAGAGTTCCTCTGTGGAGATGGGAGAAGCTTCCAGAAGGACCACCATTTCTTCAGAATTCCACCAATCAGGCTTTTAATGGTAGAGTGGCCTCAGTTATAGGCACGACAGCCTGCTTGGAGTTTGCCAAAAAGGCACCTAGAGGACTCTCAGACCATGAGAAACAAGATTCTCTGGTCTGATGGAACCAAGGTTGAACTCTTTGGCCTGAATGCCAAGTGTCACGTCTGGAGGAAAACTGTCACCATCCCTACGGTGAAGCATGGTGGTGGCAGCATCATGCTGTGGGGATGTTTTTCAGTGGCAGGGACTGGGAGACTAGTCAGGATCGAGGGAAAGATGAACAGAGCAAAGTACAGAGAGACCCTTGATGAAAACCTGCTCCATAGCGCTCAGTACTTCGAAGGTTCACCTTCCAACAGGACAACGACCCTAAGCACACAGCCAAGACTACGCATGAGTGGCTTCGGGACAAGTTTCTGAATGTCCTTGAGTGGCCCAGCCAGAGCCTGGACTTGAACCCAATCTAACATCTGTGGAGACCTGAAAATAGCTGTGCAGCGATGCTCCCCATCCAACCTGACAGTGCTTGAGAGGATCCGCAGAGAAGAACTGGAGAAACTCCCCAAATACAGATGGGTACAATGCTACAAGCTTGGCACATGAAGATGCGGGGCTGTAATCGCTGTCAAAGGTGCTTCAACAAAGTACTGAGTAAAGGGTGTGAATATTTAGGATAACGTGACATTTCCGGAGTGGGGGGGGGGGGGGGGCTAAAATACATTTTGCAAACATTTCTAAATCCTGTTTTCACTTTGTCATTATGGGGTAGTGTGTGTAGATTGATGAGGGGGGCTGTAACGTAACAAAATGTGGAACAAGTCAAGGGGTCTGAATACTTTACGAATGCACTGTACACACATATTTAATAAACTTCTAAAAATTATAATAAATTACGGGCCACCTGTTGCCGACCTCTTGCCTACACATCATATCCAGTCAAACAAGTGATTAAATCCACATCAGTTAGCTAGATAATTGCTTTATCTAGATAAAACGTTTCATGCTAACGCCAACAGGCCTGGGTTCAGAATATGGAGGTGATGGCCCCCATGCAGTGCCAGCAGTGAATCATGCCTAGCAGGCAGGAGGAATGTGGGCCTTTGACGTAACCCTATAGGATCAACATGACTTCTCACCTACTTCTTCTGTCTATTATTGTCCCATGCATTTATTCTCAGACTGTTACACACAGACACATCACCGCTGCTATTAAGATGCACAACACAAGGAGGACAAGTCTTAAGTCAGGCCCCACGCTTTCCTGTCAAGTAGGCTATTTGATAGAATTTGAAGACAGTGTGGTGGAAGTGGCACAATAACAGACTGACCAATTTATAACCAAGCCTTCCTCTTGTACTTCAGTTTCAGTAGATAGCCTAACAACCATAAACATCTGCTCTGTCTACATGCTTCCCTTCCCCAGGTGTTACAAGCAGCGTGGAGAGGTTTAAAGAGAGCACGATAGTGTGATGTAAACGCTCAGACGTCCTTCAGATGTCTTTCTCCACAGCAGATATGCAACCAAGAGTGTCCTTCTGATCCACAACCCGCCACCAAACAAAACAGGTAGACAATACTGGGGTCTCAGAACTGGTCAAAACTACTGCACTTTCAGCAAACGCAAGGGTACTGTAGGGAGCTACAAAACTAGTGCCTCCAAGAGTAGCTAGCTGATCCAACGTGTCACTGATTCAGAGAAGCCACATGTTGCCTATAAATAGCAAAGATAACAGCAACGTAGCGGTGGCTGGCCAGTGGCATACAGTGAGGCCCAAAAGTATTTGGACAATGATCTTAAAAAATAAAATAAAAAATCTAACTCATCATTATTCATGATTCATTCAGGATTATCCGTAATCATGGTAGCATCCACATAAATGTATGTGTTCAGACAATATTATGTTCTTATTTACAATAGAAGTGACTCCGAAATGATACAATACATTATTTATTTATTATTTATCATTTCTATTGGGAACAAAATGACCTGAAACACAACCAAAAATTGCAAATACATCCAATAAGTTTGTAGAGTCACACGCTTTGTAGTCATTGCGTGCTAGGAATGATACAAAATACAAAACTTTTGACTACTTTAAATACACATAAGTGAACTTTTCCAAATACTTTTGTTCCCTAAAATGGAGGGGGGGACTATGTACAAAAAGTGCTGTAATCTCTAAATGGTTCACCAGATATGGATGAAAATACCATCAAATGAAATCTGACAGCGAGTCTGCACTTTAACCTCATAGTCATTGTATAATTTCAAAAGTGCTGGAGTACAGAGCCAAAACAACAAATGTGTCACTGTACATACAACACACACACAGGTTAGAGCGTTGGGCCAGTAACCGAAAGGTTTCTAGATGGAATCCCAGAGCTGACAAGGAAAAAATATGTCGTTCTGCCCCTTAACAAGGCCCTGTTCCTAGGCCGTCATTGTAAATAAGAATTTGTTCTTAACTGACTTGCCTAGTTAAATAAAGGTAAAATAAAAATAAACACACACAAGTCTCTAGCTAATCAGAATGAGGGAAAGACATAGGTCTTCTTAGCAGGTCAATATGTCTGTCCTCACAGGTGGCTGGCCAGTGGACAATAATGCAGGAGTCTATCTGGTCAGATGACAGTTCACAGTGACCAGAGGACAGGTAATATGTAATGTCTCAAAGGTCAGACTCGATGGTCCAACCCCATTGGCCAGAAGCCCCTCAGATATCCACTGAATGATTACAGGAAGTGGTGATTGAGTGTGTGAAAATAGTTAAAGATATTTTTAAATATCTTTTAACAGCAACTTTTAATGGGAAAATATTAGTGGAAAGAACAGAAGGAATGTGCTGCTGTTCAATGGATGGGGAGGTTAATCAGCTATGTACCACAATGTGTAGGCATATTATTGTGAGGTAACAAGAACTTTGAATAATCTGTTACATCCTGATGGTGACAGACGACATAGATCAAGTAGTACCACTACCAGGCCAAGAACATCAGTCACGGTCTGGCCAGGGAAGCCATGCATCCAGTCACATCATAGCCTTGATTGCCCTCCCAGGTTTTTCTGCCTTCCAACCAAAAGGTAACCTGAAACCTACTACAGCAGCCCACCTGACCTCTAAACTTGGCAAGACTGGGTAGTAAAGGATCACCCCATGCCCTATCAGCCAAGCAGACTGAGGGAAGGGAGGGAGGAGCGGGAGTGCAGCTATTTAAAACAAAATGACGTTTGAACGGAAAATACTGGGCAGGGGGTATGTTGTGTGTTAGTGTGTGTTGTATAGCGGGAACAACTCCCATTAACACGTAGAACAATTTATGGAGTGCGAGCCATCAGATGTCAACTCAGAGAGACGCTGAAGTTCAACTGGAGACTCATGTCAAAGCCTTTGCATAAACACATGGGTTAATCTACAACCCCACAGTTATGGAGTCCTGGTTAATCTCATCAGTCATTTACATCATCTTCTTTACTTATGGACATACATCCAGAGCAATGCTTGTTTCAGAGGCGTTGTGACTCATAAGTGACTGGTGGTGAATGATGTGCACGTCCTTCAAGCCAAATCTTTTCATTCACTGACTGGGCTTATTTACATGGTAAATTATACACCTCAGGCTCAGATTATATCACAGTCACTCTCAAAACACATACTCACTTCACTGCTAGTGGCCAAGTCTAAGCGGCAGCACAGTGTCTGAGTTGACAGACCCCCCCCCCCCCCCCCTTCAGGCAGGTCACCTGATAATTAAGAAGGGGGACAAACTCACTGCATTTGATTCATACAAAAGCTCCTCCTAAACGGCAGTGTTTACAATAATGCAACACCTGAACTCCAAAACCTGGAGGCGTTACAGTACAATACTATGATCATTACTCTTTTAGAGGAAGTACTATGATCATTACTCTATTAAAGGAATTACAGTCCTATGATCATTACTCTATTAAAGGAATTACAGTCCTATGATCATTACTTTAATAGAGTAATTACAGTCCTATGATCATTACTCTATTAAAGGAATTAGTAATTGGGCCTCCCGGGTGGCGCAGTGGTCTAGGGCACTGCATCGCAGTGCTAACTGCGCCACCAGAGTCTCTGGGTTCGCCCCCAGGCTCTGTCGCAGCCGGCCGCGACCGGGAGGTCCGTGGGGCGACGCACAATTGGGCTAGCGTCGTCCGGGTTAGGGAGGGTTTGGCCGGTAGGGATTTCCTTGTCTCATCACGCTCCAGCGACTCCTGTGGCGGGCTGGGCGCAGTGCGCGCTAACCAAGGGGGCCAGATGCACGGTGTTTCCTCCGACACATTGGTGCGGCTGGCTTCCGGGTTGGAGGCGCGCTGTGTTAAAGAAGCAGTGCCACTTGGTTGGGTTGTGCCTCGGAGGACGCATGGCTTTCGACCTTCGTCTCTCCCGAGCCCGTACGGGAGTTGTAGCGATGAGACAAGATAGTAATTACTAGCGATTGGATACCACGAAAAATTGGGGAGAAAAGGGGATAAAATGTTTAAAAAAAAAAAAAAAAAAAGGAATTAGTAATTACAGTCCTATGATCATTACTCTATTAAAGGAATTACAGTACTATGATCATTACTCTATTGTCACAACTGAATGTGTTTCATAACATGAGGACCCTTTGTATACATGCTAAATGGACTAGTGGTAACAACATGAATGAAAATCATTTCAGCAAGGTCACAACAACGGAGGCCTATGTTTCTAGACAACTCTGTAAGTAGTAATGGGGGGGGGGGGGGGGGTGTATTGTGATGTATGGTGCTAGTATCATATCATGAAGTCCCAAGCTCTATCTGTAAGGCTACACATGCACACAATCTGTCCCGTCTGGCCTCTCCCGAACATACAAGCACCACATTTTTCAAGACATCTTGGAGTGGGCCCCCTTTAGAGGGAGGATGAGTGGAAGAAGTGCCCTCTAAACTCAGAGTCCTAGCTATACTACATCCTAGGAGGTTTAGGACACCGTCAGTAAGTCCAGGGGTGTATTCAGTATATCTTGCAATGGGAACCGTTTACCAACCAAACAGAACGAAAACGGGACCTACCTGAATTTGTCCAATAGAAACATTTTAGTTTCTGTTTGGAGTAAACCATTTCTGTTGCAAACATTTAGCAACAGAAGAATCTACATTATAAATACAACCTAGGTTAACAGCTTTCAAATGACAGAATGAATGGATCTGTTCCTGTTCTACAAAGACAAAACAATGTCATTAACACCCAGAATGTCATCTCATCAGCTAGACCCCTAAATCATGAATGCCATAGATTGGACAGAGTGTAGAAACCACTCTAAAGCATCTTTATTTAACTAGGCAAGTCAGTTAAGAACAATTTTGTATTTACAATGACGGCCTAGGAACAGTGGGTTAACTGCCTTCTTCAGGGGAAGAAAGACACATGTTTACCTTGTCAGCTCAGGGATTCAATCTAACAACCTTCTGGTTACTGGCCCAACGTCCTAACCACTAGGCTACCTGCCGCCCCTTGGTTAGTGAAGCAACCCCATTGATCAGTCTAGGCTACTTGTGGTCACACTGGATAAGCTTGGATTACCTTTGCCCACCCGGGTAAACTAGGTTCACTTCGCCAAAGGTTGCAGCAGAACAGACGTCTCAGAAACCTTTCTCTTTACATCAGAGGTGTCAAACTCATTCCATGGAGGGCCTAATGTCTGAAGGTTTTTGCTTTCATTTAAGACCTAGACAACCAGGTGTGGGGAGTTCCTAACTAAATAGTGACTTTAATTCATAAATCACATACAAGTGAGGAGCGAAAACCCGCATGCACTCGGCCCACCATGGAGCAAGTTCGACATCTGTGCCTTACATTGTCTCAAGACAGGCAACCAGGCCAGAGCAACTTGTTATTGACCAAGAATTTGTTAAAATGTGCAGGTTGTACAGATTTAATATGCAAACATAGGCATATTGGAAACAATACACCCAGCAACTCGGCAAGTGCAATGGGGAAAACAATGTCCTCACAATAATAGGCTTCGGGAGGTTTTTGTACCTGAGCACAATGAAAACAATCAACAGGATGCTCCAATGACACCGTAAAGGAGTTTAACTGGTCTCACGAAAACTTATCCAAGAGCAGAGTGTGAAATGACAAGACATTGCAAGTGTGCGTGTGCGTGTGTGTGTGGAGACACAAAGGGGAAAGGGAGGATTAATGGGGCGTGCAAGAACCAGTGACAGCTGAGCTGGGACATGTTGAGCCATCCAATGAGGGATTGTCACCTTTCACCTCAATATCTATGGTAGAGAGAGGGGAGAAAAGACCCGACTGCTTCCGATGCAGCCATGGGGTGAGCAGGCAAGGGCGTGCTGTCACTTTTAAAACTCACAATTGGGAATGAACAAACGAAATACATTAGGAAATGCTAGCTACTGCTAGTTACCAAGTTTAACTACAATCAGGAAAAACTGCAATAACCGCTAAGGCACATACAGTTTAGCCCATTGATTTGGTTTAATCTAGTGTGAGACACGTTTAATTGATATATAGTGAAGTAAATTGTTTTTGCTGTTAATTAATCTGGATAGGAGTAGGAAGCTTACTATTAACTAACAAATTGACATGGCATTATGAACAACTGTTACCAAGACGTGGCTCTGTCGCTAGCGTGTGTAGCTCTATCTAGCTATTACGTATGGATTCGGTCCAATCAAGCCATAAATCAACAAATGCTTATAATGAGGCGATTAAAACCTGCCATCAGTCCTAGCTACAATAATAAACAACGTTTATTTCATTGTATATTTTTGGCATTAACATTTGCATACATTTCCTGAACAGCGTTTCCATTCATTCATTCATTGAGACATACCGGTATTTCAAGTTAAAGGCGTTGAATAGTCTCATCTATGAAGCATAAATAGCTTTCCAAAGTAATCTATCGTAAAAACACGACATAGAAAACAACGACCACCTACCTTTGCAGCACGCCAGCGTTGTGATATTGACCATGCGTCTTGGAGGATGGCAAGTCAGTGGTACACCCGGCTCGTGAGGCGACGCTTAGCCAATCAGAGCCTATGTACGTTTTGTTTGCCTTAAAATCGTTGTCTGGGCACAACTCATTGGTGAATTTTGCCACTGTATCGTTAAACAGTTGTGAAATAATTGTCGAATGCTGTGTATTGTTTCTCAAATCCGAGTTTTGACCCCATAGGCCTAAACACCTTTCTTTATTTGTTCCAGTAGAATATCTGAAACATTCAGCTTGACTTGCTATTCATAGACACATGAATAGCCTACTACACGCTTTAACAAAAATAGTTATAGGTCATATGAGGAAATCAGTCCATTGAAATAAATTCATTAGACCCTAATCTATGGATTTGAGATGAATGGGAATACAGATATGCATCTGTTGGTCACAGATACTTTAATAAAAATGGGTCTCACAAGGGCCTCAGCATCTCATGTCGTTTTTTTTGTGCATTCAAATTGCTATGATAAAATAAAATTGTGTTCATTGTCTTTTTATGCCTGCCCAAACCATAACCCCACCGCCACCATGGGGCACTCTGTTCATAGCGTTGACATCAGCAAACCGCTCGCCCACGCAACGCCATACACATAGTCTGCGGTTGTAAGACTGGTTGGATGTACTGCCAAATTCTCTAAAGTGACATTGGAGGTGACATCTGTGGAATTGTGTTATGTGAAAAAACTGCACATTCTAGAGTGGCCTTTTGTCTCCAGCACAAGGTGCACATGTGTAATGATTATGCTGTTTAATCAGCTTCTTGATATGCCACACCTGTCAGGTGGATGGATTATATTGGCAAAGGAGAAATTTGTGCACAACATTTGAGAGAAATACGCTTTTTGTGCATATGGAACATTTTTGGGATCTTTTATTTCAGCTCATGAAACCAACACTTTACATTTATATTTTTGTTCTGTGTAGAACCTAAAAGGGTTCTTCAGCTATTCACATAAGAGACCCCTTTTTGGTTCCAGGTAGAAATAACAATTTTGGTTGCATCCAGGTAGAACACCTATGGGTTCCATGTAAAACCAGGGGTGAAAGTAGATTTAATATATTACCGGTACGGGACATTTTTTTTTAATACTACAAAAATTACAGGGTGGCCTACTCTGCTGACACTGACAAACAGATCAATAAAAACGATGTTGTCTGATCCATATAATCGGCCTACGAAAAGAGGCGACACAAATACAATATGACATCCATCTAACCTCAAGGAGAAAATGATTGTCCAAAAACAACTAAAAGTGGCACTGACCCAATGATAAAGATAGTGAATATGCACAATCACCGGAAATATGGTCGATGTTCTCCACTGGTGCCAATAAGATAGGCTACTATTCGCTCAATTAAGTTAAGAATTTTGATCACTAAAAAGACAGATTGGAGTCTTTTCATTGTCATATCTTTACAGCAATAGCCATTTGCTTTCCAGTTTTCCCATGATAGTGTTTTAAAATATTGTGATATGCCTGGCTGGCTCTCTCTGCTTTCAATGACAGTCGCAACTCAACAATAATCTATTTCAGTGGTCACCAACCTTTTGAGTCAAGATCACTTTCACAATCAAAAAGCAAGCCAAGAACTACCGCTCAGATTAAAAAACAAACAAACATGATTTACATTTTTTTAACATTAACCTAATAAAACCTGTTCTGTAGGAATGAGGTTTGTGCAGTAGGCCTAATACACTATCATAGATTATTGGCTATATGCCAGCCTGCCAATATTGTTCTTCTCAGACCATATTATATTTCAAAACTCGAGCTTTGATAACAAAATAGATCAGTTGCTCTAGAACAAATAAGAAGTTGTTCTAAACTGACTTGCCGCGTTAAATACAATTTCTTTTTAAATCTCAGTGCTAGAGGCGTCACTACAGACACCCTGGTTCGGATCCAGGCTGTATCACAACCGGACGTGATTGGGAGTCCCATTGCGTGCCGCACAATTGACCCAGCGTCGTCTGGGTTTGGCCAGTGTAAGCTGTCGTATATTCGAATTTGTTCTTAACTGACTTGCCTAGTTAAATAAAGGTTAAATAAAATAAAAATAATGATTATACTCAGCTGGCCTCTCCCCGGATGTTGTGTTAAACGCTCTACACAACAAGGCTTTCTTAGTGTCCAACAAGCTTTCTCTGCCCTTAACCTTGTTCTGAACACCTCCAAAACAAAGGTCATGTGGTTTGATAAGAATGCCCTTCTCCCCACAGGTGTGATTACTACCTCTGAGGGTTCAGAGATTGAGGTAGTCACCTGATACAAGTACTTGGGAGTATGGCTAGACGGTACACTGTCCTTCTTTCAGCACATATCAAAGCTGCAGGCCAAAGTTAAATCTACACTTGGTTCCCTCTATCGTAATCGGTCCTCTTTCACCTCAGCTACCAAACTAACCCTGATTCAGATGACCATCATACCCATGCTAGATTATGGAAACATCATTTATAGATCGGCAAGTAAGGGTGCTCTCGAGCGGCTAGAAGTTCTTTACCATTTGGCCATCAGATTTGCCACCAATGCTCCTTATAGGACACATCACTGCACTCAATACCACTCTGTGAACTGGTCATCTCTGTATACCCGTCGCAAGACCCACTTGTTGATGCTTATTTATAAACCCCTCTTAGGCCTCACTCCCCCCTATCTGAGATACATACAACACCCGTTCTACCAGTCACATTCTGTTAAAGGTCCCTAAAGCATACGTCCCTGGGTCGCTCCTCTTTTCAGTTCGCTGCAGCTAGCGACTAAAACGAGCTGCAAAAAACACTCAAACTGGACCGTTTTATCGCCATCTCTATATTCAAATACTCAATCATGGACACTTACTGACAGTTTTGGCTGCTTTGCGTGATGTGTTTTTGTATACCTTTTGGGCCTTCGCCTGTGCCAATAATGTGTGTGCAATCCTGTGCTGCTGCCATGCTATCTTAGGTCTCTATGTAGGGTTGTCACTCTTGTCGTGATGTGTTTTGTCCTATATTTTTGTTTTATTTTTGTTAATGCAAGCTCCCGTCCCCGCAGGCATTTTGGTAGGCCGTCATTGTAAATAAGAATATGTTCTTAGCTGACTTGCCTAGTTAAAAAGGTTAGTTGGTGTAGCACTTGCGAGGGACAGCTGAGCATAAATTGAAATAATTTGTAAATAATTTGTTTTACGAGACTGATTGTCCCTGCATCTGATGGTCATTGTGCTTTCAAGTCAAATGGGAACTCGGAAAAAACAAGGTCAAATAATGAAGTCAGTGAACTCCAGGTCGGGGAGTCGGAGCTCTAGCAAGATGCGCGAGTTCCGAGTTGGATGACCGTTCCAAACAATTACCCCACGTCGGATCTCGTTTTTTCCGAATTCGCAGTTGTATTGAACACTGTATTAGTCGCAGCAGAGGTTTCGCCTCCCACCATCCCTGCTCTTTCGGCTCTGCCTCAGCGATAAATTAATGTTGTTCCTATGACCAAAGAAAGTGAAATACTCTTCGAATTAAAATAGACAAGACGAGCTGCTGCTAATAATAAAAACAGGTCTATCGATACACTTGGCTACTCATTAATTGCAGTGAGAGTAGAAGTAGAGAGAAGCGCGTTTTACGTTTTGTAATAGTGGTTAATAAAAACAGTGTTGACAGTGCTGAATATAACTTAGGCATGCAATCGGTAATAGAAACAGCAGCTCTTTGCTGTATTCTTTGACAGTCTCTCCCTGGTCATGGGTTTAAACTTTATGAAGTCTCACGTCGGCTAGTATCAAACTTTGCTACCGCCAGGCTAGTGGAAGATGGAGGCACGGTGATTTGAGCTATCTGATTGGCCAGCACAGTAGGCACACTCGATTTAGCCACAGATCTCCCGGTCTGGCAGGTAAACGGAGTTTGTCTTTTCAGACAAATTAAATGGTTAAAAATGGGAACATTTTGCCTACCCGGTGCGCGGGGCTTATGAATCAAGTGCAACACGAATAAAAGGAGCGCAAGCCGTTGTCTTTATCGTTGGCTTTTCTACAGAATGTTTGGGGATCGACCATTTGGCGACCACTAATCTATTTGTTATTTGCTGCGCGCGCTGCCCAAATTACGGTCCCTTCAGATTGACTTTAGGTTATGCGATTTAAAACAATCAACAGTTTAAAAAAAAGAAGCTAATGATATTCTGTGGCCAAATCATGCTTTCTGGTGTAGTGGCCTATCTTGAATGATTGTATTTATTCCTGTACAGATGAGAGTAAGCTAATTAGGCTATATAATTTTGGCAATTCAATTACTTTAGGGACAATTTAGCTTCCCCTATCCGTATGGCCGCCACCTATGCCCTTTTTAATGTGGCAAAAACACAACCAGTCATGATGTTTTCAACTGATTGTCAGTCAGTCACTTAACAGAGGCACCCCTGTAGGCTACCGACGCACATTCTTTCACTCACAAAATCATTTCAGTAACCAAACCCAACAGTGCACATTACACCCGCAATTTGATGAATGGAATCACACTCTAACACGTAGGGGTTCAACAAGGGTTCTTCTAAGATCCTCAAAGACCTTTGAAGAACCTTAGGGTTTTTGGCAGTGAAAATTCCCCCCAAAATGTTCTTTCAAGAACCCCATAGGAGGTGGGGTTCATCGAGGAACCTCCTTTGTTGGTGGGGGTTCTTGCAGGAACCTAACTGCCCAACTGAAACATTTGGAATTGAAAGGACAGCAGGTGTAGGCACTTAACTGAACAATGTAAAGATCTCCTCAATTTAAGGTAAGGTCTGTCCCTTATATGATCCAAATGTATATGTTTTATGATGATACCATCTGTCTTTTCATATTTGTGCAAATCTTTCTAAAACAGAATATAAGAATATGTATGTTATAAGAATATGTATGCCATAAGAATATGTTGAAGGCTAGCTGTATTGGGTGCAGATGACTGAACTGGTCACTTTTGTGTCTGTAGGTATACAGACAAGGAGGCATACAAAGGTATGTCAATTGGTATGTTATGCAGATCACATGTACCTCCCTCCCTTACCTCTTCAATGAAAAGAGGTAAGGGACAAGGGTATGTGTATGAAACCATTATCAAAACAGTTTTTTTCATTCACATTTACAACAAAAACCAAGGTATGAATACTGTTGTGTGCATGTTTTGTTAAACATCTGTATAAATGGCCTCCTGAGTGGGGCAGCGTTCTAAGGCACCGCATAGCAGTGCTTGAGGTGTCACTATAGCCCTGGGTTCGATCCCAGGCTGTCACAGCCAGCCGTGACCTGGAGACCCATGAGGCGGCACATGTTTGGCCTAGCGTCGTCTGGGTTGGTGTTTGGCTGGCCGGGATATCCATGTCCAATCGTTCTCTAGCGACTCCTTGTGGCGGGCCCGGCACCTGCAAGCTGACAGCGGTCGCCAGTTGTACGGCGTTTCCTCCCACACATTGGTGCAGCTGGCTTCCGGGTTAAGCGAGCAGTGTGTCAAGAAGCATTGCGGCTTGGCAGGGTCGTGTTTCGGAAGATGCATGGCTCTCGACCTTCGCCTCTCCCGAGTCCATACAGGAGTTGCAGCAATGGGACAAAACTAACTACCAATTGGATATCACGAAATTAGTGGTAAAAGTACAAACAAACATCTGAATAATTTATATTTTTGGGATTCACAGACTTCACCCTTCCTACACCTCTGAATATAACAGGAAACCGGTTCGATCACTATGCACTGCAAAATCATTCTCGTTATGGAGAACATCAACACATTAACATCACCACACCAGTGGATATACCCATTGGACTTGGGGATCTGCTGGGAGTTTACCTCATATTTAGAGTTTTTTTGTCTGCTTTGCCATTCAAATCATAACTTAATTAATTAATTTAACTAGGCAAGTCAGTTAAGAACAAATTCTTATTTACAATGACGGCCTACACCTGCCAAATTGAATATTGTAAGAGCTTTCATTGTCTGCTAATATGCCCCCTGTATTTATCCTACGGTTCTGACTTGGTGTACAGGGAGAACGCTTTAAGAACGGCCCATGTTCTGAATTCTGTCACTGTACATTTCAAAAGGGCTGAACAAATAGTTATATTGACTAGTCCGTCCTAGCTCACTCATTAATGTCTTAATCAAAATTGCGGATTGCCTCTTATCCGCTTGTCGTCCCCTTATGCCATATTTTGTACATCTCAATTGTCAGTAGAAACCACATTTGTTTAAGTAAGAGCCATTTCAGCTATGTTTTTTTTAAAGGCAAAAAATGAGGCTGTCACGCCCTGACCGTAGATTGCTTTGTATGTTTCTATTTTTAGTTTGGTCAGGGTGTGATGTGGGTGGGTATTCTATGTCTGGGTATTCTATGTTGTAGGTCTAGGTTTTCTGTTTCTGTGTGTTTGGCCTGGTGTGGTTCCCAATCAGAGGCAGCTGTCGTCTATCGTTGTCTCTGATTGGGAGCCATATTTAGGTAGCCTGTTTTCCCACTTTTGTTTGTGGGTGGTTGTTTCCTGTTTAGTGTTTTGTTTCACCTTTCAGGACCGTTTGTTTGTCGTTTTTGTTGTTTGTCAAGTGTTTTCGTATTTTCTTTAAAAAATATGACCACTTACCACGCTGCACCTTGGTCCTCCTCTCCTTCTCCACCAACGAGAATCGTTACAGAACCACCCACCAACAATGGACCAAGCAGCGTGGTAAAAAGGAGGAATGAACATGGGAGGACATTCTGGACGGCAAGGGATCTTACACATGGGAGGAGATTCTGGCTGGAAGGAATCGCTTTCCATGGGAACAGGTGGAGGCAGCCAGGAGAGCGGAGGCAGCAAGAGAAAGGAACCGGCGGTATGAGGGAACACGGTTGGCAAGGAAACCCAAGAGGCAGCCCCAGATTTTTTTTTGGGGGGGGGGGGGGGGGGGCACACGGGGTGATTGGCGGAGTCAGATAGGAGACCTGAGCTAACTCCCCGTGCTTACCGTGGCGAGCGTCGTACTGGTCAGGCACCGTGCTATGCGGTGGAGCGCACGGTGTCTCCAGTACGTGTTCATAGCCCGGTACGTTACATCGCAGCTCCTTGCATCTGCCGGGCGAGAGTGGGCATCGAGCCAGGAAGGAGTGTGCCAGCCCTGCTCTCCAGGCCTCTAGTGCGTCTCCTCGGCCCGGGTTATCCTGCGCCAGCTCTGCACACTGTGTCTCCAGTACGTCTGCACAGCCCAGTGCATCCTGTGCCTGCGCCCCGCACGTGCAGGGCCAAAGTCACCATACAGCCAGGACGGGTTGTGCAGGCTCTTTGCTCGAGACCTCCAGTGTGCATCCCGGTGTATCCGGTGCCACGGCCAAGGCCTCCTGCATGTCTTCCCAGCCTGGTGAGTCATGTGCCTGTGCTAAACTCTAACCCTCCTGCATGTCTCCCCAGCCTGGTGAGTCCTGTGCCTTCTCCCAGAGCAAAGCCTCCTGTGATAATCCATGGCAAGAAGCCCCCAGTGATGATCCATGGCACGAAGCCTCCAGTGATAATCCATGGCACGAAGCCTCCAGTGATAATCCATGGCACGAAGCCTCCAGTGATAATCAATGGCAAGAAGCCTCCAGTGATAATCCATGGCACGAAGCCTCCAGTGATGATTCATGGCACGAAGCCTCCAGTGATGATTCATGGCACGAAGCCTCCAGTGATGATCCATTGCAAGAAGCCTCCGGTGATGATCCATGGCAAGAAGCCTCCGGTGATGATCCATGGCACGAAGCCTCCGGTGAGGATCGAAGAAAGTCAGTCCGGAGCCTCCAGCGACGCCCTCTAGTCCGGAGCCCCCAGCGGCGCCCTCTAGTCCGGAGCCCCCAGCGGCGCCCTCTAGTCCGGAGACCCCAGCGGCGCCCTCTAGTCCGGAGCCTCCAGCGACGCCCTCTAGTCCGGAGCCTCCAGCGACGGGCTTCAGTCCGGAGCAGCCAGAGTCTCCCTCCTGTCCAGGGCCCGCTGCGAGGGTCCCCAATCCGGGGTCGGCGGTAAGGGTCCCCGCTCCAGAGGCGCCACCTAAGTGGGCCAAGACTAAGGTGGAGCGGGGTCCATGTCCCGCACCAGAGCCGCCACCGCGGTGAAATGCCCACCCAGACCCTCCCCTATTGGTTCAGGTTGTGGCCGGAGTCCGCACCTTTGGGGGGGGGGGTACTGTCATGCCCTGACCGTAGATTGCTTTGTATGTTTCTATTTTTAGTTTGGTCAGGGTGTGATGTGGGTGGGTATTCTATGTCTGGGTATTCTATGTTGTAGGTCTAGGTTTTCTGTTTCTGTGTGTTTGGCCTGGTTTGGTTCCCAATCAGAGGCAGCTGTCGTCTATCGTTGTCTCTGATTGGGAGCCATATTTAGGTAGCCTGTTTTCCCACTTTTGTTTGTGGGTGGTTGTTTCCTGCTTAGTGTTTTGTTTCCCCTTTCAGGACTGTTCGTTTGTCGTTTTTCAAGTGTTTTCGTATTTTATAAAAAAAATATGACCACTTACCACGCTGCACCTTGGTCCTCCTCTCCTTCTCCAGATGACAATCGTTACAGAGGCTGAATGAACTGTTTCGCTGCCAGACAAGGCTCCACTGATAGCCAGGTGTAGCAGTGGTAAGGTGTTGGGACTCTGCTGTTCATACAGTTTTATGTAGGCCCTAACAGTTTGTGGGCACTGTTTGTCGCCGTTATAGTGTAATTGATGTATTGTTTAGTGTTGTGTTCTTTACCCACGAAGATGTACATGCTAAAATTGCCACTGCACAAGATATAGTCCCGACACAAATCTGGGGTTGCTACCCAAGCCTGCTGGTCGTTCCTTCCATCGGTTCAGTTGCCAGAGACGCGGCCCAGTTAAGTATTTTTGTTCTGTACCTATGGACGCGACCTAGTAGTTTCTCTACATGTTCTATTGCCATACTGGCTGGCAACGTTCTTATCACTTGCTAGCCAACTACAGCTAACTTAGTCACATCAAATAGTGCAGACTGATTAACAGCAAATTAGCTGCATTTGCATAAGCTGTTTTCGAGTGGCATTTATTTGGATACATCCATACCAATAAACTAATGAGGCACGATTTCACCTGGCATAGAAAATGTGCTCTCTCCTCAGGACACCGTTGTTCAGAGGAGCTAGACAACAACACAACTAACACAATCACTTCAAATTGAAGCTGGAAAGACTGCAAACTAGCTGCACATTGTTTCGTTTGACCTTTTTTCAATTGACATTCATTTGTAAATATCCATTAAAATGATGCCAGCTGATTCATGATTTCGACTGGATGGGAAACGCTGCCTTTCTCATCCCGACACTTTCATTATTATGGGACAGATGGAGATCGAATTTAAATATTGTAATAATGTTGTCGGAGAGACGGTGTATACAGATCTTTACTGTTGAAAACTAAATGTTAGTCTAAAAAAAAATAGATAATGTCTAGATGCTTTTTATAGTGGAGATCAAGTTTATAAAGTGCCTTGCTAGGCTGATGAGACAGTGGATTGCACAGATGGAACAGAGTAAATAGGCATTTTGAATTAGATTTAGCCGGTGGTAATTTGTGGAATAGAAACAGGATGGAATGTGGTATTAACCAATCAGCATTCAGGATTAGACCCACCCGTTGTATAACGTGTTGAACAAGTGTTCCGTGGACAAATATGAGAAGAGCACACTCTGCTGGTGATTGTTTTATATTACGGGTTTAGAGTAAAAATGCTTTGTGGGTATTAAATACATCATTGATTGATATTATATGGAACTTGGTCTTCAATAATCCAATGACATTTTGATTGATCCAACTATTTGAAATGTCAATATTTATTCGACAGAAAATATAATTTGCTCCATATGTTACAGTGGGCTTTAGGGTGTCACTTTAAATTTCCACTGTAGAAATTATAAAAGAAAAAAATCACAAATTATTAAATACAAAAATCGAATAAGCCTAGGCCCTTATTAAATATTTATATAACAAAATAAAGAATAGCCTTAACGTTGTTTTTCCTTAGAGTGAGTCTGAGTGCATGGACTTTCATTCTCAAACTGCAGTAGGCCTAGCCCTATAACAATGCCATTAGCCCCTCCCCTACTCATATTGGGGCCCCTGCCCCTGCTCGCAGCGTTCAGTACCGTTACATGTGCGTATCAGTGGACCGTCACGAGCCATCATGTCCAGACTGAGCCTGGCGTGCGCTATCGCCATTCTCGCAGTGCTTTTGTCGGGATCCTGCCTCGCCAGCCGCAAACTTCTGGTGTTCCTCATCGATGGTTTTCGATATGATTACATGGACGATCTGCAAAACCTGCCTGGGTTTAAAGAGATTATGGATAACGGGGTCAAAGTGGATTATATGACGCCCGATTTCCCCAGCCTTTCATACCCCAATTACTACTCACTAATGACAGGTGAGATGATTTTACCTTTGACTGACTGTGCCTCAAAGTTACAGCAGTGAAAAAATATAGATTAGGCTACGAAAGGTTGACCATGATTGATCACCAAATAAGATTTTACGAACTTGGAGCCATTTATTTGTTATCTTGGACATACAGTGTTACTAAACAGTAAGTTCACAGGCTGCAATCCATTTGAACCTTTATTGCTTGCCTGAACAAATAGGAAGTAGTGACAGTGGAGTTTAAACTTTGATGTTTATGTACAAAGTTGTAAAGTAGCCTTTTGTACTCTGTTGTGGCAACACTGAAATAACAATAATTGGTCAATCATTCTCATCAATATTGTTGCAGAATGACACATTGGTAATTTAATGATTTGTTAACTTAGGTTGACAAATGATCAACCCAACAATTACTGAAAGGGAACTTTACACCATGGGATGGAACGCAGATGACATTTCATAAGTAGGCCATACTCTGAAATCCTTGTGTAGACATTGCTAGTAGCCTAATTCAGTGATGGATGTATAATACATCCATTGATGGACAGGAGCCTGGCACAGCTGTCCTGATGTCCTCAAGCAGTAGAACTCTGCCTCATCAGTACGCCCCTCTCCCTCCGGGCAACCTCACTGTCTCTATTGTGCCATTTACATATGTTATGAGTGAAATGTGATAAAAGAAATACAAGCTGAAATAAATCATTCTCTCTATTATTATTCTGACATTTCACATTCTTAAAATAAATTGGTGATCCTAACTGACCTAAAACAGGGAATATTTACTAGGAGTAAATGTCAGGAATTGTGAAAAACTGAGTTTAAATGTATTTGGCTAAGGTTTATGTAAACTTCTGACTCCAACTGACATTCCGTGACATAGCATTGTTTAAATATTTCCCATGTAATGTTATTGGGGCGCTAACATGGCTGCCATAGAATTGATGTGTCATGTGAATGCATCATAATGCAGAAACCTCATTGGCCCAACTCTCTAGATACATGGCTCTGGTTGTCCCTTGTTCTCACTCATAACATATGTAAGTGGCATAATATAGACAGTGTGGTTGCCAGGAGGGAGAGGGGTGTTTCCAGGTACAATACTCATTTACAACATTAACAATGTCAACACTGTATTTCTGATCAATTTGATGTTATTTTAATGGATCAAAAATGTGCTTTTCTTTAAAAAACAAGGACATTTCTAAGTGACCCCAAACTTTTGAACGGTAGTGTACTTAACAACACACTGCTTTGCACCTGAACAGTTCTCTCAGCCAAACTGGACCTCTTCAGAGTACTGGCAGTGAACGACACATCAATGACAGTGTAGTAGTGACATAACAACAGATGTAGGTAGTACTTCAGTGATAACAGCCCTGGGCTGTATGGCTCCTCAGTCAGCGGCTGTAGGCTATCTCCACTCCAGGCTGAACCCCTGGCAGAGAGAGAGCAGAGGGAAGAGCAGTAAAGCCCTAAAGACAACAGATTCTGTCAAATCCCTCCCAATCACCGGATCACTTTGTGGATGATTTGCTGATGTAAGTTGTTTTGGTAGAGCACATTCCCCTCAACAAAGCCTCGGCTTAGGCCACTACCATCATTTTGTGCACGTGTATTAACAACGTAACCAAAACAGAGCTGACAAAGGCCATCTGACACAGGGCCCTCCAGTCACGCCGGGCATCTGACACAGGGCCCTCCAGTCACCCCGGGCATCTGACACAGGGCCCTCCAGTCACCCCGGGCATCTGACACAGGGCCCTCCCGTCACCCCGGGCATCTGACACAGGGCCCTCCAGTCACGCCGGGCATCTGACACAGGGCCCTCCAGTCACGCCGGGCATCTGACACAGGGCCCTCCAGTCACGCCGGGCATCTGACACAGGGCCCTCCCGTCACCCCGGCCATCTGACACAGGGCCCTCCAGTCACGCCGGGCTAGACTGCAACCATGCAGAAGGAGCTATTTCAAAGCTGATGGAGCTTTTCAGAGACTGGTTTATTTGGAGGGGTCAGGGAAGGGTGCTTCTTCAGAAGAGCCAAGTGCTGGAACTCTACCTGTGAGTTTACTGTACAGACTGCAGGGTTTCTACACATGGAGAGAGTACTTCTTACTGTCCTGCTTTATATTATTAAAGACATTCTCTGGTACTTTTGTATTCTATGTAGTTCTAAAAGTTGTAGTTCTAAAAGCCAAAAGTGGCCCCCGAAAATTGCGTACTAGGTCACATGTGCAGATATGTGTGCCACGTCATTGCTCTCTTTCTCTCGCTCTGCTGTGTGTGCATCTTGCTTGCTGTCACTCAAATGGTGAGGAACCAGTAGTAGTGCGTTGTTAAAATCACTGGGGTAGCCAAGCCAGGAAAAAATGCCATAGTACAACCTTTGTGTTGTCACAATTGCATTGTTTGCTCAATAACCTGTTAGTTAATATGCCTTGACAACGTGATATATAGGCCTAAGGCCAAGACAAGAAGAAGACACAGGGGCAGAATAAATTCAACCACACCTTTGTTTCATCACAAAAACGGAGCGCAACATCTGTCTGAAGTCCACAAAGCATATTGCATGTAACAAACAGTTACATGACCTACAGTATTGTCAAGCAAGGTAATGTTTCCAACATTTTCGGACTACTAAACAACTATTGATTTGGAAACAGAGTTACAGCAAGTCGCAAAGAAAACAGGAGCTACCTCCACTATTCCTTCAACATTTCAACATCATCTAATCTACTATGAGGATTTCTGTGTGTGGGCGTGTGCGGGTGTGCAAGTAGAAAAAACATGTTGACTCACCCTACTTGTAGAGAAACGCGAAATCCATCCACCTCTCTTTCATGTTGCCGACACGTACCATGACTCAAACATTCGTTTTTGTTGTCCTAGGCTACCTGGCTAAAATGCTTGCTCACTAGCCTAACTTCTATTCATGGGCAACAATGCACCGGGCCAGCTAGTTAACATTAGCCTACTACTTCTAGCTACATATTTAACTTTCATCCTCTCAGGCTAGAGGATGAACAATGTATGAATTTATGGTTGGATCAGAATCGCCATTGTGATCCTTGGCTAGTAGCCTACACAGGGATTTGGACTTGTGGTTTTACTTAATTTATCTCCATCCATGGTTAATTTAGGAAAGGGACATTTTAGCTAGCCACTGGAGGACAACGACACAAGGAGATACAACAATAAAGAATGTCTGTCAATGACATTTGGCTTTTGATGTGATTGGTGATAAGTCCAATTCTAACTGGCTTCCTTTAACACTTTTTTTGGCTTCGCTAGGACCATTCACAGTTGAGCTCACTCAGTTTAGCTCAACACTGATTGGCTATTATTTGAAAAATTTACTATTTTAAAGGGAGTACAAATGCTTGCTGGCTTCCCTTGCATTCAATGCTATGGGCAGCATTAATGTCATACTTGTTTTGACCAGACCGCATCAGGTAGATGGGCTAAACATATTGAGACAGAGTGGCGCTGTTTCACTTGGTCGGATTCTTTCTCCGGTGAGATACATTCAGCCTCTTGCAAATTGAAGGAAAAGTATGAAACACAGAGAGATGAAAGAAGGACCAGTTCTTGGTTCATGTTTTGGGGACGCCTGGCATCCCTTGGCATCCATAAATACACGCCACTGGTTGGAACTCAAATTGTTCGGAGGCTGGTTCACCTGGGGGGAAATGGCGCTGGACAGCTTCCAGTAAATAGTCGCTTTCAAACTAGGGATTTCATGCCTAATTGAGGTTAGACAGTAATTCTGCTCATAGATTATGCATGTACGAACTACACATTGACACATCCAGTCCAAAGAGGATGTCAATGTGTAGTTTGTACATGCATAATCTATTTCCCCTGAAACGCTACAGTAAATAACTTTAATAATGGAAAAATATGTTCATTCTAGCATCTCTGTACAGTAAATAGGTAGCCTTATAAAGGTCCTGTACTGGCCCCCATTCACCCTCAGTGCTATTTCAACTGAACCTCAGATGTCCATAGAGACTATTGCAGGCGGCTAACAAAACACAGCTGCAGTTTTATTTGTTTTTCTCAGAGGAAAAACTGTAGGCAGAGCTGTGACGCTGAGCTACCAAAAGGATTCAGAGCATTTATTTGAGTCATTTTTGAATGTCATAACTCTGCGGAGCTGTGGCTCCAAAATACCCGAGATTAGCTACATTCCTGGCATCACTTTAATAAGGAACCACATAGTTGCTTGAGCGCCTCTACAAACAGCAGTGGCAATACTGAACGGTTGTTCAAATAAAAGATGTGTCCTTGCTCAACGTGTTGTCGTATATGAGTTGTGACTAGTTGTGTTAGTGTTGTGACTAGTTGTGTTAGTGCTGTGACTAGTTGTGTTGGTGCTGTGACTGTAGTTGTGTTAGTGTTGTGACTAGTTGTGTTAGTGCTGTGACTAGTTGTGTTAGTGCTGTGACTAGTTGTGTTGGTGCTGTGACTGTAGTTGTGTTAGTGTTGTGACTAGTTGTGTTAGTGCTGTGACTAGTTGTGTTGGTGCTGTGACTAGTTGTGTTGGTGCTGTGACTAGTTGTGTTAGTGCTGTGACTAGTTGTGTTGTTGCTGTGACTAGTTGCGTTAGTGCTGTGACTAGTTGCGTTAGTGCTGTGACTGTAGTTGTGTTGGTGCTGTGGCTGTAGTTGTGTTGGTGCTGTGGCTGTAGTTGTGTTGGTGCTGTGGCTGTAGTTGTGTTAGTGTTGTGACTGTAGTTGTGTTAGTGCTGTGACTAGTTGTGTTGGTGCTGTGACTAGTTGTGTTGGTGCTGTGACTAGTTGTGTTGGTGCTGTGACTAGTTGTGTTGGTGCTGTGACTAGTTGTGTTGGTGCTGTGACTAGTTGTGTTGGTGCTGTGACTAGTTGTGTTGGTGCTGTGACTAGTTGTGTTGGTGCTGTGACTAGTTGTGTTGTGGCTGTAGTTGTGTTAGTGTTGTGGCTGTAGTTGTGTTAGTGCTGTGGCTGTAGTTGTGTTGTGGCTGTAGTTGTGTTAGTGTTGTGACTGTAGTTGTGTTAGTGTTGTGACTAGTTGTGTTGTGGCTGTAGTTGTGTTGTGGCTGTAGTTGTGTAGTTGTGTTAGTGTTGTGGCTGTAGTTGTGTTGGTGTTGTGGCTGTAGTTGTGTTAGTGTTGTGGCTGTAGTTGTGTTAGTGTTGTGGCTGTAGTTGTGTTAGTGTTGTGACTGTGTTAGTGTTGTGGCTGTAGTTGTGTCAGTGCTGTGGCTGTAGTTGTGTTAGTGTTGTGACTGTAGTTGTGTTTTATGTTAATTGTTCTGTTTGTGTTGTGAGTTGTGATACCAGGTAGTGTGAGCCTGCTAGGGGAAGGGAGGAGGAGACACTGCCTGTGTGTGTGGATGACCTTGAGTCTGTGTGTGTTTTGTAAGGGTGGGGGAGAAAGCACTCGCTCACTGTCTCAACTGAATTGAACCTAGGGAACTTAGCAGTAAACCAACTTTAGCGAATGAAGACGTCAGCGCTCACAGAGATAATGATTTGTTGTTTTATTGCATCATATCAGTCCTAGGCAAGGTCTGTTTCAGCCAGTTAACCTACACTCTTAGAAAAAAAGGTGCTACTAGAACCTTAAATGGTTCTTCTGCTGTCCACATAGGAGAACCCTTTGAAGAACCCTTTTTGGTTGCAGGTAGAATCCTTTTGGGTTCCAGGTAGAACCCTTTCTACAGAGGGTTTTACATTAATCCCAAAAGGGTTTTACATTAATCCCAAAAGGGTTTTACATTAATCCCAAAAGGGTTCTACCTGGAACCAAAAAGGGTTCTCCTATGGGGACAATTTTTTTCTAAGAGTGTAGGCTCTGTGACCAAAAAGCATACAGCTGACTGCCGTTAGACAATACATCATATTTTGTGAATGCTGGCTGTGTTTAAAGCACTGGGGGGTTAGCTGGCAAACGTAACATGACCCAATATCCCATAACAAATACAGAACAGTACAATTACAAGTCAATGGGTTGTTTAATGAAAATAACTAAGTATTCATGTCCGGGATCATGGATACCAACTTAGTTAACATCTAAATGATGGTTTATAACTGAAACACAGCTGTAGACAACAGTTTTCAGTCACAGGAACCCTTTTGGACCGAGCTGGATAAAAATAAGTAGCTGGGCCAGAAATACTCAATTGTCCTTATAAAGCTGGCACACATCAAACTCACTACTCTCCCTTGAGTCTTTGCCCATAAAAAGTCTTATCTATGTCCATATCTAACTTCTGAAATAAAAAAGCAATTTCTGGGTTTTCAGGCCGGTACTGTGAAGTGCACCAAATGACAGGGAATTACATGTGGGATCAGGGCTCTCTCAAGGAATTCCTAATCGGCATCAACCCAGACAGTCGGCTGCCAATGTGGTGGGACGGGTCTGAGCCCATCTGGGTAACCATGCAGAAACTCGGGAAGAAAGTCTTCATGTACTATTGGCCCGGTAAGGACAACTCTGGCACGTTTCAGACAAAAGAAAGACATTAAGGCCCCCAGTGATATTACATTGTTTTGGATATAATTATAGTTATTCAAGTATTTGAAATGTTTTGTCTACCAGTCATATACAGAACACAGGATTCAGATGCTGTGTATTCTGGAATCAAATGAAATGCTTTCCATTGATGTTCATTCCAATTGGATCATTAAGATGAACTCAAGCGTGAACATTCTAGAAGCACAGTGAGCAGTGATGTGACACCTGTTATCTACTGTCATGTTATCAGGTTGTGAGGTGGAGATTCTGGGTGTGAGACCTTCGTTCTGTGAGGAATACGTCTACAATCCCACAGAGAGAAATCTGACAGATTCTATTGAAAGAGCTCTCGAAGGTTTACGGTAAGACATGGAGGTATTTTGGCATCAGCCAGGTTTGGAATGTAGTGCCATTCTGTTGTTATAACAACAATCATGTTTTTACTTCATCAGTAGTGGCAGAGCAGACATGGCTGCTGTGTACTATGAGAAGATTGACGTAGAGGGGCATCACTATGGCCCCATGTCTTCTCAGGTGAAGACTGCTGTTCAGAGGCTGGACATCGCCTTCCAGGTGCTAAACCAAAAGATAAAGGTTAGGCCCTATATTGTTTTCCAAACATTGAAAAGAGACTAAAAATGAACAACTCAATCCAGCAAAAATGTTTCCATTCTAGAATGATTTGTACAAAGTAACAGACATGGCCTACTGATTGTGGTCATAATGTTGAGCGGACATTGTGACCAGATGGCCTTGGTCGAAAGTAGTGCACTATATAGGGAGCCATTGGGCTAAAGTTGTGCACTATATAGGGAGCCATTGGGCCCTGGCCTAAAGTAGTGCACTATATAGGGAATAGGGAGCGATTTGGGACACAAGCCTTTGATCTGAACAGGTCACCACCACCCTGCTGTATTTCAGGATAAGAACCTGCGTGACGAGCTGAACGTCATCATGTTCTCCGACCATGGGATGACAGAGATCAAGTGGATGGAGAAAGTTATTGAGCTTGTGACGTACATAAACATGTCTGACGTTGTCAAGATGATGGACCGGGGGCCTGTCGTCAGTCTGTGGCCAAAACAAGCTAAATATGAGGAGGTAAATTGATTTCTATTTCTGTCATACATACAGGCCAATTGTCTTTCAACCCAGCCAAGACACTGAAAAAAACACGCGTCCTTGATTTCTCCTCTCTGCCGTAGTAAACAGAAACAAACATGTCATGTTGGCACATTTAGTCACTTGAATACTCTTCTCTGTCAAAAATCAAACATTTCCAAAAAAGTTTGCGCCGTAAAAATGTATATGAAAGGCCTCAGTCAAGCCAGCCATAACTTCTGCATCCAAATGTACAGGCGAAGGTCCCATATGTCATTACCATGTGGTTACTTACTGCGCTGTAGAGTGGTATGCAATTTGTAGCTACACCTCTCCCTGAGCAAAACAGGGAGGAAAAACATGAATAGAATGTATAGTGAATCTGAGTTGTGTTGATGGCAGGTCTACAGAGCACTGAGCAGTGTACGGAACATGAATGTCTACAGGAGGAATCAGGTCCCTGATCGCTTCCATTACAAGGGGGGGAAGTTTGTCTCCAGTCTGACCCTGGTGGCTGATCCTGGCTGGTTCATAACAGAGGTAAGGCTTTGACACATCACATCTCAGTGATGATATACCTAGTTTACATTCCAAGTGGCACCCTATTCCCTATATAGTGCACTACTTTTGACTATAGCTCTATGGACCCTGGTCAAAAGTAGTGCACTATATAGGGAATAGAGTGACATTTGGGGCAATTCCTTAGCGTACTATTATGTACAGCAAATGAGCAACACTGGAACAAGTAGGCTGACCTTCATTCCACTGTCTTTTAACCCATTACGTACTGACATGGCTGCCTCTGTTTTCAGAGCAAGTCCAAACTGCCTTTCTGGCAGAACAGCAGTTCACCAGAGCCGCAGGGATGGCAGCATGGTTGGCACGGCTACGACAACGAGTTTGTGGACATGAGGGGCTTCTTCTTAGCACAGGGACCAGGTAACAACTGTCTGACCAGTAGGCCTTTATAGTCATAGAATTATACTGAACAAAAATATAAATGCAACATGCAACAATTACAAAGATATTACTGAGTTGCATAGAAGGCAATCAGTCAATTGAAATAAATTCATTAGGCCCTAATCTTCCTCAGACGATCCCGCAGGTGAAGAAGCCGAATGTGGAGGTCCTGGGCTGGCGTGGTTACATGTGGGCTGCGGTTGTGAGGCTGGTTGGATGTACTGCCATATTCTCTAAAACGACGTCTTAGAGGTGTAGCTGTGTAATGATCATGCTGTTTAATCAGCTTCTTGATATGCCACACCTGTCAGGTGGATGGATTATCTTGGCAGAAATGCTCACCAACTGGGATGTGAATGCACCAATTTGTAAGTCGCTCTGGATAAGAGCGTCTGCTAAATGACTTAAATGTAAATGTAAACACATTTGTGCACAACATTTGAGAGAAAGAAGCTTTTTGTGTTTATGGAACATTTCTTAGATCTTTTATTTCAGCTCATGAAAAATGGGACCTACACTTTACATGTTGCGTTTCTATTTTTGTTCAGTGTGTGTGTATATATAGATATAGGATCCCAATGTAGTACACAGGCACCGTGTTTACTATGTACAGTACATCATCGCTCTCATAGTGATCATTAACATGATCTGAGCTGTACTGCCTATAACTTTTTATTGAACTTTAATATTCTAATCAGTGTTGTTATGACTCTTATCATTATCATGAGTCAAACACCTCAAATAACACTGATGTACTTTGGAAGTGACCCAGAAAATAATTTCTACTCTGCTGTATGGTCTTTGCCATGATAAAATCCACAGGTATAATAATCAACAAATTGTCTTCTTACCTACAGATTTCAAGAGGAATGTGCGTGCGGCCCCTATCAGAGCAGTGGATGTGTACAACCTGATGTGTAGGACTCTGGGGATTCTGCCTCTGGCCAACAACGGTTCCTGGTCCCGGGTGGAGTACCTTCTCAGTGGCTCTGTGGGCCTGGCCTGGCCTAGTCCTCTCCGGGATCTGGGTCTACTAGCCCTGGTGCTGTCTCTACAGGCTTAGAACCAGAGAGATTCCCTCATTCACTAGAGTGTCATATACCCACATAGCTCTATAATGCGCTGATAATGGCAGGCAGAGTCATGGAGATCCTATTAAATGATTATTTTGTGTTTTCATTCCTAATTCTATGGGCAGAGCCATGTAGTTGAGTCCTAGACATTCTGTTACATAGCATTGTTTAAATATTCCCCATGTAATGTTAATGGGGAGCTAACATGGCTGCAATAAAGTGTTGTGGTGTCATGTAAATGCAGAGATCTCAATGGCCCAACTCTATAAATACATGGTTCTGATGGCAGCAATCTACCCTATCATGGCACCTGAGCCAACACAGGTTTCCAAACCATTTCCTATTCTAAACATGACAGTGAAAAGTACAAAACACATTGATCACACAGGTTTTATATTTAAATATGGGTTGACAGTGCCTTCAGTTTATATAGTATAACCAAAAACTCTCTTTGTAAACCAAAACATTTTATAAGTAATCTGGACCAACCTTAGTTCACAATCATCTCTATCATGATTTGCTGCTGCTAAAGGAGCTAACATGAGCGCCGTAAATTCCTTACCTCATCAATGTCCTCTTCATCATTGTATCTGTGAAGGAGGGTTGGATGAAAGAATTACGTATTTTTTATAATTGTTTGAATATGAGGTTTAGAAGAACTCTCTGCATTGTTCTGTACTGTAATGAAGTAAATGTAGTTTTGTACTTATTGTCACCTTTGTTTTTTTGCTGCAAATCTTCAGACTTCCATGGAAAAGCTCTGTGGTGTTTCTACTAATTAGATTGATCAATAAAACCTTGAAAAAAGATATGTGATTTTTGTCTCCTGGACTGTACAATATACTGTCTAAGGCTGTTGTAAGCAGTCATTTTGAAGTAGCAAGTTGACTTTGACAAGGTAAAAGAGAAGACTTCCAGAAGCCAGTCTAAGTAAATGTTCTAATACTTTGGGGTTCAGGTCATCATGTGAAAATGCAGAAGGCCTGATAAAAAGCCAAGGCCAATAGCATGGTGGTAGAGCATGGCTTTAAAAGGCATGGTTCAAAGGTCTCAACATAATATAGTCATTCTGAATGACCTATACGTGCATCATTACAGATGTTGGTTGAATGGTGAGACATCTGCTACTTTGGGTACACAGAGTGAAATTCAGCAGCCTAGCAAGTTCAAGATTGGATTGTCAGTTTGAGGCCTAGAATTCTGATGCATGGAAAACACGTGTAGAACTTTACTTCAGAACATCTTAAGTTATGTGTAAGCAATTAAGCAGGCTAATCATATGATGATTAAGCCAAAATATGTTAGGATGTGGTTGATCTTGGTCGGCCCTCACATTGTTTTCACTGGGTTATGTTACAATCTGTGAGCACTAATTCAATTATTCACTCTCAACTCCTAGTAAACCCAAGATGTAGTGATTTATATAATTTCCAAGCTCCAGAGATGTATTTTCCTGGCAGCGTAACAAAATACTGGAGGGACTTCACTCAACTTGGAATGACACAAAACAATGATAGACAAAATGCTAATAATAAAAATAATTTTAAAAACATAATTTGGAAGTTGTCAGAACCTGTCCAAAAGCAATTAAAGTGACCGAATGAAATCCAATGACCTACACTACACGGGCCAAAGGTCATGCAGGAGTTTACACTACATTACCAAAAGTATGTGGACACCTGTTCGTCCAACATCTCATTCCAAAATCACGGGCATTAATATGGAGTTGGTGCCCCTTTGCTGCTATAACAGCCTCCACTTTTCTGGGAAGGCTTTCCACTAGATGTTGGAGCATTACTGTAGGGACTTGCTTCCATTCAGCCACAAGAGCATTAGTGAGGTTGGGCACTGATGTTAGGCGATTAGGCCTGGCTCGCAGTCGGCATTCCAATTCATCCCAAAGGTTTTCGATGGAGTTGAGGTCAGAGCTCTTTGCAGGCCAGTCAAGTTCTTCCACACCGATCTCGACAAACCATTTCTGTATGGACTTCGCTTTGTGCACGGGGGCATTGTCATGGTGAAACAGGAAAGGGCCTTCCCCAAACTGTTGCCACAAAGTTGGAAGCACAGAATCATCTAGAATGTCATTGTATGCTGTAGCGTTAAGATTTCACTTCACTGGAACTAAGGGAACCTAGCCTGAACCATGAAAAACAGCTCCAGACCATTATTCCTCCTCCACCAAACATTACAGTTGGTACTATGCAATGGGGCTGGTAGCGTTCTCCGGGCATCCGCCAAACCAGTGCTCCCGCACATTGGCTAACTGGGCTATCTGCATTGTGTCCCACCTCCCGCCAACCCCTCCTTTTACACTACTGCTACTCTGTTCATCATATATGCATAGTCACTTTAACCATACCTACATGTACATACTACCTCAATAAGCCTGACTAACCGGTGTCTGTATATAGCCTTGCTACTCTTATTTTCAAATGTATTTTTACTGTTTTATTTCTTTACTTACCTACACACACATACCTTTTTTTCGCACTATTGGTTAGAGCCTGTAAGTAAGGATTTCACTGTAAGGTCTACTACACCTGTTGTATTCGGCGCACGTGAAAAATAAACTTTGATTTGAAACCCAGATTCGTCTGTCGGACTGCCAGATGGTGAAGCGTGACTTATCACTCCAGAGAACGTGTTTCCTCTGCTCCAGAGTCCAATGGCGGCGAGCTTTACACCACTCCAGCCGACACTTGGTATTGCACATGGTGATCTTAGGCTTGTGGGCGACTGCTCGGCCATGGAAACCCATGTCATAAAGCTCCCGACGAACAGTTCTTGTGCTGACATTGCTTCCAGAGGCAGTTTGGAACTCGGTAGTGAGTGTTGCAACAGAAGACAGACAATTTTTACGCGCTTCAGCACTCGCCGGTCCAATTCTGTGAGCTTGTGTGGCCTACCACTTCGCGGCTGAGCTGTTGTTGCTCCTAGACATTTTCACTTCACAATAACAACACTTACAGTTGACCGGGGCAGTTCTAGCAGGGCAGAAATGATGAACTGACTTATTGGGAAGGTGGCATTCTATGATGGTGCCATGTTGAAAGTCACTGAGCTTTTCAGTAAGACCATTCTACTGCCAATGTTTGTCTATGGAGATTGCATGGCGGCGTGCTCAATTTTATACACCTGTCAGCAACGGGTGCGGCTGAAATAGCCGAATCCACTAATTTGAAGGGGTGTCCACATACTTTTGTATATATAGTGTACCCGTCTTATGAATTATTTAGGAACCCATATGTGGAGTGGATGGAGGTTGCTGAGAAGAACTAGTTTTGTTGTTGTAGCCAAATATTGAGGCAAGAACTCCATCTAGTGGAGATAGATTGCCGCTCAGATGTGGGTTGTAGGTGCTTTAGCGTCATCTACCGGCGAAAACAAGTTATCAAGCCTCTTAGAGTAGCAGTGCTGATCTCGGATCAGGTCACCTTGGTCCATATCATCTTGTTCATTGTGATCTAAAAGGAAAACTGATCCCGAATCAGCAGCCCTACTCCGAGACACTGGTCTTCCATTAAATAAAGACATTCAAGACATATAACCAAACATGTTATTTTATTATCTTAAAAAGTAACAATCCCCAAAGGTTATATCACACACACTAGAACAACAGTAAACACCATGACTACACAAAAAGGGACTTAGATATTATAGACATAAAAAATCCCTCTTATTGTTGACATTATTTTACTAAGCATGACAGACCAAGATCATCTACAGTATGACATACCGTCACAATTAGAAACAACGTTATTGAACTCCATTATAAATCCGCAATGTTAAGGGAAGACATTTCATGGACTGTCAGAATTTCATATGAAATATTTTCAATATAAACAGAACATCCTTCTTGGATGGCTTTTACAGCAACCAGAGAACAGGCATTTATTTCAGTGCAAACATGACAATACAAGGCAGTCTTGGCTGCAATTCTCCCTTTTGATTTCAGAGGGAATTGATGATGTTGATCATTATTTGAAAAGAGCTCACAAAAACTGAAAATGGACCTTTTCAATGCGCTGTCATTGGACTGGAACTGTACTACCAAAGTGACAAGGTTGACAGCACTCCCTTCATAGGCTCATCATCACACCGTATGAGACATGGATACTAATGGTACACAGTGCTGAGAGGACGGTGATGTATCCTACGTAAATGCTGTGCTATAAGAGGTCACCTTTGACCTTTGATATCTTTAACATCATTAAATAGAGGAGAGGAGAACCCCCCCCCCCCCCCCCCCCCCCCTTCTAATCAAACCGCACAGAAATTATTACATTTCTGTTGGGGGAAGTGAGAGTCAAAAAGTGAGAATTGCGTGAGAAGAACACCTCTAATAAACTCAGACAGAGAGAGGGGCTAAATAGTCAAGTAGCGCATACAGGTGAGCTCTGCTGTCGTGAGAATAACAATAGGAGAGTCAGTCCAGCACTTTGACATGGTCTTTGTATCTGAGTCATTTCTAGGGCTTTTACATTGACATTCACAGGATACAGGCTGATGACAGTGATTTGTAAGAGGAGAGCCACTACTCTACTGTTGTGGAGGTAGTTGTATTAGAATCTGACAACATAGGGTAAAATATGAAAACAACTCAGAGGGGTGGAGAGAGAGGACTTTATCTGCCTCTATAAAGAGAGAGGACTGACCTTATCTGCCTCTATAAAGAGAGAGGACTGACCTTATCTGCCTCTATAAAGAGATAGGACTGACCTTATCTGCCTCTATAAAGAGAGAGGACTGACCTTATCTGCCTCTATAAAGAGAGAGGACTGACCTTATCTGCCTCTATAAAGAGAGAGGACTGACCTTATCTGCCTCTATAAAGAGATAGGACTGACCTTATCTGCCTCTATAAAGAGATAGGACTGACCTTATCTGCCTCTATAAAGAGATAGGACTGACCTTATCTGCCTCTATAAAGAGATAGGACTGACCTTATCTGCCTCTATAAAGAGATAGGACTGACCTTATCTGCCTCTATAAAGGGGATGGTTTTCGACGTTGTCCATATTCAAAAGTCCCTTGTTGTTAATTTGAACATGGAATGCATTCAACAGGAAAATACCACAGGTAATAGCACCAGGAATAGTGTGACATTTTTAATCCAATAAAAAGAAAAGTTAGGTTTCTCCATTGTTGGCCATGACTGCCGTGTAGTACTGCTTAGAAACTCAATCCCTGTCGGGCATTGAGGCCTTTCCTTAATCTGTATTTACAATGTACCAAAATGTGCTGAGAGACCTGATTCTATGTAAACATTAGCTCTAAGAGCCCAGTTCAAACACTTGGATTTTGTTATCTAGATTACAGCAGCGTCAGGGCTGGGTTCAGTACCATGGAACAGAGGGGTACTCTGGCACACCAATAGTACCCTACAGAGAGAGGTTGGATGGACTGGACATGTTGCACTCCTAACATCACTAGGATAACATGTCACTTGAACCCTACGTAAGACTGTCATAATAATGTCATAGTATTATAAACCATAATGACAGCTGCTTATGTCACTTGACACAGTTATGACACAAACCATTACTCAGGTATGCTAATTGTCTAGATGTATGGCCAGACAATTAACAAGCCTAAACAACGGTTTCTGTTAGGACAGCTGTAAATCAGTTGTCATGAGCTGAATATAACGGTTTATTACATGTTATATTATCATGATAGCATTATGTAGGCCATATGGCAGAGGGGTCAGGTAAAATCTAGCTAGCAGGGCTGTGTATGCATCGCATTGTGTCAGAACCTCATGTGAGCCAGCAGAGGGGGCTAAAGAGTATGTTTAAAAAGTTCAACAGCCACACATAGCCAAAAAAATGGTAGTAGTGTAATTACGCGTGACCTGAGATTAGAAAATTTTACATTTGACACCAAAATAAATGACAGAATATCAACTGGCAGGTCAAAGTCAAATCAGTCACATGAAATAAATAAAAACTGCTCAGTAAAAACAAAAAACGAAAAAAGGACCTGTAGAATGACGTTTTTTTTCTTCTTCCAAGGTTTAGAATGGGATTGAAAAAGATCAATGCTTTTAAATATTTTTATAAATGTAATCTTGTGAGAAATGGTGTTACAATGTAGTGGTGAGTATCACAAATTCAAATATTACCCAACAGAAGATGAGGAAAACTAATCCAAAACCATTGCATGACAGATTGACAATGTAATACCAGTCGCTGAACGGGCTGGTGTGGTGTATGTTGTGTCAGCCAGTCTGGATACTATAACAGTACCAGTGAGGTGGAGGAGCTGTACTCATCCAAACCCAACACCTCCCTCTTCATTTGATCTCCCTCTCCTGCCACTGTCACACACTGGTGATGGAGGCCAAACAGTTTGAGGGTTTCTGGAGTTTCTCGGGTTGGGTGGTAGGCGGCGGCTCTGGAATGGTACGGAAGGTGAAAGGTGGACCATTGCCCGTGGCGATTCCCAGGTGTCCGGGACTCAGAGCCAGGTTCTGACGTCTGTTGCTCTCCACGATGCTGGAGGTGTTTGAGGCCAGACTCTCTCGTGTGCTGAGCCAGGAAGAAGAGGAGAGGAAGGGAAAGAACAAAAAGAGAACAATAGAATGGTGAAGAGAATGAGGAGAAAGAAGGAGAGAGGTCCGAACACAGAAGCATGTTATGCTGCCTTCCCTTGTTTGTGTGGAATAGTGTGAGAGCAGAAAGTATCCGATTGATTGTTGACACATGTTGTCTATAAAGTTTTCCAGCTATAGGCAGCACTTATTGAGGTTAGGGAGTTCCCTTCAAGTAAATCAAAACTTGATATCCTCTCCATGTTAACCAGTAACTGCTGTAACCACTGTCCTGAGAGAGGGGGGGGGGGGGGGGGTACAAAAGGTGAGAAGAAGAGATGGGTATAGCAAGAAGAACGAATGAGAGAAGAGTCATAAGATACATAACCTCTGGCAGATATAGACACTTATAAAGTGTGGTTCTCATTCATGGTTTGTCTGATATTACAAACAATTCCATTGTAGAGAACATTACATTACTGATCATATTTAAAGGTATTAATATCTGTATGACAAGATAGTTGTTTGGAATGGTGTCTTACTGATTTAGAGAGTAACAGCATGTCAAAAAAGTCTGATCATGCCTGTTTCTATCTTTTCACCGCCAGCTAGACCAGGTCACCCATGAAAGGTGGATGTGGTTCTCCTCACTGGCTCCATCTGCAGGCCAAGACTATGGGAGAGAGGGGTGGAGCAGAGCTGCCTGGGAGGGAGGGGCCAAAAGACCAAGTACTGTACATATGTGGACCAATGCCCTTTCAGTCACACAGGAGATTAGTGACATCTGTCCTGAAGAACGCCACATGATCAGTAGTGTGATCCCAACCCAACAGAGTGGAAAACCACATCACACTTCTTATCACCGTTCTTCACAGGAAAATAAAATGACAAAGTCGTTAGAGGCTGGGAAATAGGCAACCGAATCTACAAAGAAGGGCCACCACTCCAACTCCAAGCCATTTCAAATCTGCAGCGGTCACTGTTTCCAGTTCCACAATCACTTCCATAAAAGGTTGCCCATCTTGTTTGAATAAGCTGGCTGAGGAGGCAGGTCAGTCTGCTGAGGAGGCAGGTCAGTCTGCTGAGGAGCATTATCTAGAGACAGCCAAACGTCTGCTGAATACAGAGACATTATTTTCCATTACTGGCCATGGGGGAGAGCCGGAGGCCGTGGCTGGAAACATGGTAGGGGCTGAGGGGAGGGGGAACTCAGCCAGAAAACAAATGAGCCGATGGTCCCAGAGGTTCTGAACTGCAAACCTAAGCGTGATACCAACCAATCAAAGACGAGCGGCGCTAGCGCGGGCATCCATCTTGTTTAGAGGCTGGAGCATGTGGTCGGGGTTAGACACAGGAAGACACATGTGACCCTAATGAAGCGTCACACACTCCCACTATGCCAGAGGGGCCCGGGTGAAAAGGATTTAGCAAAAACAGGCAGTGTTGTAATGCACAAAAGCTTTTGGGGGTTGCTATCTGTATAATGTAAGACCACAGTTTAATAGTCTTTAAAAACACCCGGAATACAATTCTTTACACAATTTGAAAGTACATTAAAAAACGGTGAGGTCCGTTCTTTGCGGTAAAGTAGATTCAGACATGCCCTAACGACTTAATCACATTTTGAACAAGTCTTTGTTTATAGTTATGGCTTTTAGGATTTAGAGGCTCAACTTTTCTGTTATGAGAAGAGAGCTGTGTGTCAGCTGAGACAGTTGTGACCCGACAGATGAACCATGTACACTGTGACAGAGAGAGGCCTGAGCTGAGGGACTCCCCCTTTCTCTCTCTACCACCGATGAATATCAAAATCCTCCAAAACCTCCAGACTGTATGTTGCTTATGGGACCAAAAAAGGTAATACTTTGTTGGCTGAAGGTAAAGCCATGTGAATGGTTGCCGTAATGGACATATTTCAGTGACAGACACCATGTATCACGAGAAAAAAAAACTCCACAAAAACACAGATGTCTGCTTACGCTCAAGTGATCCACTAAGACACTCAGAAGAATACCACAGTTCAAATGAACGTGAATCATTGAGGGAAGCACAGACATCAGAAAGAAAGAAAGAAAAAGCAAACCAAATCCATTCAGAGCAAAAATGTTGTTTTGTAAACAGAAAAGCAAAAGTTCACATGGATGAGAGGCAATTATGGAATTGGGGAACATTGGAAACTGCTATTCTGTCTCTTCTACGGGGCTATAACCATGATAGGTTGTACTTCAGATTCACTAGAATCAACAGCACCATATGGAATAATATTACCAGTCCATTATGTTCTCATGTGAGAACAATAATCCCACCATTAGTCTATTCACAGAATAAGAAGCCATCCCCTCTCATGACCACCGACCACACAAACAGAGAGGCTGAGTGAGTGTGTGAGTGTGTTGTTGTCACCCGACGAGGCTTACCGTGGAGAGTTAAATCCACTGTCCACTGTAACACTACTGCTGTCCATGCTGTCCAGCCTGGCTGAGTGGGCTGACTGCTGGCTCTGGTTGTTGTGCTCACTCTCCTTGGGGTTGGGGAAGGTCAGGTTCCTCTCAAACCTGCGCTGGAGGTCCCTCTCCTTCTCCCGCTCCAGCAGCCACTGCATGGTACCCCCCCCTCCCCCTCCGACCCCACCACAGCCCTCTGGGGACTTCGGCTCCTGCTCTGCCTGCTTGGCTGAGGCGGCGTCCTCCAGCTCGTCGTCATCAGACACGTTGTAGTAGTCGAAGGAGGCTTCCCCGGCCGGGCACGAGCCAGCCTGCTCCATCCCTGAGGGGCCAGAGGAGGGGGGCCGGGGCACAGCTAGCAGGGGGCCCGGCTGCTCAAAGTGCTCCTGGCTGTCCAGCACCTCGGCCGACGACATGACCGGGGTCTTCCTCAGCGTGCTCGACCTGGAGTAGCTACCGTCCCCGTAGCCGCTGGGCAGCGTGTTGGGCGGAGGTTTGAACAGAGTGTCTTTGCTGAAGATGTCCTTCCTCCTGTCCATGCTACCAGAGTTGGTGTTGTGGTGCTGTACTGAACGGCCATTTGGCAAAGGCTCAGGCATCTGGCAGGGCATGGGCAAACTAACACCGTTCTGTCCCTTTGTAGTGTCCTCTTTGTACTCTGGGGGATGAGGGGTCTGTCTGTCGGACGAACAGCCCACCTTCACCTTAGGTAAGCTATCGTGATTGGGTTTTCCTAAGGGACTAGGGGTAGTGAGGACCGCCTCAGTGGATGCATTGCACTGGAAATAGTCCTCATTCATGTGTTTAGGAGAATAAGCCTTCTGGCTGTCGTAGGCAGGTAAACGGTCTCTACTTTTGTTATTTTCAAGTGTTCTCCCTCCGTCGGGCCCACAGGGGTCAGGGGTTAACTTAGCAGCAGGGGGTGTGGCCAACTTAGCAGCAGGGGGCGTGGCCCGCGAGTGGGAGTACTGGGAGGCCTGGGCTGAGGCCCTCAAGGTCCCGTCATCGGTGTAGTAGCGGCTCCTGTCTCTGTCCCTCTCATCAGGGTTGCGCTCAAAGTAGTCCGGGGGCCCAATCTGCCCGGCCCCGAGATGCCCTTTGGAGTTGTCCATGGAGCGGGACCGCTCTTTGGCCTTGTTGTCCGAGCGCTCATTGCGCGACTTCCTCTCCTGCGTGTGGCTGTGGCTGCGGTGCACCTTGGAGTGGGACGGCCCGTGCGAGGGCTCGGGGAAGGGCATCTCCGTCCTCCTCTTGGCCAGCTCTCCCGACACGTCCCACTCTGGGGTGATGGGCAGGTGGGACTCCATGATGTTTGGGTTGCTGTGGGCCAGGTGTCGGGCACGGCTGCGCTCCATGGAGAAGGAGGCGTCCCGTGGCGAGCGAGCCAGGGAGGAGCTGTAAGCCCGGTAGTCCCTCTCAGCCCCCAGGTCCAAGTTGGATCCCTCAGAGGGGTCTCCCCGGGAGGCGCGGGTCTTACTGTGGGAGCGTGACGGCTTACCTTGGGGCTTGCGGTGTCCGCGGCTCCTCCTGCTGCGTGCGCTGTGCTGGGCTGACGAGCTGGCCTTGCTCCTCTGAGCCCTCTCCTCCTCCAGCCTCTTCATCACGGCTGTGTGTCTAGCCACGTTTTCCACCGTCAGGTCCGGGTTGATCCGCCTGATGATCTCCATCTCCACGTCGCGCGGCACGGCCGTGGGCGTCTCCTCGTCCCGCAGAGGCCACTCCTCCGGGGGGAACTGGGCCGAGAAGGTGGTCAGCTGCTTGGTCTTGTCCTTCTTGAAGCTCAGCCGGAACAGCTTGAGGCCAAACTTCTTGGACTGCTTCTCCCCGCTGCTGCCCCCCTCACGGTGCTTGGTCAGGGTGTCCGACTTGAAGGGGAAGCTCAGGGTGCTCCGGGTCTTTTCTGTGGAGGTAGGCTGGGGCTGGGTCTGTGTGGGTGTGTGAGGGGAGTGGGGTGAGTGAGGGGAGTGGGGAGAGTAGGCCTCTCGGTGCTCCTTAGGGGACTTCCTGGTGAGGGTGGTGTGGTGGCTGGGGGGGTCATCACGGTAACTATTATAGGAGTCTCCATGGTTCTTAGGATGGGACCTGTCCCTGACACAGCCAGAAGTGGAAGGGGTGATGGTTCCAGAGAGGGGAGAGGTACACTGTTGCTGTTGTTGTTGTTGCTGCTGGCGGTCAGGTATCCTCTCATCCAGGTGGTACCATTTGGAGCTGGTCCTGATGAGAGAGGGCGTGATGAAGTAGGTCTGGGGCGTGACGATGAAGTAGCCCTCTGGTGTCGGGTAGATCTTCCTCTCCCGGACCAGCATACTCAGCGTGTGGTGGAGAATCTCTGCTGTCGGCGTGGGCACACCTAGACAACGACACGGATAGGAACATGTCAGAAATGTCAAACATAACATTCTGGATGCGTCCCAAAATGGAACCTTATTCCCTGTGAAGTGCACTATATCATCTGGTGTATGCATCATTAGTGATATTATCATATATAACAGCATTGAATGTTCATTACTCCGCTACAGATAAGCTATGATTGTATAAACCAATCAATCGATCATGAAAACTGTCATTCCCTCAATACATCAACCACATGGCGGATGTGGATCTGTCTGATGGTAATCTGACTGTACAGGTTGTTATGGCTTGTTACAGCATTTCGCTACACCCGCAATAACATCTGCTAAACATGCGTATGTGACAAATAAAATTTGATTTGATTTGTAGCTTGTTACAGCTTGTTATGGGTTGTTATAGCTTGTTACATGTTTTTATAACTTGTTATGGGTATACAAAACATGTCTTCACTGTCTGATCAGCCCTGCTGGGAAGCAGTAAGCCGGTGACACGTACTATGTCCCAAATGGCACCCTATTCCTTATATAGTGCACTACATTTGAATAAGGTGCCATTCGGGACACACATAGAGAGTGCAGCAGTAGCAACTCCCCATCCACTCCTCCATGCCATTCACATCACAGTATAGTACCGTACAGTATAGTCCAGTATAGTACAATATATTCCAGTATAGTCCAGTATAGTCTAGTACATTACAGTATAGTATAGTACAGTCCAGTATAGTACAATATATTCCAGTATAGTTCACTATAGTCTAGTACATTACAATATAGTATGTTATAGTATAGAACAGTACATTACAGTATAGTACAGTATAGTATAGTCCAGTATAGTACAATATATTCCAGTATAGTCCACTATAGTCTAGTACATTACAGTATAATATAGTATGTTATAGTATAGAACAGTACATTACAGTATAGCCCAGTATAGTCCAGTACATTACAGTATAGTATGTTATAGTATAGTACAGTATAGAACAGTACATTACAGTATAGTACAGTATAGTATTGTATAGTCCAGTATAGTACAATATATTCCAGTATAGTCCACTATAGTCTAGTACATTACAGTATAATATAGTATGTTATAGTATAGAACAGTACATTACAGTATAGCCCAGTATAGTCCAGTACATTACAGTATAGTATAGTACAGTATAGAACAGTACATTACAGTATATTATGTTATAGTATAGTACAGTATAGTATGTTATAGTATAGTACAGTATAGAATAGTACATTACAGTATAGTATGTTATAGTATAGTACAGTATAGAACAGTACAGCACAGTATAGTATGTTATAGTATAGTACAGTATAGAACAGTACAGTACAGTATAGTACAGTATGTTATAGTATAGTCCAGTACATACCAGTACAGTATAGTATGTTATAGTATAGTACAGTATGCTATAGTATAGTACATTATAGAACATAACAGTATAGTACAGTATAGTATGTTATAGTATAGTACAGTATAGAACAGAACAGTATAGTACAGTACAGTACAGTGCTGAGCTGCTTCACTTCACTGGAGGTAGTATTACTCACAGTTACATCATGGTGCCCTTTCAGCCCGGCCAGCGTGATGCAATCCCACCAGCCATTCAGCCAGCCAGCCAGCCATTCAGCCAGCCAGCCATTCAGCCAGCCAGCCATTCAGCCAGCCATTCAACCAGCCATTCAGCCAGCCAGCCAGCCAGCCGCATATGCAGGCTGAGGCTGCAGCAAAACACAGGCAGGCGAGGCAGCGAGCGGTCATACCCACCTCAGACACACACGCAGCAGACCGCCCCACCACGACTACACTCTTCCCATACCAATAAAACCTGCTCCCATTCTCACACACACATAGAATAGCTTCACTACAATACTTGGCATGTGATAGGGAAAGGCAACTATTGTGTCTGTAATTTAAATATTTTAAAATGTATTTTATTTCACCTTTATTTAACCAGGTAAGCTAGTTGAGAACAAGTTCTCATTTATAACTGCGACCTGGCCAAGATAAAGCAAAGCAGTGCGACAAAAACAACAACACAGAGTTACACAAGGAATAAACAAGCGTACAGTCAATAACACAATAGAAAAAAATAAAGTCTATATACAGTGTGTGCAAATGGCGTGAGGAGGTAGGCAATAAATAGGCCATAGTAGCAAAGTAATTACAATTTAGAAGATTAACACTGGAGTGATAGATGAGCAGATGATGGTGTGTAAGTAGTGATACTGGTGTGCAAAAGAGCAGAAAAGTAAAAAAAAACAATATGGGGATGAGGTAGGTAGATTGGGTGGGTTATTTACAGATGGACTATGTACAGCTGCAGCGATCGGTAAGCTGCTCAGATAGCGGATGTTTAAAGTTAGTGAGGGAAATATAAATCTCCAGCTTTAGCGATTTTTGCAATTCGTTCCAGTCACTGGCAGCAGAGAACTGGAAGGAAAGGCGGACAAATTAGGAATTGGCTTTGGGGGTGACCAGTGAAATATACCTGCTAGAGCACGTGCTACGGGTGGGTGTTGTTATCGTGACCAGTGAGCTGAGATAAGGCGGAGCTTTACCTAGCATAGACTTATAGATGACCTGGAGCCAGTGGGTCTGGCGACGAATATGTAGCGAGGGCCAGCTGACTAGAGCATACAGGTCTCGGTGGTGGGTGGTATAAGGGGCTTTGGTAACAAAACGGATGGCACTGTGATAGACTACATCCAGTTTGCTGAGTAGAGTATTGGAAGCTATTTTGTAGATGACATCGCCGAAGTCGAGGATCGGTAGGATAGTCAGTTTTACTAGGGTATGTTTGGCGGCGTGAGTGAAAGAGGCTTTGTTGCGAAATAGAAAGCCGATTCTAGATTTGATTTTGGATTGGAGATGTTTAATATGAGTCTGGAAGGAGAGTTTACAGTCTAGCCAGACACCTAGGTATTTGTAGTTGTCCACATATTCTAGGTCAGAACCGTCCAGGGTAATAATGCTAGTCGTGCAGCGAACCGTTGAAAAGCATGCATTTGGTTTTTACTAGCGTTTAAGAGCAGTTGGAGGCCACGGAAGGAATGTTGTATGGCACTGAAGCTCGTTTGGAGGTTAGTTAACACAGTGTCCAAAGAAGGGCCAGATGTATACAGAATGGTGTCGTCTGCGTAGAGGTGGATCAAGGAATCACCCGCAGCAAGAGCGACATCATTGATATATACAGAGAAAAGAGTCGACCCGAGAATTGAACCCTGTGGTACCCCCATAGAGACTGCCAGAGGTCCGAACAACAGGCCCTCTGATTTGACACACTGAACTCTATCAGAGAAGTAGTTGGTGAACCATACGAGGCAGTCATTTGAGAAACCAAGGCTATTGAGTCTGCCGATAAGAATACGGTGATTGACAGAGTAGAAAGCCTAGGCCAGGTCGATGAAGACAGCTGCACAGTACTAATACAAGTACAATACAGGTCTACTGTCACGGAACCATAGAAAGGGATTATTTAAACAGTCATGCATCCCTAAAATGAACTGACTAAATATGCTCCCTGCTGAATTAAATCAATGTTAACAGTCTAAAATAGGATAATACATTCCTAGATTCAGCTTAGGAACTGAGCAATGGGACTAAAGGGAAACAGTGTAAATTGAGGGAACAACTTATTGTGGTGAGTAAGTTGAGGGGACAGGTTATTGTGGTGTGTAAGTTGAGGGGACTGGTTATGGTGGTGTGTAAGTTGAGGGGACTGGTTATGGTGGTGTGTAAGTTGAGGGGACTGGTTATGGTGGTGTGTAAGTTGAGGGGACTGGTTATGGTGGTGTGTAAGTTGAGGGGACAGGTTATTGTGGTGTGTAAGTTGAGGGGACTGGTTATGGTGGTGCGTAAATTGAGGGGACTGGTTATTGTGGTGTGTAAGTTGAGGGGACTGGTTATGGTGGTGTGTAAGTTGAGGGGACAGGTTATTGTGGTGTGTAAGTTGAGGGGACAGGTTGTGTTGGTGTGTAAGTTGAGGGGACTGGTTATGGTGGTGCGTAAGTTGAGGGGACTGGTTATTGTGGTGTGTAAGTTGAGGGGACAGGTTATTGTGGTGTGTAAGTTGAGGGGACAGGTTATGGTGGTGCGTAAGTTGAGGGGACTGGTTATGGTGGTGCGTAAGTTGAGGGGACTGGTTATGGTGGTGTGTAAGTTGAGGGGACAGGTTATTGTGGTGTGTAAGTTGAGGGGACTGGTTATTGTGGTGTGTAAGTTGAGGGGACAGGTTATTGTGGTGTGTAAGTTGAGGGGACTGGTTATTGTGGTGTGTAAGTTGAGGGGACTGGTTATGGTGGTGCGTAAGTTGAGGGGACTGGTTATTGTGGTGTGTAAGTTGAGGGGACTGGTTATGGTGGTGTGTAAATTGAGGGGACAGGTTATTGTGGTGTGTAAGTTGAGGGGACTGGTTATTGTGGTGTGTAAATTGAGGGGACAGGTTATGGTGGTGTGTAAATTGAGGGGACAGGTTATTGTGGTGAGTAAGTTGAGGGGACAGGTTATTGTGGTGTGTAAGTTGAGGGGACTGGTTATGGTGGTGTGTAAGTTGAGGGGACAGGTTATTGTGGTGTGTAAGTTGAGGGGACTGGTTATGGTGGTGCGTAAGTTGAGGGGACTGGTTATTGTGGTGTGTAAGTTGAGGGGACTGGTTATGGTGGTGTGTAAGTTGAGGGGACAGGTTATTGTGGTGTGTAAGTTGAGGGGACAGGTTGTGTTGGTGTGTAAGTTGAGGGGACTGGTTATGGTGGTGCGTAAGTTGAGGGGACTGGTTATTGTGGTGTGTAAGTTGAGGGGACAGGTTATTGTGGTGTGTAAGTTGAGGGGACAGGTTATGGTGGTGCGTAAGTTGAGGGGACTGGTTATGGTGGTGCGTAAGTTGAGGGGACTGGTTATGGTGGTGTGTAAGTTGAGGGGACAGGTTATTGTGGTGTGTAAGTTGAGGGGACTGGTTATTGTGGTGTGTAAGTTGAGGGGACAGGTTATTGTGGTGTGTAAGTTGAGGGGACTGGTTATGGTGGTGCGTAAGTTGAGGGGACTGGTTATTGTGGTGTGTAAGTTGAGGGGACTGGTTATGGTGGTGTGTAAATTGAGGGGACAGGTTATTGTGGTGTGTAAGTTGAGGGGACTGGTTATTGTGGTGCGTAAGTTGAGGGGACTGGTTATGGTGGTGTGTAAGTTGAGGGGACAGGTTATGGTGGTGTGTAAATTGAAGGGACTGGTTATGGTGGTGTGTAAATTGAAGGGACTGGTTATGGTGGTGTGTAAATTGAAGGGACAGGTTATGGTGGTGTGTAAATTGAAGGGACTGGTTATGGTGGTGTGTAAATTGAAGGGACAGGTTATGGTGGTGTGTAAATTGAAGGGACAGGTTATGGTGGTGTGTAAATTGAAGGGACTGGTTATGGTGGTGAGTAAATTGATAAACTGGCAAGCAGGCAGACAGACCGTTACCCGTCTACACATATGTCTGTATGATAGATCAGCCTTAGGGGTTGAGGTTGCCTGCCATTACATCATACGGGTTTAGTTGCCGACCAAAGTGACGCAACTTCCTCTTATTCCTCTGAAGATAGGAAGGAAGCCCTGTTCTTGTGACTCAAGTGTCTGAATGGAGGGGTAGTAACGGAGGAATAAGGGTGCATCTCAAAAGGCAACTTTTCCCTATTTCAAAATAGTACACTGAAGTGAATAAGGTGCTGTTTGGGACACTACCCATGTCTGCTTGACATTGACAAAACATGACATTTGCCATTATGAAGCGGTACTTAAACTCCCCTACATAAACCTTTGTACCTCTGTGTCTAGGATGCCAGCACACAGTCACGCACACACCTGAGCTGAGGGTCCAAACTGAATCATAAAGCGGGATGGGCCATAAAGCGGGTAGGAGGGATGGGCCATAAAGTGGGGTGGAGGGATGGGCCATAAAGCGGGTTGGAGGGATAGGCCATAAAGTGGGGTGGAGGGATGGGCCATAAAGCGGGTTGGAGGGATAGGCCATAAAGTGGGGTGGAGGGATAGGCCATAAAGCGGGGTGGAGGGATGGGCCATAAAGCAGGGTGGAGGGATGGGCCATAAAGCGGGTTGGAGGGATGGGCCATAAAGCGGGTTGGAGGGATAGGCCATAAAGTGGGGTGGAGGGATAGGCCATAAAGTGGGGTGGAGGGATGGGCCATAAAGCAGGGTGGAGGGATGGGCCATAAAGCGGGTTGGAGGGATGGGCCATAAAGCGGGTTGGAGGGAGGGGCCATAAAGCGGGTTGGAGGGAGGGGCCATAAAGCGGGTTGGAGGGAGGGGCCATAAAGCGGGTTGGAGGGATGGGCCATAAAGCGGGTTGGAGGGATGGGCCATAAAGCGGGTTGGAGGGAGGGGCCATAAAGCGGGTTGGAGGGATGGGCCATAAAGCGGGTTGGAGGGAGGGGCCATAAAGCGGGTTGGAGGGAGGGGCCATAAAGCGGGTTGGAGGGAGGGGCCATAAAGCGGGTTGGAGGGAGGGGCCATAATGGCTAAATAAAATAAAAAACGTGCAGGAGAGAAAGAGACAGAGAGAGGGAGGACTGATACGGAGTTAACAGCTAACTAGATTAGCTCCTCCTCATTTTAATCCTCCCAGCACTGGCTCTGACCTTCCAGTGGGGGGGGGGGGAGAAGAGAGAAAGGGAGAAAGAGGGAGAGGGAGAGAGACTGTCTGGGGGGGGGGGGGGGGGGTAGGGTGCTGGAACACAAGGTACTTACTCAGCACAGAGGCGGGGACTAGGGAAGGGAGAGGAGCCTGATTGGATGGTCAAGGAGGAGGCAGATGGGCTAGCAGCTTATTCAGCACGGGACCCAATATTCTGAACGTTGCAGAATGTAATATATCGAATAAATAAACACAATATGCCATCACACCATTGGTGGAAGATCTGCTGAATGGGCAGCTGTGAAGGGTCAAGGTGTTGCCCTACTAACAATGTCTGCATGACCTTTGTGTTCCAGTGTCAAGCTGGCATGGATCATGTTCAGGTTCATCAGGGTATACAAAACAGAGCATACCAAGAGATTAGGGGAGCCTCCCGCTTAAATCTTCAGTCCTACACATCCACTGTTATCACTTCATATCTGCCCAAAGATGCAGTCATGTGCAACAATTAAGTGCGGGCAATTCAATTACCTCAGCGTGCATCACATGCTTTAGTTTCCAGTGATACATAGAGAGGTGGGCTCGGTTGAACCAGGCCCGGCATTAAACAGTCACAGTTCTGTCCCAAGTAGGCTAGTCCCCATCTGTAACAACCTTCCCCACTGACCTTTCCATAATATCATCTGGAGCAGACTGAGGGTACGTTGCAAATTGAACCCTATTTCCTATTTAGTACACACTATTTGTATTTTTACCCCCAATTTCATGATATCCAATTGGTAGTTACAGTCTTGTCCCATCGCTGCAACTCCCGTACGAACTCGGGAGAGGCGAAAGTCGAGAGACAAGAGTCCTCCGAAACACGATCCTGCCAAGCCGCACTGCTTCTTGACACACTGCTCACTTAACCCGGAAGCCAGCCGCACCAATGTGTCGGAGGAAACCCCGTACACCTGGCGACCACAGTTAGCTTGCATGCACCCGGCCCCACACAAGGAGTCGCTAGAGTGCGATGGGACAAGGACATCCCAGCCGGCCAAACCTGGACGACGCTGGGCCAATTGTGCGCCGCCTTATGGGTCTCCCGGTCGCGGCCGGCTGCGACACAGCCCGGCATCGAACCCAGATCTGTAGTGTAGCCTCTAGCACTGCGGTGCAGAGCCTTAGATCGCTGTGGCCCCCAGCACACACTACTATGAACCCCATGGGCTCTATGAACCCTGTGGGCCCTATGAACCCTATGGGCTCTATGAACCCTGTGGGCTCTATGAACCCTGCGGGCTCTATGAACCCTGTGGGCCCTATGAACCCTGTGGGCCCTATGAACCCTGTGGGCTCTATGAACCCTGTGGGCCCTATGAACCCTATGGGCTCTATGAACCCTGTGGGCCCTATGAACCCTGTGGGCTCTATGAACCCTGTGGGCCCTATGAACCCTGTGGGCCCTATGAACCCTGTGGGCCCTATGAACCCTGTGGGCCCTATGAACCCTGTGGGCTCTATGAACCCTGTGAACCTTATGGGCCCTGTGAACCCTGTGGGCCCTAAGAACCCTGTGGGCCCTGTGAACCCCATTGGCCCTATGAACCATATGGGCCCCATGAACCATGGTGTAAAGTAGTGCACTATATACTATAGGGAATAGGGTGCCATTTGGGACACAGATTGAGGAGTGAATACCCTTGCTTGCATGGAGCGCATTCATTTGACCCCCAGTACTTTTGTCTGTATAATAGACATACAGGATAACTAAGGGAAAAAGCAGATCAATATTTGCTATAGGACTGTACATGCTACTACAGCGTGATTTAGCCTAGTTTGAATGAGAACAGAAAACAACATCTTTTAAAGTATTTTTGAGCTTAAATAACCAGATAGGCCTAATACCGGACTGTATTCCATTTTATTTAGGTGCTAATAGTTATCAACTATTGAACTGCTTTACTAGCTATTTCATGAGAAATGGCAGTATTATCGCAAGTGTAATGGAAAACTATAGGCTAACCCGTTATAAAAATGACACTTCACAATACAACACTGACTGTTGTGAACTTCATCTCACTAAGCTCTTCTCCGAGCTAGCTTTCCATGATTATAATAATCGTTAGTATTTTACGATGGTGAGGTAAAAACAGGCCAAACTCCTGATTAAGTTTCCACGTGTACTGTCAGCTGTGGAACAGATGTATCCCTCGTCACACAGCCTCAACTTCTCATCAGCCCCTACACCCATGATTTAATATCCATGGTTGTGTGAGATTTGTTTTAATTTGTATATGCTAGCAATATAACTCCTCTCAGGTTACATAAAGATGTCTCTGGCTGAGGAAGAGCTGCTCCATTTAGTAGGCTCCATCTGGTGACATCCAGAAAATGTGAGGAAATGAATTCAGACAGAGCACTAAATGACCCAGAGTTGTTCCAGTGGTCAGCAAACGCTCCTGGCTTTAATGACACACACAGCTGCAGGGGTTAGGGTTACGGCGGTGCAGCGTTGCCTTTATGTGTGCTACCTGGGGAGGTTGAGAACTTAGCAGGATAAACATTTCTGCTGTTCGCTGTAACATATAGACACTGACGTTGTATTGTTGTTACCTGGGAAACATGTTGCCAGGTGTTCTGTCAGGGCCTCCTGGGTGACAGGCTTGCGGGCGGAGTTCATGGCCGAAATGGCCAGGCACAGCACCTCCCCCAGGGGGATGAACTGTGACTGGCTGATGGGAGACATGCTGATGGGAGACACATCACCTGAGAGAGGAGGGAAGGAAGCACAGAGGTCACACAATCAATCAATCACATTTCTTTTATAGAAATTTTTATATCAGCAGTTGTCACAAAGTGCTTTCCAGATACCCAGCCTTGACTCCAGAGAGCAAGCAGAGGCAGAAGCACAGTGACAAGGAACAATTCCCTAGACGGATGGAACCTAGAGAGGAACCAGGATCAGAGGGGTGGTCAAACTACAGAACCAGGTCAAACACACAGTTCCCTGTAAATATCACAAAACATTGAGTTCACTGAAAATGTCGATGGAACAGCTCCAATAGAAAAAGAAAAGAAAAATGGTCAAGTTTCAAATGTGCCCTGGTCAAAAGTAGTACGCTATATCGAGATTATAAGGCAGGGAATTACTAGGGACCTCACCATGCCATTCAATATTGTGATTGATTGCTTACTTTTTACCATTGGACTATGTCGCTGCAGAGGGACAAACGAGACCAATGAGAAAATGAGAAACCAAAATAAAAATAAAGAAATACAAGTCCTGAAAACATGTTGGCTCCCCATTTAGAGAGAAGATGGAGAACAAGCCATAAAATGAGAAATAGCGGAGTTTTGGCACAGGTACAGCTGACTAGCACTAGCTAACATTACGTTTTTTAAAGAACCGATACTTGAAGTCAGTATTAATATAAAATCATAAAAAGTAATATTGCGATACTTCACTGTATCAACCCACCCCCATCACTAATATGGAATATTGCGATACTTCACTGTATCAACCCCCCATCACTAATGGGGGATATTGGGTGAGGGGGAGCTGCTGGCTTTGTCTAGTTCTGGGGTGAGGGTGGCAAGGGGGAGGCTACTGGCTTTGTCTAGTTCTGGGGTGAGGGTGGGTGAGGGGGAGGCTGCTGGCTTTGTCTAGTTCTGGGGTGAGGGTGGCAAGGGGGAGGCTGCTGGCTTTGTCTAGTTGTGGGGTGAAGTTGGGTGAGGGGGAGGGGGAGCTGCTGGTTTTGTCTAGTTCTGGGGTGAGGGCGGCGAGGGGCGGCTGCTGGCTTTGTCTAGTTCTGGGGTGAGGGTGGCAAGGGGGAGCTGCTGGCTTTGTCTAGTTCTGGGGTGAGGTTGGCAAGGGGGAGGCTGCTGGCTTTGTCTAGTTTTGGGGTGAGGGCGAGGCTGCTGGCTTCGTCTCGTTCTGGGGTGAGGGCAGCGAGGGGGGGTTGCTGGCTTTGTCTAGTTCTGGGGTGAGGTTGGGTGAGGGGGAGGCTGGTTCAGAAAGGTCAGAAGGGCAATAAGTGAGCAGTAGTAGGTCCTGGCTCCCCCCCATCACTCCTTTCCTTGACACTGCCTATGGGGGGCCAGCAGAGAGAAAGGAAGGCCCTGCGTGTGGGGGGCCAGCAGAGGGAAGGGAAGGCCCTGCCTGTGGGGGACCAGCAGAGAGAAGGGAAAGCCCTGCCTGTGGGGGGCCAGCAGAGAGAAGGGAAGGCCCTGCCTGTGGGGGGCCAGCAGAGAGAAGGGAAGGCCGTGCTGGACAATACTAAGAAGGCAAAGTAAGGACAAAAATTTTAGTAGAAATCCACTAGTATCCAGGCTGCGTCCGAAATGACACCCTATTCCCTATATGGTAACCTATATAGGGAATAGGGTGACATTTGGAACAAATACCCAGTCTAAGAAGAGGGAGCTAGGCTAGACAATTAACCTGAGCAGTGTGTGACGATGCTAAACACAGTGAGTCCAGACGCTGGCCTGACATGTACCAAATCAAATTTTGTTGGTGACATGCGCCGAATACAAAAAGTGTAGACCTTACAGTAAAATGCTTCCCTACAGGCCCTAACAAACAATGCAGTTAAGAAAAATAACTTAAGAATATATTTACAAAATAAAAGGTAAAAAATATATATTTTTTAAATAAAAGTAATGAGGCTATATACAGAGGTAATTGAGGTAATATGTATATGTAGGTAGAGGTAAAGTGACTATGCATAGATAATAAACAGAGAGTAACAGTAGCGTAAAAATGGGGTGGTCAATGCAAATAGTCTGGGTAGCCATTTGATTAGATGTTCAGGAGTCTTATGGCTTGGGGATAGAAGCTGTTAAGAAGCCTTTTGGATCTAGACTTGGCGCTCTGGTACCCCTTGCCATGCAGTACCAGAGAGAACAGTCTATGACTAGGGTGGCTGGGGTCTTGGGAAATATTTAGGGCCTTCTTCTGACACCGCCTAGTATAGAGGTCCCTAGCGCCTTGCGGTCGGAGGCCGAGCTGTTGCCATACCAGGCGATGATGCAACCAGTCAGGAAGCTCTCGAAGGTGCAGCTGTAGAAATTTTTGAGGATCTAAGGACCCATGGCAAATCGTTTCAGTCTCTGAGAGGGAATAGGCATTGTCGTGCCCTCTTCACGACTGTCTTAGTGTGCTTGGACCATGATAGTTTGTTGGTAATATCACCAAGGAACTTGAAGCTCTCAATCTGCTCCACTACAGCCCCATCGATGAGAATGGAGGTGTGCTCGGCCCTCCTTTCCTGTAGTCCATGATCATCTCCTTTGTCTTGATCACTGCCAGTTCCCTGACCTCCTCCCTATAGGCTGTCTCATTGTTGTCGGTGATCAGGCCTACCAGTGTCATCGACAAACTGAATGATGGTGTTGGAGTCGTGCTTGGTCATGCAGTCATGGGTGAACAGGGAGTACAGGAGGGGACTGAGCACGCACCCCTGAGGGTCCCCCGTGTTGAGGGTCAGCGTGGCAGAAGCGTTGTGCCTACCCTTACCACCCTGGAGTTGGCCCGTCAGGAAGTCCAGGATCCAGTTGCAGAGGGAGGTGTTTAGTCCCAGGGTCTTTAGCTTAGTGATGAGCTTTGAGGGCACTATGGTGTTGAACGCTGAGCTGTAGTCAATGAATAGCATTCTCACGTTGGTGTTCCTTTTGTCCAGGTGGTAAAGGGCAGTGTGGATTGCATCATCTGTGGATCTGTTGGGGCGGTATGCAAATTGGAGTGGGTCTAGGGTTTCTGGGATAATGGTATTGATGTGAGCCATTACCAGCCTTTCAAAGCACTTCATGGCCACAGACGTGAGTGCTACGGGTCGGTAGTCATTTAGGCAGGTTACCTTGGTGTTCTTGGGCACAGGGACTATGGCTGTCTGCTTGAAACATTTAGGTATTACAGACTCAGTCAGGGACAGGTTGAAAATGTCAGTGAAGACACTTGCCAGTTGGTCAGCGCATGCTCGGAGTACACATCCTGGTAATCCGTCTGGCCCTGCGGCCTTGTGAATGTTGACCTGTTTAAAGGTCTTACTCACATCGGCTATGGAGAGTGTGATCACACAGTCATCCGGAACAGCTGGTGCTCTCATGCATGCTTCTGTGTTGCTTGCCTCGAAGCGTACATAGAAGTCCTTTAGCTCGTCTAGTAGGCTCGTCTCACTGGGGAGCTCGCGGCTGTGCTTCCCTTTGTAGTCCGTATTAGCCCTGCCACATCTGACAAGCGTCAGAGCCGGTGTAGTAGGATTCAATCTTAATCCCGTATTGACGCTTTGGCTGTTTGATGGTTCGACTGAGGGCATAGCGGGATTTCTTCTAAGCGTCCGGGTTAGAGTCCCGCACCTTGCTTTTGGTTGGGGTATGTACGTACGTACGGTCACTGTGGGGACGACTTCATCGATGCACTTATTGATCAAGCCGGTGACTGAGGTGGAATACTCAATGCCATCCGATGAATCCTGGAACATATTCCAGTCTGTGCTAGCAAAACAGTCCTGTAGCTTAGCATCTACGTCATCCGAACACTTCCGTATTGAGCGAGTCAATGGTACTTGACTAGGATAGGATAAAGCAATCCTTCTGACCCCCCCCCCCCCAAAAGATTTAGATGCACTATTGTAAAGTGGCTGTTCCACTGGATGTCATAAGGTGAATGCACCAATTTGTAAGTCGCTCTGGATAAGAGCGTCTGCTAAATGACTTAAATGTAATGTACTTCCTGCTTTCGTTTTTGCTTGTAAGCAGGAATCAGGAGGATAGAGTTATGGTCAGATTTGCCAAATGGAGGGCGAGGGAGAGCTTTGTACACGTCTCTGTGGTCTAGGGTTTTTTCCCCCTCTGGTTGCACATGTAACACGCTGGTAGAAATGAGGTAAAATGTATTTAAATTAACCTGCATAAAAGTCCCTGTCCACTATCTATTGAGAGATTATGCAAAACACAGCTTGTTCTTCTGTAGGAGGGCAACTCACATCACAGCATCATAACAGGGTAGAACAGGGCTAATGCAAGCCAAGCACTGATGTGTCCCAAATGACACCCTACACCATTTAGAAAATAGGGTACCATTTGGGACACAGATCTAATCTCAGGTGGTATGCATGGAGGATGGCAATCCTAATTTCACTTTGGGTGTAACATAGCCTAACTCATGACAATAAATACCAAGGCAAACATTACTGTTAAGTCATAAAAAGGTGAACAATCCAGATCCTGCTTGAATATCCTGTTGAGCCGGATGTTGGGAATGTAAACCAGTGAAATGGTTATAAACCATGAACCACCAAGAAAACCAACAGGCTGAGCTGAGGTCACATCAGACGATATACTCTCCTGGCTGACAAACACCATGTCGAACTTAGGTCCTCAGGCATCAGCCAGATGCTATACAGTATGGTGACTGATATAGTACACACACACACACACACACACACACACACACACACACACACACACACACACACACACACACACACACACACACACACACACACACACACACACACACACAGCAGGAGAGTTATATGGAAAATAAGATTCCTTATACTTGTCTTTTGGGAAGACAGCAATAAGAAACACTATATATACAAAAGTATGTGGACACCCCTTCAAATTTGTTTTTTGTATTAGCGTATTCAGCTATTTCAGCCACACCCGTTGCGGACAGGTGTATAAAATCAAGCACACAGCCATGCAATCTCCATTAGCGCTGGGCGATATATGCACGGCCGGTTTGGGTTTTTACTTTACCTTCTTTAACGGTATTTGAATGTTTGGTTTGTTAAATGTGATACGCCGTGTGTAACGTCCATTTTTATAGTTTACTCTGCTACTTGAGTCATCCCTCTCGCTCTCCACACTGCTTTCCACACAGACCTAGTCCCGCCCCCTGTCACTCAAGGAGCGCATGTTGCTGTTGCTTGACCACTCGAAACTTTCGTTCAGTCTGCATGGTCAATGCAGCACATGCAACAATGTAGTTTCCACTTTGATCTTAATATAAATCCACAAGCGTTCTATAATTACAATATTAGTTTGTTTCTTACATCTGCAAGCAGCTAGTTTGTATTTTCATAGCAAGTTAAGCTAAATCGTGTTAGCCACTAATGTAAATCGCTAGCAAATCAGCATGTTGTTTGTGCAACAGTATCTTCCAAATCAAAGACGAATAGGCGAATCATGAATATGTGAGCTATATGAATAAAGATTTAATGTAACCAAAGATTATAGGGTCCCCTAGGAAACACTGAACATCACTTTGGTTCCTACCCTGTCACAATAACTTGTCCATGGCATTTTAATTCGTTGTCATGTCAAACAACAATGTACTAATAATAAACATTCTATTTCCACGATTCCAAAAGTGTTTTGATCTAAATCACAATTGCAACATTTGGTTAAAAATAAGGCCTAGTATTTTTGCACATGTTGTGGCAGTGTGGAAATGATCTCAAATGAGTGCAGGAAATTATTTTAGGTTGAATTGAACACTATACCACCAAGATACCACACTATACCACTTCTTTAAAAAATAAGTAAGTTACAGGTCTGTGAGAGCCAGAAATCTTACTTGTTTGTAGGTGACCAAATACTTATTTTCCACCATAATTTGCAAATAAATTAATTAAAAATCCTACAATGTGATTTTCTGGATTTTTCCCCCTCATTTTGTCTGTCATAGTTGAAGTGTACCTATGATGTAAATTACAGGCCTCTCTCATCTTTTTAAGTGGGAGAACTTGCACAATTGGTGGCTGACTAAATACTTTTTTGCCACACTGTATGTGTTGCCACCCTAGGGTCATGCACTACTCATGAAGCAAATTTAGAACTTATAATCAACAACATCAAATACCGACAAATTCCGTCATACCGTAAAAAATTGAAAAATTCCATATATATATATGATATGATATTTTGGCCATATCGCCCAGCCCTAATCTCGATAGAAAAACATTGGTAGTAGAATGTTCTTACTGAAGAGCTCAGTGACTTTCAACGTGGTACTGTCATAGGATGCCACCTTTCCAACAAGTCAGTTCGTCAAATACCTGGCCTGCTAGAGCTGCCCCGGTCAACTGTAAGTGCTGTTATTGTGAGGTGGAAACATTTACGAGCGACAATGGCTCAGCCACGAAGTGGTAGGCCTCACAAGCTCACAGAACAGGACTGCTGAGTGCTGAAGTGCATAAACATTGTCTGTCCTTGGTCGCAACACTTACTACCCAGTTTCAAACTGCCTCTGGAAGCAACGTCAGCAACAAAAACTGTTGGTCGGGAGCTTCATGAAATGGGTTTCCATGGCCGAACAGCCAATTGCAATGCCAAGCATTGGCTGGAGTGGTGTAATGCTCGCCGCCATTGGACTCTGGAGCAGTGCAAATGAGTTCTCTGGAGTGACACATCACGCTTCACCACCTGGCAGTCCGACAGACGAATCTGGGTTTGGCGGATGCCAGTATAATGCTACCTGCCCCAATGCATAGTGCCAACTGTAAAGTTAGGTTGGAATAAAGGTCTAGGCCTATTTTTCATGATTCAGGCTAGGTTCCCTTAGTTCCAGTGAAGTGAAATCTTAACGCTACAGCATACAATGACATTCTAGATGAATCTGTGCTTTCAACTTTGTGGCAACAGTTTGGGGAAGGCCCTTTCCTGTTTCAGCATGACAATGCCCCCGTTCACAAAGCGAGGTCCATACAGAAATGGTTTGTCGAGTTCAGTGTGGAAGAATTTGACTGGCCTGAGCAGAGACCTGATCTCAACCCCATCGAACACCTTTGGTATGATTTGGAACGCCGACTGCGAGCCAGGCCTAATCGCCCAACATCAGTGCCAGACCTCACTAATGGTCTTGTGGCTGAATGGAAGCAAGTCCCCGTAGTAATGTTCCAACATCTAGTGGAAAGCCTTCCCAGAAGAGTAGCAGCAAAAGGGGGACCAACTCCATATTAATGCACATGATTTTGGAATGAGATGTTCAATGAGCAGGTGTCCACATACTTTTGGTAATGTAGTGTACGTACACTGACACCAACACACACACACCACATAGGCTGCTGCTACTGTCCATTCTCTTTCCTTTTTTCCTAGTCACTTTACCTCTACCTTAATTTGAAGTCGGAAGTTTACATACACCGTTGCAAAATACATTTTAACTCAGTTTTTTGACAATTCCTGACATTTAATCCTAGTAAGATTTCCCCGTCTTAGGTCGGTTAGGATCACCACTTTATTTTAAGAAAGTGAAATGTCATTATAATAGTAGAGAGAATGATTTATTTCAGCTTTTATTTCTTTCATCGTATTCCCAGTGGGTCAGAAGTTTACATACACTCAATTAGTATTTAGTAGCATTGCATTTACATCGTTTAACTTGGGTAAAACGTTTCAGGTAGCCTTCCACAAGCTTCCCACAATAAGTTTGGTGGATTTTGGCCCATTCCTCCTGACAGAGCAGGTGTAACTGAGTCAAGTTTGTAGGCCTCCTTGCTCACACATGCTTTTTCAGTTCTGCCCACAACTTTTCTATAGGATTGAGGTCAGTGCTTTGTGATGGCCACTCCAATACCTGGACTTTGTTGTCCTTAAGCCATTTTGACACAACTTTGGAAGTATGCTTGGGGTCATTGTCCATTTGGAAGACCCATTTGCGACCAAGCTTTAACTTCCTGACTGATGTCTTGAGATGGTGCTTCAATATATCCACATCATTTTCCTTTCCTCATGATGCCATCTATTTTGTGAAGTGCACCAGTCCCTCCTGCAGCAAAGCACCCCCACAACATGACGTGCTTCACGGTTGGGATGGTGTTCTTCGGCTTGCAAGCCTCCCCCTTTTTCCTCCAAACATGACGATGGTCATTATGGCCAAACAGTTCTATTTTTGTTTCATCAGACCAGAGGACATTTCTCCAAAAAAGTACGATCTTTGTCCCCATGTGCAGTTGCAAACCGTAGTCTGGCTTTTTTATGGCTGTTTTGGAGCAGTGGCTTCTTCCTTGCTGAGCGGGGTTATGTCGATATAAGACTCGTTTTACTGTGGATATAGATACTTTTGTACCCGTTTCCTCCAGCATCTTCACAAGGTCTTTTGCTGTTGTTCTGGGATTGATTTGCACTTTTCGCACCAAAGTACGTTAATCTCTTGGAGACAGAACGAGTCTCCTTCCTGAGCGGTATGACAGCAGCGTGGTCCCATGGTGTTTATACTTGCGTACTATTGTTTGTACAGATGAACGTGGTACCTACAGGCGTTTGGAAATTGCTCCCAAGGATGAACCAGACTTGTGGAGGTCTACAATTTTTTCCTGAGGTCTTGGCTGATTTCTTTTGATTTTCCCATGATGTCAAGCAAAGAGGCACTGAGTTTAAAGGTAGACCTTGAAATATATCCACAGGTACACCTCCAATTGACTCAAATGATGTCAATTAGCCTTTCAGAAGCTTCTAAAGCCATGACATAATTTTCTGGAATTTTCTGAGCTGTTTAAAGGCACAGTCAACTAAGTGTATGTAAACGTCTGACTTCAACTCTATATGTACATAGCTACCTCCCTCTATATAGCTACGTTACTACCTGGTACTCCCTGTATATAGCCAAGTTACTACCTGGTACTCCCTGTATATAGCAACGTTACTACCTGGTACTCCCTGTATATAGCCATGTTATTACCTGGTACTCCCTGTATATAGCCATGTTACTACCTGGTACTTCCTGTATATAGCCATGTTACTACCTGGTACGTCATGTATATAGCCATGTTACTACCTAGTACTCCTTGTATATAGCCATGGTACTACCTGGTACTTCTTGTATATAGCCATGTTATTACCTGGTACTCCCTGTATATAGCCATGTTACTACCTGGTACTCCCTGTATATAGCCATGTTATTACCTGGTACTCCTTGTATATAGCCATGTTATTACATGGTACTCCTTGTATATAGCCATTTTACTACCTGGTACCCCTTGTATATAGCCATGTTACTACCTGGTACGTCCTGTATATAGCCATGTTATTACCTGGTACTCCTTGTATATAGCCATGTTATTACATGGTACTCCTTGTATATAGCCATGTTACTACCTGGTACGTCCTGTATATAGCCATGTTACTACCTAGTACTCCTTGTATATAGCCATGGTACTACCTGGTACTTCCTGTATATAGCCATGTTACTACCTGGTACTTCCGGTATATAGCCATGTTACTACCTGGTACGTCCTGTATATAGCCATGTTACTACCTGGTACGTCCTGTATATAGCCATGTTACAACCTATACGTCCTGTATATAGCCATGTTACTACCTAGTACTCCTTGTATATAGCCATGTTATTACATGGTACTCCTTGTATATAGCCATGTTACTACCTGGTACTCCCTGTATATAGCCATGTTACAACCTATACGTCCTGTATATAGCCATGTTACTACCTAGTACTCCTTGTATATAGCCATGTTACTACCTGGTACTCCCTGTATATAGCCATGTTACTACCTAGTACTCCTTGTATATAGCCATGGTACTACCTGGTACTTCCTGTATATAGCCATGTTACTACCTAGTACTCCTTGTATATAGCCATGGTACTACCTGGTATTTCCTGTATATAGCCATGTTACTACCTGGTACTCCCTGTATATAGCCATGTTACTACCTGGTACTCCCTGTATATAGCCATGTTACTACCTGGTACTCCCTGTATATAGCCATGTTACTACCTGGTACTCCCTGTATATAGCCATGTTACTACCTGGTACTTCATGTATATAGCCATGTTACTACCTGGTACTTCCTGTATATAGCCATGTTACTTTTACTTGTTATTGTTAATCACTCTGTATTGTTTCTCATGTCATTACTTCAATTTAGCATTTTATTTCTTATCTTAACTCTGCATTGTTGGAAAAGGATTCGTAAGAAAGCGTTTCACTTTTAGTCTGCACCTGTGTTTACGAAGCATGTGACAATGTGATATTCTGAGTTGATCTTGCTGAGCCTCGGAGCTGATGGGGAGTGGAGGAATTGACCTCATTCCCATATACCCATATGTATTGAGAGAGAGAGAAATACAGATTGAGAAATACAGAGAGAGAGAGGATGGCTGAAGAAATCAACTAGGGGCTGTCACATCTCCCCTGCTGCCTGCCTGCAGCCTGTCTCCCTCCCTCCCTGACTGCCTGTCTTCGTGCCTGCCTGTCTCCCTGCTGCAGTGTCACGGCGAGCACAGATAAAAGGGGGTTGTTTCAGGAGGAGAGGAGTGAAAGAGAGGGAGCGATTGGGAGGGGAAGAGAGAGAGATCACAGCTGCAAAGACCTAGTGGGAACAGATTCAGCCAACAAATGTGCAGCCCTCCTTCCCATGAAGAGGGTGACCCTACTACCCCCATCCCCCAACACACATACAGCAACTCCACACGTATTAAGTGGAAGAGCATGCCTTTATGAAAGACGAGCTGCGTACAAATGGAGCGTGACAATCCAGAGAAAAGAGAGAAAGCCTTGAGACGCCTGCTTAGAAAGAGAGTGAAAGAAAGACAGACAGAAAGACAGACAGCATAAAGTGGAGCATTACAAGCAGTATGCTAGTGACCCTGGGCTTTGCCATTGGTACAGTATTTTATTTCAAGAAACTAGCTCAGCTAGTATCAGTGAAGCCATTTTAACTATCTGAGAGATTAGTTGTATTCTACCACTGTAAGGACAGAATAGTGTTAACATATATTGTTACAATTATTGAACTACAGTACTTGATTGTGTATCTGTTAGAGCAGAGCTGGTTTTCTACAGGGCTGTTGTTCCCTCCATTAACATGGAAGCTGTCCTCTGGGAGACAGAGGAGAGTAGGAACTCCTGCCTGCTGCAGTGGTAGTAAACAATTCACACAGCCAGTGTCCTTTGTCCACGCACCTCCTGCTTAACCCCACCCCCTTCTTTTGTGATTCATTCCGGCAAAGCTATGCTACACAATCTAAAGCAGGAAAAACGGTAGAGAGGGTGAGAGAGCGATGGAGAGATAGAGGAATGAGATGGGCAGTACCTTGGCTGATTCCGTTGACTCCTCCGCTTTAATCCAAACCGATTCAGAGGCAGCTCTTTTAGCTGCAGCCTTCAGACTCAATGAGCATTCACTCAAGGGCCTTACCCAGCATGCTCCACTCCACACAAAGACAAGGGGGTGTGACCAATCACGTCTTGCTTCAGTATGCACTCTGCTTTTTCCCTCCCTCCCTCTCTCTCTGCTCCCTCCCTCCCTCCTTCTCTGTGCTCCCTCCCTCTCTGTCTCTCTGTGCTCCCTCCCTCTCTGTCTCTCTGTGCTCCCTCCCTCTCTGTCTCTCTGTGCTCCCTCCCTCTCTGTCTCTCTGTGCTCCCTCCCTTTCTGTTCCCCCCTCCCCCTCTCTCTGTTCCCTCCCTCCCTCCTTCTCTGTTCCCTCCCTCCCTCCTTCTCTGTTCCCTCCCTCTTTGTCTCTCTGTGCTCCCTCCCTCTCTGTCTCTCTGTGCTCCCTCCCTCTCTGTCTCTCTGTGCTCCCTCCCTCTCTGTCTCTCTGTGCTCCCTCCCTCTCTGTCTCTCTGTTCCCCCCTCTCTCTGCTCCCGCCCTCTCTCTCTCCTAGCTCCCTCCCCTTAATGCCCACTGACATACAAGCTTGTGGGCGGCCTGCCGAAAGCGTTGTTATGGCAACGCATCCCCAGTTGCGCCCAACGCCTGTTCTGCAAGCTTTTTCTCCCTCCCCCCTCTATCCCTCTCCCTCTATATCTCTCCTTCTCTCCCTCCTCTCCAATGAAAACTTAAGTGCTGCTCACTGCAGGTTGGGCTCAGAAGCACGTCCAGTCATGTGTCAGATAAAATGGGTGATCTGCTGCGCTCCTCTCCACACAGCTCTCTCTCTCTCTGTGAGGGGGGATTCTCTGTGACCCAATTAGAAAAGGACAGCCCAGATAGCTCAATTTCAGGAGGCTTGCAGTCAAATCCAAGATATAGGGCAGTTTTTTTTGTATAAGCAAATAAAAGGGTATATACTGAACACAATGTTATGTAGTCGATACACAATGTGTCACTATGACTATGTGCCTGGCCTTCTCGTGCTGCCAAGGAAGTAGGTCTCCATTGGCACATATGTAGTGGAGAACTTGATATAAACCTGCTGAGTGGATGAGAGAAGGGTGAGAGTGGAGGAGGTGTGGGGTGTGAGAGGAGGAGATGTGGGGTTAAGAGGGGAGGTGGCATTATATGTGAGTGGGGGAGGGTGGACATTCATTGGGGCCTCCTGTGTATCACAAAAGGGCCACCGACAAAAAAAAATCTTGGTTGACTGATTCGTCAAATCTATTGGTCGAAATTGAAAAACTTGTATTTTTCCATATATAGACACACCCTATGTTTCAATAAAATCAACTATATGTAGGCTACTGGGCTTGTCTGATACTTTAAGCACTGCCGTAAAAAAATAAGACACAGAGGGAGTCAGAGATCATTATAGCCTAAGCAGAAAAATAAATTAAAAACTGTTCCCGACCAAACCCTTCTCCTGCAGCTGCCCTTTCGTTCCGTTGCTGGTAATAGGCTATACACCAGCGGTCGGCAACCGTTTACATTTGCAGTGCCAAGTTATGGTACCATTTCCACTGTTCTGCGTGCCAGTTACGATTTTCATATTCACATTTTCGTGGAGCAGTTTAATTTAATTTATAATAAAAAGTCTTCATATCTAAAAATCAATGTCATGTGGTTAATCAAAATTATTTCTAAATTTAAATGATACAAATATAAAAGTAACTTCTATTGCCCTTGGCAATATGTAATAATAACCTACATAAAGCCAACAAATAAAAACATTGCAGCCTGCAAGTCGAAAATATTCTGATAAAAATAAATATCCTATGATTCACAGTGGTTATGCATGGCCTGTTTTTAACCTTTATTTAACTAGGCAAGTCAGCTAAGAACAAATTCTCATTTTCAATGACGGCCTAGGAACAGTGGGTTAACTGCCTTGTTCTGAGGCAGAAAGACAGATTTTTACCTTGTCAGCTCGGGGATTCGATCTTGCAACCTTTCGGATACTAGTCCAATGCTCTAACCACTAGGCTACCTGCCGCCCCAGGAAACTTGGTCTGGCCCAAAGGTCATGCTAGCAGACTTGCAACATTGTATAAAATATTCTGGGCCCTAAGAGTTTCCTGTGCCGGACAGACACATTTTTCTGCGCAAGGGATAAGAAGTAATCAGGTAGGCCTATTTTATGAGCATGACATGTTCTTCCCCTTTCATGCTGAATGGTTATGTAAAAGTGAGAGAGCTGGAAAGATGTTTCTAATAGGCTACGTTAAGGAACTATGGTCATTCTCAATGGATGTAAAAACAGACTGTTTACTTGCTGTTTGAGGCAAAGAAAAAAAAGTGTGTATATATATAATATCTTTTTTTTTTTTTTACCCCCAATTTCGTGGAATCCAATTGGGCCAGACAGTCTTGTCCCATTGCTGCAACTCCCTCGGGAGAGGCGAAGGTCAAGAGCAATGCGTCCTCCAAAACACTACCCTGCCAAGCTGCACTGCTTCTTGACACACTGCTTGCTTATCCGGGAAGCCAGCCGCACCAATGTGTCGGAGGGACCACCGTCCAGCTGGCGATCTTAGTCAGTGCGCATGCGCCCGGACCGCCACAAGGAGTCGCTAGAGTGCGAAGGGACAAGGACATCTCGGCCAATCAAACCCTCCCCTAACCCGGATTGACGCTGGGCCAATTGTGTGACGCCTCATGGGTCTCACGGTTGCGGCCGGCTGCAACACAGCCCGGGATCGAACACGGGTCTGTAGTAATGCCTCTAGCACTGCGATGCAGAGCCTTAGACCACTGCGCCACTCGGGAGGACAGAAAAAAATACTTTGAGAAGCTCCACAGTGGTGGTGAGTTAAGACAATCAGAAATAGTATTAGATCCCCAAATGGGAACATTTATAGGCCTACATTTGCACGTAGGCCAGGTAGCCTAGGCCTACTTCTATGCGTAATCAGGTACGTGTCCTTACACAAGATTGACAGGAACGCGCCAAACAAAAGACAATTAATAAATTGATAACTCGTAAATGGAATGAAATAATAAACCAAAACTTTTCTCGCAAGTGTAGCCTAGGTTGTGCTCTGCAAACAACGTGCCCACTCCTACAATGACAACGGTGAGACTGGAATAATAATATATTTAATGCATTAACAGAAATTACCGTAACCAAACAAACATTGTAGATTAGAATTTATGGTAATTAAAAGGTACATTTACTACTGGTGATACTGGCGTGCCATCCCCGAGGCCTCTGCAATGGATTAATCCACTCAGACAGACGTGAATCAGACAGGTGTCTTATGTGCCATAAAATATTTTGATATATTTGTCACTGTTCCGACAAAAAAAATCTTGGTTGACCAACAGCCAATCTGTCACGCCCTGACCTTAGAGAGCCTTTTATTCTCTATTTGGTTAGGTCGGGGTGTGACTAGGGTGGGTACTCTTGTTTATTTCTATGTTGGCCTGGTATGGTTCCCAATCAGAGGCAGCTGTCTATCGTTGTCTCTGATTGGGGATCATATTTAGGCAGCCTTTTTCCACTGGGTTTTTGTGGGATCTTGTCTAGGTCTAGTTGCCTGCGAGCACTACATTAGCTTCACATTTCGTTTTGCGCTTTATTGTTTTCTGTGTGTTTCACTTCGAATAAAAGGTGATGGAACCATTCCACGCTGCACCTTGGTCCGATTCATACAACAACGTTCGTGACACAATCGACCAAACAATCGACCAGTCGACTAGCAAAATCAGATGCAAGTACTCAAAATCAGAAAGTATTTTCCCGAGCAAAGTGGCCTATTTAGAGAATAGAGATGCTCCATAACACCTCCACGTTTAGACAAAACTATGAGGCCAGTGTCCCGGTGCTACCGTTAGAAATGTACATTCATTCACCACACTGCAGGTCCTGGGACAAGTACAATGGAGACCACACAAAGAGTGGTAGCAACATTTCACACCCATACTGGTAGCACGTTACATCACAACACGGGATAACATTATAACAGTTTGGTAACAAGTTTTAGTGAGTGGTATCAATGCTTTCATTGTGAATATCTATTACTTGTTACCATACTATTACCATGTTATTAGGTCTACTACTAGATTCTGTAAGGTGCAACCTCAATATTTATATTCTGAAGGAATAAACTACAACGTCTCAGGAACAGGTTTTCATAAATTGTTAATATTCATAAACTAAAACATTGATTGACAAAAGCATCCGGTTCTTTCTCTCTATGGACTGTTAGAGAGGGTCACTGGACAAGGCACTTAACCAATGACCTTCAGGTCAGCAGGAGTGACAATTCCCGACTCTGCCAACCCATTACCCTGCCTATACACCTGGTGACAAGAATCAAGATGTTACACAACACAAACAAAACAGAAGTATTAGGCCTATACTGACCAGAGACACTATTATACCACCTATAAACAACTGAAGGCACATTGTGGTCAACAGTGTTAGGCTGCATTGCATGCCTTAACACTAGATGGGGGTAAGAGAATGACTGGCTCCCTGTCACAATGTCAAAACAGGAATGGAGTAGGCCTACTGAATTAACTTCTGAGGAAGCAGTGAGAGTGAAATCTCCATGTGAAAGTGCTTTTATTTGGCTTCTCTTTCTTAAGCTGTTGCATTTAGGCCTAATCAGAGAGATATCTAGGCTGAGGCAGTAATGGTCTTTTCACTTCATCTCCCCTGACAACTCAAGTTGGAACATGTTTCTGTTGTTGCTCTTTTAGGGGCATAAAATGAATTGACATCCTATTTTACAGAGCATTACAGTCCAACACCCCCATCTTATCATGATTAGAATTACTGTACCATTACTACTACTACTACTACTACTACCACCACCATCCCCAAAACACCACAACTACTATCCCCACCACTACCACCACTACTACCACTACTATCCCCCCCACCACCAACACTATCCCCACTACTACTATCCCCACCACCACTATCCCCACCACTACTACTATCCTCACCACCACCACCACTATTATCCCCACTACCACCATTACCATCCCCACCACTACAACTATCCCATCCACCACCACTATCCCCACCACCACCACTACTATCCCCACCACCACCACTACTATCCCCACCACCACCACTACTATCCCCACCACCATCACCACTATCCCCACCACCACCACAACTATCCCGACCACCACCACTACTATCCCCACCACCACCACTACTATCCCCACCACCACCACCACTACTACCCCACCACCACCACTATCCCCACTACTACTATCCCCACCACCATCCCCACCACCACTACTATCCCCACCACCACTACTACTATCCCCACCACCACTACTACTATCCCCACTACCATCCCCACCACCACTACTATCCCCACCACCACTACTACTATCCCCACCACCACTACTACTATCCCCACTACCATCCCCACCACCACTACTATCCCCACCACCACTACTACTATCCCCACCACCACTACTACTATCCCCACTACCATCCCCACCACCACCACTATCCCCACCACCACCACCACCACAACCACCACCACCATCCCCACCACCACTACTATCCCCACCACCACCACTACTATCCCCACCACCTACTACTACTATCCCCACCACCACTACTATCCCCACCACCTACTACTACTATCCCCACCACTACTACTACTATCCCCACCACCACCACCACTATCCCCACCACCACCACCACCACAACCACCACCACCATCCCCACCACCACTACTATCCCCACCACCACTATCCCCACCACCACCACCACCACAACCACCACCACCATCCCCACCACCACTACTATCCCCACCACCACCACTACTATCCCCACCACTACTACTATCCCCACCACCACCACCACCACTACTACTATCCCACCAGCACCATCCCCACTACTACTACTATCCCCACCACCTACTACTACTATCCCCACCACCACCACTACTACTACTATCCCCACCAACACCACTACTACCACTACCCCCACCACCACTACTACTACTATCCCCACCACCACCACTACTATCCCCACCACCACCACAACCACTACTACTATCCCACCAGCACCATCCCCACTACTACTACTATCCCCACCACCACAACCACTACTACTATCCCACCAGCACCATCCCCACTACTACTACTATCCCCACCACCACAACCACTACTACTATCCCACCAGCACCATCCCCACTACTACTACTATCCCCACCACCTACTACTACTATCCCCACCACCACAACCACTACTACTATCCCACCAGCACCATCCCCACTACTACTACTATCCCCACCACCTACTACTACTATCCCCACCACCACTACTACTACTATCCCCACCACCACAACCACTACTACTATCCCACCAGCACCATCCCCACTACTACTACTATCCCCACCACCTACTACTACTATCCCCACCACCACCACTACTACTACTATCCCCACCATCCCCACTACTACTACTATCCCCACCAACACCACTACTACTACTACCCCCACTACTACTACTATCCCCACCACCACCACTACTATCCCCACCACCACCACTACTACTACTATCCCCACCACCACCACTACTACTACTATCCCCACCACCACCACCTACTACTACTATCCCCACCAGCCCCACTACTACTACTATCCCCACCACCACCACTACTACAACTATCCCCACCACCACCACTACTACTATCCCCACTACTACTACTAACCCCACCACCACCACCACTACTACTACTATCCCCACCACCACCACCACTACTACTATCCCCACCGCCACCACTACTACTACTTTCCCCACCACCACCACTACTACTACTTTCCCCACCACCACCACTACTACTACTTTCCCCACCACCACCACTACTACTACTTTCCCCACCACCACCACCACTACTACTATCCCCACCACCACCACTACTACTACTATCCCCACCACCACCACTACTACTACTATCCCCACCACCACCACTACTACTACTATCCCCACCAACACCACTACTACTACTACTATCCCCACCAACACCACTACTACTACTATCCCCACCACCACCACTATCCCCACCACCACTACTACTACTATCCCCACCACCACCACCACTACTACTATCCCCACCACCACCACTACTACTACTATCCCCACCACCACCACTACTACTACTATCCCCACCAACACCACTACTACTACTATCCCCACCACCACTACTACTATCCCCACCAACACCACTACTACTACTATCCCCACCACCACCACTACTACTACTATCCCCACCACCACTACTACCCCCACCACCACTACTATCCCCACCACCTACTACTACTATCCCCACCACCACCACCACTACTACTATCCCCACCACCACTACTACTACTATCCCCACCACCACCACTACTACTACCCCCACCACCACTACTATCCCCACCACCTACTACTACTATCCCCACCACCACTACTACCCCCACCACCACTACTATCCCCACCACCTACTACTACTATCCCCACCACCACTACTATCCCCACCACCTACTACTACTATCCCCACCACTACTACTACTACCCCCACCACCACTACTATCCCCACCACCTACTACTACTATCCCCACCACCACTACTATCCCCACCACCTACTACTACTATCCCCACCACCACTACTACTACTATCCCCACCACCACCACTACTACTACCCCCACCACCACTACTATCCCCACCACCTACTACTACTATCCCCACCACCACTACTATCCCCACCACTACTACTACTATCCCCACCACTACTACTATCCCCACCACTACTACTACTATCCCCACCACCACCACTACTACTATCCCCACCACCACCACTACTACTATCCCCACCACTACCACTACTACTATCCCCACCACCACCACTACTACTACTATCCCCCCCCCACCACCACCACTATCCCCACCACCACCACTATCACCACCACCACCACCACTATCCCCACCACCACCACCACTATCCCCACCACCACCACTATCCCCACCACCACCACCACTATCCCCACCACCTACTACTACTATCCCCACCACCACCACTACTACTACTATCCCCACCACCACCACCACTACTACTACTATCCCCACTACCACTACTACTACTATCCCCACCACCACTATCCTCACCACCAACACTACTATCCCTAACACCACCCACTACTACTATCCCTACCACCACCTACTACTACTACTATCCCCACCACCACCACTACTACTACTATCCCCACCACCACCACTACTACTATCCCCACCACTACTACTACTATCCCCACCACCACCACTACTACTACTATCCCCCCACCCCCCCACCACCACCACTATCCTCACCACCACCACTATCCCCACCACCACCACCACTATCCCCACCACCACCACTATCCCCACCACCACCACCACTATCCCCACCACCACTACTACTACTATCCCCACCACCACCACTACTACTACTATCCCCACCACCACCACCACTACTACTACTATCCCCACCACCACTACTACTACTATCCCCACCACCACTATCCTCACCACCAACACTACTATCCCTAACACCACCCACTACTACTATCCCTACCACCACCTACTACTACTACTATCCCCACCACCACCACTACTACTACTATCCCCACCACCACCACTATCCCCACCACCATCACCACTATTATCCCAACAACCACCACTACTACTACTATCCCACCAGCCCCATCCCCACTACTACTACTATCCCCCCCCACCACTACTACTACTACTATCCCCCCCCACCACTACTACTACTACTATCCCCCCCCACCACTACTACTACTACTATCCCCCCACCACTACTACTACTACTATCCCCCCCACCACTACTACTACTACTATCCCCACCACCACTACTATCACCGTCCCCACTACTACTTCCCCACCACCCCCACTACTATCCCCACCACCACCACTATCCCCAACACCACTACTACCACTATCCCCACCACCACTACCCCTACCACTACTACTATCCCCACCACCATCACTACTATTCCCACCACTATCCCTACCACCACCACCACTACTACCACTATCCCCACCACCACTACTACTATCCCTACCACCATCTACTACTACTACTATCCCCACCACCACCACTACTACTACTATCCCCACCACCACCACTACTACTACTACTATCCCCACCACCACCACTACCGTGCTTCTACACCTGCATTCTAGCTGTTTGGGGTTTTAGGCTGGGTCTCTGTACAGCACTTCGAGATATTAGCTGATGTACGAAGGGCTATATAAAATAAACTTGATTGATTGATACTACTACTATCCCCACCACCACCACTACCACTACTACTACTATCCCCACCACCACTACTACTATCCCCACCACCACTACTACTATTCCCACCACCACTACCACCACCACTACTACTACCACAATGTTACTTTAACTTTTCTGAGGCTGGTAACTCTAATGAACTTATCCTCTGCAGCAGAGGTAACTCTGGGTCTTCCTTTCCTGTGGCAGTCCTCATGAGAGCCAGTTTCATCACAGCGCTTGATGGTTTTTGCGACTGCACTTGAAGAAACTTTCAAAGTTCTTGAAATTTTCCAGATTGGCTGATCTTCATGTCTAAAAGTAATGATGGACTGTCGTTTCTCTTTGCTTATTTGAGCAGTTGAACTTGGTCTTTTACCAAACAGGGCTATCTTCTGTATACCACCATTACCTTGTCACAGCACTACTGATTGTCTCAAAAGCATTAAGAAGGAAAGAAATTCCACAAATTAACTTTTAACGAGACACAGCTGTTAATTGAAATGCATTCCAGGTGACAACCTCATGAAGCTGGTTGAGAGAATGCCAAGAGTGTGCAAAGCTGTCATCAAGGCAAAGGGTGGCTACCTTGAAGAATCTCAAATATAAAATATATTCTGATTTGTTTAACACTTTTTTGGTTACTACATGATTCCATATGTGTAATTTCATAGTTGTGATTTCTACACTATTATTCTACAATGTAGAAAATAGTACAAATAAAGAAAAACCCTTGAATGAGTAGGTCTGTCCAAACTTTTGACTAGTACTGTGTGTGTGTATATATATATATATATATATATATATACACACACACTTGAAGTCGGAAGTTTACATAAACGAGTTTTAATGACTTCAACCTAAGTGTTTCAACCACCATACATTTCTTGTTAACAAACTACAGTTTTGGCAAGTCGGTTAGAACATCTACTTTTCGCATGACACAAGTAATTTTCCTAACAATTGTTAACAGACAGATTAGTTCACTTATAATTCACTGTATCATAATTCCAGTGGGTCAGAATTTTACATACACTAACTTGACTGTGCCTTTAAACAGCTCAGAAAATGTTATGGCTTTAGAAGCTTCGGATAGGCTAATTGACATAATTTGAGTCAAATGGAGGTGTACCTGTGGATGTATTTCAAGGCCTAACTTCAAACTCAGTGCCTCTTTGCTTGACATCATGGGAAAATCAAAAGAAATCAGCCAAGACCTCAGAATAAAAATTGTAAATCTCCACAATTCTGGTTCATCCTTGGGAGCAATTTCCAAACGCCTGAAGGTAACACGTTTATCTGTACAAACAATAGTACGCAAGTATAAACACCATGGTGTTTGAAATACATCCACAGGTACACCTCCAATTGACTCAAATGATGTCGGGGGGCTAGGGTCAGTTTGTTATATCTGGAGTACTTCTCCTGTCTTATGTCATCCGTTGTCCTGTGTGAATTTAAGTATGCTCTCTCTAATTCTCTCTTTCTTTCTCTCTCTCGGAGGACCTGAGCCCTAGGACCATACCTCAGGACGACCTGACATGATGACTCCTTGCTGTCCCCAGTCCACCTGGCCGTGCTGCTGCTCCAGTTTCAACTGTTCTGCCTGCGGCTATGGAACACTGACCTGTTCACCGAACGTGCTACCTGTCCCAGACCTGCTGTTTTCAACTCTCTAGAGACCACAGGAGCGGTAGAGATACTTTTAATGATCGGCTATGAAAAGACAACTGACATTTACTCCTGAGGTGCTGCACCCTCGACAACTACTGTGATTATTATTATTTGACCATGCTGGTCATTTATGAACATTTGAACATCTTGGCCATGTTCTGTTATAATCTCCACCCGGCACAGCCAGAAGAGGACTGGCCACCCCTCATAGCCTGGTTCCTCTCTAGGTTTCTTCCTAGGTTTTGGCCTTTCTAGGGAGTTTTTCCTAGCCACCGTGCTTCTACACCTGCATTGCTTGCTGTTTGGGGTTTTAGGCTGGGTTTCTGTACAGCACTTTGAGATATCAGCTGATGTAAGAAGGGCTATATAAATACATTTGATTTGAATTGGATTTGAATTAGCTTTTCAGAAGCTTCTAAAGCCATGACATCATTTTCTGGAATTTTTCAAGCTGTTTAAAAAGGCACTGTCAACTTAGTGTATGTAAAATTCTGACCCACTGGAATATATATATATATATATATATATATATATATATATATATATATATATATATATATATATAGCTATTAGTACAACACTAGTAGTAGTAGTACTACTAGTAGCACAGGAGGCTGCTGATGGGAGGACGAGTCATAGTAATGGCCGGAACAGAGCTAATGTAATGGAATCAAACCATGTGTTTGTTGTGTTCGATACCATTTCACTTATTATGCTCCAGCCATTAACACAAGCCCATTCTCCCCAATTAAGGTGCCACCAACTTCCTGTGACTAGTAGTAGTAGTAGTAATAGTAGTAGTAGCATGTGGTACATGATATAGAAGTGCTCAGAGCTTGCCTCAGTATAAAGCACGCACGCACGCACACACACACACTAACCAGATGGTGAAGTGGCAGCATCGTGCTGGTGTCCTACTTTCAGCCGGTTAGTGCTCTCTCCCTCTCTCTCCTGAATAGCAGCTATGTTGGAACTTCCTGCTGCTGCCCTCTCTAGAATTCAGACCCTCTTGTTGTGAACTGCAGTTTCACATTTGGAAGTCACTAGAAATGTTTAGTATAGCAGAAACTCCATACAGCAAGCGTGAGGTAATAGCATAGTGGTTACTCCTACCACTACCACCACGTCCTTTCAACAAGGGGAAAGGGAAGAGACCAAGCTCCTTTGGAGTTGACAGCATTGGACAGACAGACAGACAGACAGAGGATCCATCCTGCCTTACACCAAGGGCCTATCCTTGTCACCCTGAGCAAACACACAGCAAGTTTACATTTAATTCATCGTGCTTCTAATCTGGCTAGGTTCAAAGGGCTCGATCGGCATCTGGCTATGTTCTCTCCAGTTACCCAGAGAGATGAAAGAGAGGCTTCCTCAGATAGATAGATAGCCCAGCTCGGTGCAGGGCTGGCCCAGATAAAAAAAACATTCCGCTCTTTGGCAACCACATCTCCAAAACATCCCACTACGGGCCCTGGTCAAAAATAGTGTATCACAAAGGAAATAGGGTGCCATTTGGGATGCAGGCTTTGATACCCTCTGATCTTCCTGACGCTACAGCCCTCAGCTGAGCTCTGGATAGACGAAGAGGTTGTTGAGGTTGGAATGTTTCACCCAACTCCACATTTCCTACCACTACCAGCCTATAGCCAAACAGTAGTGCTGCCCTGCTGACAAATTAGGCCTAAATGGCTGAGGAAACTGGAAAGGCAGGCGTGGTGGAGGATAAATGTTTGATCCCCTCCCTTGGTGAGGCAGTGGGGTCACACTTACTACAGCACGGAGGAAACACAGAGGGTTAAGTTTTGTTTCGTCGACCCCCTTAAAAAAAAATCTCAGTCTTCAGATCTGTTTATATCATTAATCAACCTCCTCCCTGACACAACACAGGCTGTTTCCATCTCCTTTCACCCCATCGCCAAACACTGTCTGTCAGAAAGATAGATTACAGATACAGAGGTCGGTGAAAGGGCTGACCAACAGTTACACTCTTTAGTTCCAACAGCTCAGAATAAGAAAAGAAACACCCACCACAAACAACAACATTAGTGTATAACGGGCTTAACCAAAGCTAGTGGGTATGGGGTGGGGTAGTGTCCAACCCTGAAAGGCACAAAACTTCTGACTTCTCATTTTATCCATTGTTAATAAGCCATAACTTTATGGTTTAGACTCCTTTCTTTTTCCAGAATTGTGGATTATCAAGCCCACTAATCCAGGCTACTAATGCTTCCTGGTTGTGATGAACTCTGCCTCGAGGCCTTGTGCTCTTGGATAGGCAGCAATCAAAGAATAGCCAACTGCATTAAAAACCGGGATGTGCCTAAGGCCTCATTGAAGTTCACTGCAAAGATGATCTACTTTATCAGTGCAAAGTGAATGCTGTTGAGAGATTTGTCTTTAATGTTTATAAGCCGCAGTGTACTAGCACTCTCTCTCTTTCCCTCACGTTTATACTCAAAAACACCGCCTCTCCACCACCACACACACAGCTGCTTAGGATTCTCATACATGATTAAACGAACGTGCCACAATGTGAAAGAGAACAGAAATAGCCCAAGCCTCCTGCGGGGCAAACGCCTGTGAGGGCTGTGCCAGTAGGGGAGGGTCTAGTAGGGGAGGGGAGGGTCTAGTAGGGGAGGGTCTAGTAGGGGAGGGGAGGGTCTAGTAGGGAAGGGTAGGGTCTAGTAGTGGAGGGTTTAGTAGGGGAAGGGAGGGTCTAGTAGGGGAGGGTCTAGTAGGGGAGGGTCTAGTAGGGGAGGGGAGGGTCTAGTAGTGGAGGGTTTAGTAGGGGAGGGTTGTTTAGGGGAGGGTCTAGTAGGGGAGGGTCTAGTAGTGGAGGGTTGTTTAGGGGAGGGTCTAGTACGAGAGAAGCAGGGTCTAGTAGGAGAGGGGAGGGTTTAGTAGGGGAGGGGAGGGTCTTTTAGGTGAGGGTTTAGTAGGGGAGGGGAGGGTCTAGTAAGGGAGGGTCTAGTACGAGAGAGCCAGGGTCTAGTAGGAGAGGGGAGGGTTTAGTAGGGGAGGGTCTAGTAGAGGAGGGGAGGGTCTAGTAGGAGAGAGGCAGGGTCTTGAGGGAGAGGGTCTAGTAGGAGAGGGGAGGGTCTAGTAGGAGAGAGGCAGGGTCTTGAGGGAGAGGGTCTAGTAGGAGAGGGGAGGGTCTAGTAGGAGAGGGTCTAGTACGAGAGGGGAGGGTCTAGTAGGAGAGGGGAGGGTCTAATAGAGGTGGGTCTAGTAGGGAAGGGTCTAATAGAGGGGAGGGTCTAATAGAGGTGGGTCTAGTAGGGGAGGGTCTAGTAGGGGAGGGGAGGGTTTAATAGAGGTGGGTCTAGTAGGGGAGGGGAGGGTCTAGTAGGGGAGGGGAGGGTCTAATAGAGGTCGGTCTAGTAGGGGAGGGTCTAGTAGTGGAGGGGAGTGTCTAGTAGGGGAGGGGAGGGTCTAATAGAGGTCGGTCTAGTAGGGGAGGGTCTAGTAGGGGAGGGGAGGGTCTAATAGAGGTCGGTCTAGTAGGGGAGGGTCTAGTAGTGGAGGGGAGTGTCTAATAGAGGTTGGTCTAGTAGGGGAGGGTCTAATAGTGGAGGGGAGGGTCTAATAGAGGTTGGTCTAGTAGGGGAGGGTCTAGTAGGGGAGGGGAGGGTCTAGTAGAGGTTGGTCTAGTAGGGGAGGGTCTAGTAGGGGAGGGGAGGGTCTAATAGAGGTGGGTCTAGTAGTGGAGGGGAGCGTCTAGTAGAGGTGGGTCTAGTAGGGGGGGGGGTCTAATAGAGGTGGGTCTAGTAGGGGAGGGTCTAGTAGGGGAGGGTCTAATAGCGATGGGTCTATTAGGGGAGGGTCTAGTCGGGGCGGGGAAGAATGATGATGCTATGTGGTGATTGGCATCCTGGTACAGAGAGGAGAGGGGGCGTGTCTGATCTGCAGTGCGTGTGAACGGAGAGCGTTGCAGGGAGGGGGTGGAGCGTTGAATCAGACAGCCAGGCAGAGAGGGAGCCACGAGGCAGGGTTAACAAGTTCACACAATCCCTGCATGAAATCAGCTAGGGATGAGTGAGTGACAGTGAGTGAGTGAGAGAGTTCCTGTGATTCCTCACTACACTGGGCGGGGACTGTGACAGTCCACATGTCAGGGACAGATGATGGGTGCCAGACTAGAGGCCAGATGATGTCAGACAAGAGGCCAGATGATGTCAGACAAGAGGACCACCGGATAGAACACAAGTACAAAATCATACTGTGCAGCTTATCAACTGTTTCTTTCACCTACTGTAAGCATAAGCACAAAGGCACATGGGGTCAGCTTGGTTATAGCTTCAATTGTTCTCATTTCACCCATAGTTATTATTACTATAAAAAGAGAGCCTTAAAACAAATAAATAAAATGCATATAATTTCATATAGAGTCAATAACATTCACTAGGGATCACATGGATCAAATTTGCCTAGGCTACATGTATTGGACATGGTACCATTTTTATCAATAAAAAAAACTAATTATATAATATAACTATTATACATTCTTTATTGAGGAAAAATAGACTTCTACTGAGATATGTGGTTGTCTCACCTAGCTATCTTAAGATGAATGCACTAACTGTAATTCATTCTGGATAAGAGTGTCTACTAAATGACTAAAATGTAGATAATACAAGTTACACAATGGCTTTGTTTGAGGCGATAAGCCTCACAAGGTCACCAAAGTCAAGCTGTTCACATACTGACCCTTCATCCTTGACACAGCTGCCATAGTAACATTGCCACATGAAAAATGTAGAAACCCTCCCAATGTATTAACTCTGTAACAGTAAACCTGCACAGTGGGCTCTGGGCCCTGATTGATGCAGGCAGTCTAGCCAGCCAGCAGGTTCAGAGTAGCAGCTCTGAGAGAGGAAGCAGCAAGTCTTCCTGTAAATTTGATGTAGAAATAGTAGAGCTTAGCAGCAGGCCGGCCTGCCGTGCGGGTGGCAGGCAGACACGTGGCGACATGAGAATGGAAAAGAGAGAGGGAGGGAGAAAGATAGAAAAGGAGGGAGAAAGAGAAAGAGAGAGAGAGAGAGACCTGACGAAATCCCCAGCCATAACAAAGAGCAGGGGCTTACCTGGGCTGGCTGTGGCCCAGTCATTCTAGCCTGGTCTGGACTGACAGAGGGGAAGGAGGGGAGCGCTGTGCTCTCCCACTGGGCAGCACACACACCTTGCAGAGGAGAGGTGTGAAGGCCAGGCTTACAGCAGAGCTGTGTGGTACTGCATGTACACTGGCTTCAACGCTGCTTATCTTGAAACCTGGAAACCCAAAGTGCCTCCGTGGCATCCATTAAGTTCAACACAGATAAAACACGATACCAGCTCAATTTACAAATGGTGGAAGTCCAGGAGCGATAAATCAAAATGACTTTTACGCCCCCATCCTAGTGGCCCTAGTGATATGATTTATGACGTGAGAGCAGCTTGCAGGTTGACAGTCAGACAACGGGGTAAAAAGTTCAGAGTGTGTGTGCGCATGGGCAGGAAAACAGTGAGTGAATGACCACTACAGAGGATATGGGTAGGAACCTGACACAGTCATGTCTCTTAGGAGCTGTGTGAGGGACACATCCGCATGCCTCTGAAGGTCGAGAAAATATCAACCACTAGAGATGTCAGTAAAAGTCCAATGGTAACTGAGCGGACACTTAAAATGACTTCCAGCCGGCCGGGGAGATACACATCCAAAGGGGGGCTGAGACGAGGGGGAGAGGAGGGTGAGACAAGGGGGAGAGGTGAGGTAGTCTGTTGTGGGGGAGGGTCTGGGGAGAGGGCCAAGATTTCAACAGTTTACTGAAATGTGTCAGTGAAAAAATATGAAACTCTAACCGAGCTGGAATAATGGAAATGTGGGCTAAGTGGGAAGGAGAGGGGTTTTGGTAAAACGTGCTGGGCCTGACGTGCTGGGCCTGACGTGCTAGGCCTAGTACTAACTTGGAAGTCACAACCACTACAGGCAGAACAAAACTCTGAGCAGCCTGTTAGTAGCTTATCAAAATAACTTGCAGTCACAACCACTTGGGCTCTCTGAGGATCTGTGATCCAAGATAACATCTGAGATAAAGAAATACTAGTGTTTCAGGCCAGCAACTTCAAATGTATACTAGAGGTCGACCGATTAATCGGAATGGCCGATTAATTAGGGCCGATTTCAAGTTTTCATAACAATCGGAAATCGGTATTTTTGGACACCGATTTGGCCGATTTTATTTATTGTTTTACACCTTTATTTAATCTTCATTTAACTAGGCAAGTCAGTTAAGAACACATTCTTATTTTCAATGACGGCCTAGGAACGGTGGGTTAACTGCCTCGTTCAGGGGCAGAACGACAGATTTTTACCTTGTCAGCTCGGGGGATTCAATCTTGCAACTTTACAGTTAACTAGTCCAACACTCTAACCACCTGATTACATTGCACTCCACGAGGAGCATGCCTGTTACGCGAATGCAGTAAGCCAAGGTAAGTTGCTAGCTAGCGTTAAACTTATCTTATAAAAAACAATCAATCAATCAATCATAAGTTAATTACACATGGCTGATGATATTACTAGTTTATCTAGCATGTCCTGCGTTGCATATAAATCGATGCGGTGCGTATCGTTGCTCCAATGTGTACCTAACCATAAACATCAATGCCTTTCTTAAAATCAATACACAGAAGTATATATTTTTTAAACCTGCATATTTAGCTAAAAGAAATCCAGGTTAGCAGGCAATATTAACCAGGTGAAATTGTGTCACTTCTCTTGCGTTCATTGCACGCAGAGTCCGTGTATATGCAACAGTTTGGGCCGCCTAATTTGCCTGAATTCTACGTAATTATGACATAACATTGAAGGTTGTGCAATGTAACAGGAATATTTAGACTTAGGGATACCACCCGTTAGATAAAATACAGAACGGTTCCGTATTTCACTGAAAGAATAAACGTCTTGTTTTCGAGATGATAGTTTTCGGATTCGACCAAATTAATGACCTAAGGCTCGTATTTCTGTGTGTTATTATGTTATAATTAAGTCTATGATTTGATAGAGCAGTCTGACTGAGCGATGGTGGGCACCAGCAGGCACGTAGGCATTCATTCAAACAGCCCTTTCGTGCGTTTTGCCAGCAGCTCTGCTGTTTATGACTTCAAGCCTATCAACTCCTGAGATAAGGCTGGTGTAACCGATGTGAAATGGCTAGTTAGCGGGGTGCGCACTAATAGTGTTTCAAACGTCACTCGCTTTGAGACTTGGAGTGGTTGTTCCCCTTGCTCTGCAAGGGCCGCGGCTTTTGTGGAGCGATGGGTAACGCTGCTTCGAGGGTGGCTGTCGTCGTTGTGTTCCTGGTTCGAGCCCAGGTAGGAGCGAGGAGAGGGACAGAAGCTATACTGTTACACTGGCAATACTAAAGTGCCTATAAGAACATCCAATAGTCAAAGGTTAATGAAATACAAATGGTATAGAGAGAAATAGTCCTATAATTCCTATAATAACTACAACTTAAAACTTCTTACCTGGGAATATTGAAGACTCATGTTAAAAGGAACCACCAGCTTTCATATGTTCTCATGTTCTGAGCAAGGAACTTAAACTTTAGCTTTCTTACATGGCACATATTGCACTTTTACTTTCTTCTCCAACACTTTGTTTTTGCATTATTTAAACCAAATTGAACATGTTTCATTATTTATTTGAGGCTAAATTGATTTTATTGATGTATTATATTAAGTTAAAATAAGTGTTCATTCAGTATTGTTGTAATTGTCATTATTACAAATACGTTTTTAAATTGTTATTTTTTATAATAAATCGGCCAATTAATCGGTATCGGCTTTTTTTGGCCCTCCAATAATCGGTATCGGCGTTGAAAAATCATAATCGGTCGACCTCTAATGTATACACAGTGTTTAATTTCTTATAATTTTGTGGGGAGAAATTGCTGAATAGTCTTTCAACTTACTCTATAACAAAAAGACAGAATAAGTAGTATGCTTTAGGTGATATTTCTCTTTCTACAGACATTCTGTGCCATGAGTTCTTCTCCCCGAGGGAATGTCAGTAAACACATCGTCTCTGTCAGGACGGTAACCAAAACATCAAGTCAAGACATGCAGATGTCATTCAAACCTTTTAAAGAGATGCTTTTTCATGAATAATACTGTTGAGGTATTTTGACAAAACCAGTCTTTCAAAGAGGGTGGGGATTTGGTTTAGTTTCTTTAAATCCTTTGTTAGGCCTTAGCTATATGATTGGCATGGCTCCGTGACATTACAAGCTTATGTTGCAGAAAACAGCTAAGGGTATAGGCTATAGTTCAGGGGTCTCCAACCTTTTCTAGCATGAGAGCTACTTTAAAAAAAGGAACATGTTGCGAGCTACTCTTTTTTTATAGCTTTCAAATAGGCATATTCTTCTCTTCTCCTCTTCCCAGCAAGTCTTCCCCGGGTCCTTGGTGCTCAAGAGATGTGTTTTCTGCCAACATACCTGGTAAAATAATGGTTCATAAACGGTATTTGGCATGACAGTCCCATAAAAAAAAAATCCAAATGATATTTTTAAACTCTCAATATTACAATTATTAATAGAGAAACAACTGAAGGCCTCCCTAGTGGTGCAGTGGTCTAAGGCACTGCATCACTCGGGTTAGCTATGCCACTAGAGATCCTGGCAGCCGGCTGCGACCGGGATACCCTTGGGCGGCACACAATTGGCCCAACGTCATCCGGGTTAGGGGAGGGTTTGACCGGCAGGGATGTTCTTGTCCCATCGCGCACTAGTGACTCCTGTGGCTGGCTGGGCGCAATGCACGCTGACATGGTTGCCAGGTGTACGGCGTTTCCTCCAACACATTGGTGAGGCTGGCTTCAGTGTTAAGCGAGCAGTGTGTCAAGAAGCAGTGTGGTTTGGCTGTGTTGTGTTTCAAAGAACTCACGGCTCTCGACCTTCGCCTCTCCCGAGTCCATACGGGAGTTGCAGCGATGGGACAATTGGATAACACGAAATTGGGGAAAAACAGGGGGGCGGGGGGGGATAATAATAAAAATAAACAACGGAAAATGATGTTCTGAGTCCATGTCAATGCTTAAATCACATCAAAATACATTTCTTTAGGTCTTGAGTGTAATTCCCCTTTAATTGTGCACCTAGCAAGAGAGGAATGCGTTGGTCTAGCAGTGTTTATGCTGTTAGGCCTACTGCTGCAGCATATCATGGCAGCTTGTAAAACAATGGCAACCCAATTGTTACAAATAATCCTAATATAGTTCTGTCAGGTAAGCCTACTTTGCAATTAACATGAACATTTAACTGAGAAGGTTTTTAGGGAAAGTATTTCTCCCTACCCGCAAGATGGTTATCATTAGCACCGCTAACTGGCTACATCCAAGGTGATAGACAAACGTGCACACCAAACAGACAGGGACAATATTGCTGGAAATTAATTGTCAAGTATTGTGTTAGGTTTGGCTTTTTAAACCAATAGTGGCTAACCAGGGGTGGGATAATGTCAACGTGGCTTTGATTGGATAGTAGCCGGGAGTTTATTGTTTATGACAGTTTGCATGTACAGAATTGCATGTTGCAGAATTGATTAGCGAGCTACTCATAGGTGGGCTGTGAAATACTGGTAGCTCTACCTGTTGGAGACCCTGCTTTAGCTCCGCCTGTTGGAGACCCTGCTTTAGCTCTGCCTGTTGGAGACCCCTGCTGTAGCTCTACCTGTTGGAGACCCCTGCCGTAGCACCACCTGTTGGAGACCCCTGCCGTAGCTCCACCTGTTGGAGACCCCTGCCGTAGCTCCACCTGTTGGAGACCCCTGCCGTAGCTCTACCTGTTGGAGACCCTATCGTAGCTCCACCTGTTGGAGACCCCTGCCGTAGCTCCACCTGTTGGAGACCCCTGCCGTAGCTCCACCTGTTGGAGATCCCAGCCGTAGCTCTACCTGTTGGAGACCCTGCCGTAGCTCTACCTGTTGGAGACCCTGCCGTAGCTCCACCTGTTGGAGACCCTGCCGTAGCTCTACCCGTTGGAGACCCTGCCGTAGCTCTACCCGTTGGAGACCCTGCCGTAGCTCTACCCGTTGGAGACCCTGCCGTAGCTCCACCTGTTGGAGACCCTGCCGTAGCTCCACCCGTTGGAGACACTGCCGTAGCTCTACCCGTTGGAGACTCTGCCGTAGCTCCACCTGTTGGAGACACTGCCGTAGCTCCACCTGTTGGAGACACTGCCGTAGCTCCACCTGTTGGAGACACTGCCGTAGCTCCACCTGTTGGAGACCCTGCCGTAGCTCTACCTGTTGGAGACCCTGCCGTAGCTCTACCTGTTGGAGACCCTGCCGTAGCTCTACCTGTTGGAGACCCTGCCGTAGCTCCACCTGTTGGAGACCCTGCCGTAGCTCCACCTGTTGGAGACCCCTGACGTAGCTCTACCTGTTGGAGACCCCTGACGTAGCTCTACCTGTTGGAGACCCCTGACGTAGCTCTACCTGTTGGAGACCCCTGACGTAGCTCTACCTGTTGGAGACCCCTGACGTAGCTCTACCTGTTGGAGACCCCTGCTGTAGCTCTACCTGTTGGAGACCCCTGCTGTAGCTCTACCTGTTGGAGACCCCTGCTGTAGCTCTACCTGTTGGAGACCCCTGCTGTAGCTCTACCTGTTGGAGACCCCTGCTGTAGCTCTACCTGTTGGAGACCCTGCTTTAGCTCTACCTGTTGGAGACCCCTGCTGTAGCTCTACCTGTTGGAGACCCCTGCCGTAGCTCTACCTGTTGGAGACCCCTGCCGTAGCTCCACCTGTTGGAGACCCTGCCGTAGCTCTACCTGTTGGAGACCCCTGCTGTAGCTCTACCTGTTGGAGACCCCTGCTGTAGCTCTACCTGTTGGAGACCCCTGACGCAGCTCTACCTGTTGGAGACCCCTGCTATATGCTGTCACATGCATTGTTGCTGTTCAACAGGTTGTGACAGATGGGCCTCAGGCTGGAGAGATTGTTGCTTTAGGGGGGTTTCTCTGTGCCTAGTAGCCATATTGCTGCTTCCCCGTCATCTAGTTCTGATGCTGCTTCCCCGTCATCTAGTTCTGATGCTGCTTCCCCGTCATCTAGTTCTGATGCTGCTTCCCCGTCATCTAGTTCTGATGCTGCTTCCCCGTCATCTAGTTCTGATGCTGCTTCCCCGTCATCTAGTTCTGATGCTGCTTCCCCGTCATCTAGTTCTGATGCTGCTTCCCCGTCATCTGGTTCTGATGCTGCTTCCCCGTCATCTAGTTCTAATGCTGCTTCCCCGTCATCTGGTTCTAATGCTGCTTCCCCGTCATCTAGTTCTAATGCTGCTTCCCCGTCATCTAGTTCTAATGCTGCTTCCCCGTCATCTAGTTCTAATACTGCTTCCCCGTCATCTAGTTCTAATGCTGCTTCCCCGTCATCTAGTTCTAATGCTGCTTCCCCGTCATCTAGTTCTAATGCTGCTTCCCCGTCATCTAGTTCTAATGCTGCTTCCCCGTCATCTAGTTCTAATGCTGCTTCCCCGTAATCTAGTTCTGATGCTGCTTCCCCGTAATTTAGTTCTGATGCTGCTTCCCCGTAATTTAGTTCTGATGCTGCTTCCCCGTCATCTAGAGTTAATCTGGCAGAGCAGGGTTAGTGATGTCAGCATCTGGGATTCCAGAAGGTGACGGTTTATTTTTAGCTGGCACAATGTGTGTGCAGTGCACTGAGAGAGATTACATGTGCGAGTGTATGTGAGCGAGCGATTCAGTGAGCGAGTGAAAGTGAGTGAGGGAAATGGAGAGGAAATGGAGAGCGGGAGAGAAAGAGAGAAATCCCACAGAGGTGCATACTAGATATTAAAAGGAAGAGGGATAGAGAAGGGAGGGAGGAATGGTGACACATCATATCATTTGTAGGTCAGTCTTTTACAAATTCATGTACCACTCATCTGTCCATCCAAAAATAATATTGGTTTCAGAGGAAGGAGACTAATATATAATTTGGTCGGTGCTTATATTTGTCCTATTTCACACATGTAAAAGTGTGTATACACTGCATTGGGAAAGGATTCAGACCCCTTCCCCTTTTCCACATTTTGTTACGTTAGCCTTATTCAAAAATGGATAAAATAGCTTTTTTTTTAAGATCTCTCTCTCTCTCTCTCTCTCTCTCTCTCTCTCTCTCTCTCTCTCTCTCTCTCTCTCTCTCTCTCTCTCTCTCTCTCTCTCTCTCTCTCTCTCTCTCTCCTCTCTCTCTCTCTCTCTCTCTCTCTCTCTCTCTCTCTCTCTCTCTCTCTCTCTCTCTCTCTCTCTCTCTCTCTCTCTCTCTCTCTCTCTCTCTCTCTCTCTCTCTCTCTCTCTCTCTCTCTCTCTCTCTCTCTCTCTCTCTCTCTCTCTCTCTCTCTCTCTCTCTCTCTCTTGTGTGTAAATTGATGAGAATGTGTGTACAGTATATATATATTACGTTACAGCCTTATTCTAAAATAGATTTTTTTAAATTATATATATATATATATATATATATATATATATATATAGATTGTTGAGAATGTGTGTGTGTATATATATATATATATATATATATATATATATATATATATATATATATATATATATGAGATAGATCAAAAAAAAAAAAAAAAAAAGTTTGATCCATTTTAGAATAAGGCTTTAACGTAATATATATACACTGCTCAAAAAAATAAAGGGAACACTTAAACAACACAATGTAACTCCAAGTCAATCACACTTCTGTGAAATCAAACTGTCCACTTAGGAAGCAACACTGAATGACAATAAATTTCACATGCTGTTGTGCAAATGGAATAGACAAAAGGTGGAAATTATAGGCAATTAGCAAGACACCCCCAAAAAAGGAGTGATTCTGCAGGTGGTGATCACAGACCACTTCTCAGTTCCTATGCTTCCTGGCTGATGTTTTGGTCACTTTTGAATGCTCTCACTCTAGTGGTAGCATGAGACGGAGTCTACAACCCACACAAGTGGCTCAGGTGGTGCAGTTCATCCAGGATGGCACATCAATGCGAGCTGTGGCAAAAAGGTTTGCTGTGTCTGTCAGCGTAGTGTCCAGAGCATGGAGGCGCTACCAGGAGACAGGCCAGTACATCAGGAGACGTGGAGGAGGCCGTAGGAGGGCAACAACCCAGCAGCAGGACCGCTACCTGCTACCTGCCCAGCAACAGCCCCAAAACATCACTGCTCTAGAGGAGATCTGCATGGAGGAATGGGCCAAAATACCAGCAACAGTGTGTGAAAACCTTGTGAAGACTTACAGAAAACGTTTGACCTCTGTCATTGCCAACAAAGGGTTTATAACAAAGTATTGAGATAAACTTTTGTTATTGACCAAATACTTATTTTCCACTATAATTTGCAAATAAATCCTACAATGTGATTTTCTGGATTTTCTTTTCTCATTTTGTCTGTCATAGTTGAAGTGTACCTATGATGAAAATTACAGGCCTCTCTCATCTTTTTAAGTGGGAGAACTTGCACAATTGGTGGCTGACTAAATACTTTTTTTGCCCCACTGTATATATATATTTTTTAACAGAAATACCTTATTTACATAAGTATTCAGAACCTTTGCTATGATACTCAAAATTGAGCTCAGGTGCATTCTGTTTCCATTGATCATCCTTGAGATGTTTCAACAACTTGATTGGAGACCACCTGTGGTAAATTCAATTAATTGGACATGATTCGGAAAGGCAAACACCTGTCTATATAAAAGGTCCTACAGTTAACAGTGCATGCCAGAACAAAATCCAAGCTATGAGGTCAAAGGAATTATCCGTAAAGCTCCAAGACAGGATTGTGTCGAGGCACAGATCTGGGGAAGGGTACCAAAACATTTCTGCAGCATTGAAGGCCCCCAAGAACACAGTGGCCTCCATCATTCATAAATGGAAGAAGTTTGGAACTAACAAGACTCTTCCTAGAACTGTCCACCTGGCTAAACTGAGCAAGGGATGGGGAAAACCTTCCAGAAGAGCAACCATCTTTGCAGAACTCCACCAATCAGGCCTTTATGATAGAGTGGCCAGACAGAAGCCACTCCTCAGTTATAGGCATGACAGCCTGCTAGGAGTTTGCCAAAAAGGCACCTAGAGGTCTCTCAGACCATGAGAAACAAGTTTCTCTGGTCTGATGGAACCAAGGTTGAACTCTTTGGCCTGAATACCAAGCGTCACGTCTGGAGGAAAACTGTCACCATCCCTACGGTGAAGCATGGGTGGCAGCATCATGCTGTGGGGATGTTTTTCAGCTGCAGGTACTGGGAGACTAGTCAGGATCAAGGGAAAGATGAATGGAGAAAAGTACAGAGAGATCCTTGATGAAAACCTGCTCCATAGCGCTCAGTACTTCGAAGGTTCACCTTCCAACAGGACAACAACCCTAAGCACACAGCCAAGACAACGCAGGAGTGGCTTTGGGACAAGTCTCTGAATGTCCTTGAGTGGCCCAGCCAGAGCCCGGACTTGAACCCGATCTAACATCTCTGGAGAAACCTGAAAATAGCTGTGCAGTGAGGCTCCTCATCCAACCTGACAGAGCTTGAGAGGATCTACAGAGAAAAATGGGAGAAACTCCCCAAATACAGGTGTGCCAAGCTTGTAGCATCATACCCAAAAAGACGAGGCTATAATCGCTACCAAAGGTGCTTCAACAAAGTACTGAGTAAAGGTGATGTGATATTTACGTACATTTGTTAACATTTCAAAACATTAATGGGATAGTGTGTTGATTGTTGATTGCTGAGAAAAAAACAACAATTGAATCAATTTTAGAATAAGGCTGTAACAAAATGTGGAAAACTCTCCCTGAGACGCCCTCGGACAGTAGGGTCCAAGCCAGGGTCTGCCATTATCAACGGCAACCTTGGAGCAATTAGGATTAAGTGCCTTGCTCAAGAGCACATCAATATATTTTTGACCTTGTCGGCTCGGGAATTCGTAGTAGCAACCTATGGGTTACTGGCCGAACACTCTAAACCGCTACCTGCTGGCCTTCATATCTAGCAGAGGACTGCGGGTTGATTCTTTTCTCCAAGTTGAATAAATGTCAAAACAATGTAATGACTAAAACAGGAGCTTGGGAACATTACCCATCCTAAAGCGGTATCATATCTATCACCCTATCATTCCTGTTTCTCAGACTACATGTAGTGGATTTCCTTTGGCAGACATCAACGTTACACACTAGCACCCTGACTACACTGCTCGCGTTGCAAAATAAATGTAGAAATCTGTATTATTCAATTATTGCACCCACTCTGCTCGCGAGCGTCTGCGTTGCCAACGACTAAAATACAAGTCAGTTCTATTTGTGATGCAGATCGCGCTGCAAGTCCTGCCTCTCCCATCTCCTCATTGGTTTATAGAAGCAGATACTCATGTGCCATCTCCTCATTGGCTATACCTATGTGGGTGATTGAAAGACAAACTGTGTTGTCGGTCGTCGTGGTAGTACTATGAAAGTTTAGATGCCAATCACCATATAAGTTCAAAGAAAATAAGAAAAAGCCTGGATGGAGGAGAGATGACTAGAAACGATTCGGTTGACCGTTTTATGTGTGGATTAATTGTCGGAGTAGGGGACCGTGTGAATTTCAGGTAAAATAACAACTCAATGTTTATATCCCAGGACAAATTAGCTAGCAACAGCAACCTAGTTACATAGGACAAATTAGATAGCAAGTGCAAGCTAGCTAGCTAAATTGCCATAAATGTTTAATGCTTTTCGACCTGTTCCCAAATTAATGTAATTGGTTCAGAGTTGGTTTTGATATTTTAACTTGTGTGTCGTGATCGCATTTGGTGTGGGGGGACAAAATTAATTTATGCACGATGGCATTTACTTGCCAAGTGCTCTTAAAAGCTCTCCCCACAGTCAGAAGTTTACTTTACAAAACCATGAGGAAAGAGGAGGCTTAAAACCATGAGGGGAGGCTTAAAACCATGAGGAAAGGGGAGGCTTAAAACCATGAGGAAAGGGGAGGTTTAAAAACCATGAGGAAAGAGGAGGCTTAAAAACCATGAGGAAAGAGGAGGCTTAAAAACCATGAGGAAAGAGGAGGCTTAAAACCATGAGGAAAGAGGAGGCTTAAAACCATGAGGAAAGAGGAGGCTTAAAAGACAGGCAGCTTTTCCTTTGAGGTTCTCTTCTACACTAGATACATACAGGTCAGAGACAAGGACATACTGTACAGTATATATACACAGCAGTATGTAGACACCCCTTCAAATGAGTGGATCCGGCTATTTCAGCCACACCCGTTGCTGACAGGTGTATAAAATCGAGCACACAGCAATGCAATCTCCATAGACAAACATTGGCAGTAGAATGGTCTTACTGAATAGCTCAGTGACTTTCATTGTGGCACCTTCATAGGATGCCACCTTTCCAACAAGTCAGTTCATCAAATACCTGGCCTGCTAGAGCTGCCCCGATCAACTGTAAGTGCTGTTATTGTGAGGTGGAAACATCTAGGAGCAACAATGGCTCAGCCGCGAAGTAGTAGGACACACAAGCTCACAGAACGGGACCGCCGAATGCTGAAGCGTGTAGAGCGTAAAAATAATCTGTCCTCGGTTGCAACACTCACTACAGAGTTCCAAACTGCTTCTGGAAGCAATGTCAGCATAAGAACTGATTTTCGGGAGCTTCATGAAATTAGTTTCAAAGGCCGAGCAGCCGCACTCAAGCCTAAAATCACCACGCGCAGCGCCAAGGGTCGGCTGGAGTGGTGTAATGCTTGCCGCTATTGGACTCTGGAGCAGTGGAAATGCGTTCTGTGGAGTGACCATGCTTCACCATCTGGCAGTCCGACAAACTAATCTGCGTTTGGCGGATGCCAGGGGAACACTACCTGTCCGAATGCATAGAGCCAACTGTAAAGTTTGGTGGGGGAGGAATAATAGTCTGGGGTTGGTTTTCATGGTTCGGGCTAGGCCCCTTAGTTCTAGTGAAGGGAAATCTTAACTTTACAGCATACAATGATGACATTCTAGACGATTCTGTGCTTCCAATTTTGTGGCAACAGTTTGGCGAAGGCCCTTTCCTGTTTCAGCACGACAATGCCCCCGTGCACAAAGAGAGGTCCATACAGAAATGTTTTGTCGAGATCGGTGTGCAGGAACTGGACTGGCCTGCACAGAGCCCTGACCTCAACCTCATCGAAAACCTTTGGGATGAATTAGAACGTTGACTGCGAGCCAGGCCTAATCGTCCAACATCAGTGCCCGACCTCACTAATGCTCTTGTGGCTGAATGGAAGCAAGTCCCCGCAGCAATGTACCAACATCTAGTGGAAAGCCTTCCCGGAAGAGTGAAGGCTATTATAGCGGCAAAGGGGGGACCAACTCCGTATTAATGCCCATGATTTTGGAATGAGATGTTCGATGTCCACATACTTTTGGTCATGTAGTGTATGTCTGACACATACACCCACAGAGACACCCACAATTTTGCTAATGGATTTGGGACAACATCCAAAAATGCCCCATAGTCTTTCTGTACAATGTAATGTTGAATGATAGCCAGGTGAGATAGGAAGGAACTTCGAAAAACCCTGACTTCCTCAGTCTTCGGGTTCATGTTCTAATTTTCCCCTTGAAGCTGAATTCAGCTGACACACAATAAAAGCTTGGGATGCATTTCTGCCTGTGGAACGTTCATAGTTTACGTTGCAATGACAAATGCATTTACTTGAATTGTATATGTTCTTTGCAGTGAAAGGCCAGGGAACAAGCCAATATTCATGCACCAAACCAATCAACGGCCCAGGAATCTTTGAGCTTTGGGATGGAGAACCATGATACTATCAGAAGCAGATATTTTGTCCCCATGTAAAACCCATGAGAGAACTAATGACATTAGAGAACATTAAGACTGAGCACAAGGTCCAGCTTAGCTGCAGCTCCCGCTCTGGCCACTAAGGCTATGTCCAAAAGGACACCCTATACCCTACATAGAGCTGTACTTCTGACCAGAGCCTTATGAGTCCTGGTCAAAAGCAGTGCACTATATAGGGAATAGGGAGCGATGTGGGACGAACCCAAAGCGGAGGGTGTTCATCTCTAAACAATGCCTGTGATTGTGACTGAACCTCTAATGCTGCTACAGCCTGTGAGACAAGGTCTATGGTTAAGGCCATAAGTCAACCCCTTACTACAATCCACCGGCTTCTTACCACCACTGGTTCATATGATGCCTTCATACTCCAAGGAATAGTTTAGTCGTGGTTACTCTGCCAAATGGCTGAAATTCATATCTATGATAATGTATTATTCATTTGTAGTGCCCTGTGTTTTGGCTAGTCATGTCACATGACCTGGAGTTTAACCTTTATTTAAAGCTTTTTCATTAAACTGTCCCCTTTTCTTTTTATGTAAGATGGTCCAGCATCATCGTCCAGCACCATCCTCAGACATTTGCTTTCAATTGTAATTTCTGGAAAAGGCTTAAAATAAAGTTTAAAATCCAGGTTATGGGACATGATTAACCAAAACAGGGCCCTATTCATTTAATATGCGTGAATATTCTCTTGTTATTGTTTACTTTGTCGAGTTGCATCATGTAGCTCAGCTGCCAGGATGTTGTATTGTGTAAGCCTATTCTTCCTATTTGAAAAGCTACTGTAGCTGCTGGCTCTCAGACTGTCCACTGCTGACGCACACAGAAAACCCTCGACCAACAAAATTGAGCAAAAATGGTTCTGTCTCTGTCTCCCCGGTCATTTATTCTAATTTGAGGTATTTTTCCTCCAATTCATATTCATTTCCAATAATGGCCATGTCATTTACCCTCTGACCCGCTGTGTTGCTAGGAAACTTGAAGAGGCCTTGAATCAATGTAAGTCTTGGCGGTCCTCGGCTCAAACTCCATTCAGCCTTTCTCTATGGGCTCGTTCAGGCTGAAAATACTCAGGCTCTCCTTTTCTCTGCCTAAGCAAACTGATTGGAGACGTTCTCAGGCCCCCTAACATGCATCCCAGCTCCATCGGTTTGTGTCAGCTCTGCTCCCCACATTAACAAGAAGTAATTAAATCAACCCTGAGGTTCGGCACGCTTAAAAAATTATTAGGATGGAGGAAACAAAACAGAACATCCTGGCACTGTGCGTTGTAGAGTGGCAATGCATTCTGGGGGTTGTGGTTAGCAGGGGGACTACATCTTCTGCTGAAAAGAAACGCGGGAGGTTGTCTTTTTCCTTTGATAAGCTACGAGGCCTACTGCTGAATATTAATCAGACAAGGCCAATAGGGCCCTCTCTCTCTCTCTCTCTCTGTCTTTTCATTATTAAAATTAGCTGTTTAACCAACAATGAAACGTCATGGTTAAAATAACCCTTGCATATTGTAGGCTATTTTCTCTCTGGCACAGGTGATTGCCTGTATTTTAAATGCTGTTTCCCAAGCATTATAAGCATGTTTAGCTCGTGTCGTCTGACCCTGGTCCTGCCCGGTCCAATTGTTTCTCATCAGCCAAAATTCAGACAAAGGCCTCTGCACTGTCTGATTCAACGCTAGATCTGATCAGCTTGCTGAATCATACCAACTAACTCAGCCTTTTGACACAATGCTACCATTCCAGACTGATGTTCAGCCGTTAAGATACTATCATGAAAAATCATGGTGGTAAAAATACAGTGATGTCATCATGTGATATTGCTGGGCCCATCTATAATAACAGAGACACATTGTAATTTGTAAAGCAAATAATAGTTTGACATATTTCAAGACAAACAAGTACCCCGCCTGGAAAAATGTAAACTCCAACATCATCACACCTTACTACAGTACAAACAGCAACACAGAATGAGCCGTAGTAGCTAGCTCCATGTCGACGGAGCAGAGACTGACAGACCCACCTGATGTCATGTAGCCCCGGGGGGACTGGCAGATGTACTGAGGGGGGTAGTGTTTGTGGAGGCGGTAGTCCTTCTCGCTGCGGGACCGGGTGCGTTCCGAGGCCCGGTCCGAGAAATCTGAGCTGGGCCAGGCCCGACGCAGGGTGGTGCTCTGTGTCTTCTTCATGGGGAGGCAGGGAGGGAGGGAGGGCTAGGCTGACCTCCTGAGGGTTGTTGATACCCCCGTCCCCACATCCACCCTGAGGGAGGGCTACACCTCTGCCCAGGTCAGGCTGGAGACATGGAAGCAGGCAGCTAGATCACTGGAATACTATTACTCTCCCTCCTCTATCCCGCCGTCTCTCTCCCTGCTACACACACACACACACACACACACACACACACACACACACACACACACACACACACACACACACACACTCTCAAGGCACGATCTCACAGACAAACCGTGGTAAAGCTAGCTGCTTGGCTGAATGCTGTGGGAAGGTCTCCTTCCTTTTCCTTGAGAGATCCAAAAGCAGAGGAAGCGTCCAGCGATGCATTACCTTCCTCCGTCTGCCATTAATCCAGGCTTCCAGCCTCCAGCTTCAGTGTGACCAGAGACAAATGAACACTGGGGGGTGGGGGGGTTCGGGGCTGGGGGTAGCGTGAGAGACCCCGAAATCCAGACAATAGCTCAATTCAGTGCGGGAGGGAGGGCTTGGCTAACCACGAGCCGCGAACACAAAAGAGGCCAAACAGATGAGATCTGCAGCCAGGGGAGGGCTGTCCAGAGCCAGTGTCACTCACCGTCTCCCTGGACTCCCAGAGAAAAGGACGGGAAGCTCTGTGCCGTGCCGTTGGCCCTGCGCCAAGCCAAACAGCACATGAACAAACAAAACCCCAACCCTCCTCTCCTCTAATCAAAATCCAATCAGGGAAATCTGTGAAGCCAAAGTGCAAAAAAATAAACGCTTCTTCATCAGTAGCAGGCGATCCCCTGTTAAAACTGGTCCATCCACAGCTCTCTCTCCTTCAGAAAGGGTGTGTAGTGAGCGAGCGTATCTATGCTCTGTCTGCGCGTGTGTGGATGGATGATGGAGGATGGGAGCTTGATACATATGAGCGAGGATAAGAAAAACACACGGGCGCGCAGGGAAGAAAACCACCCAGCCAGTGTGTATGAGCAGAAAGCAATGACTTTCTCCTTTCCTTTGTATTCCTGTTTTTCTCCTCCAACCCTCAGTGCGGCAGTCTCTCTCCCTCTCTCTTAAAGCAGTCTCTCTCCCTCTCTCTTAAAGCAGTCTCTCTCCCTCTCTCTTAAAGCAGTCTCTCTCCCTCTCTCTTAAAGCAGTCTCTCTCCCTCTCTCTTAAAGCAGTCTCTCGCTCTCCTTTACAGCTCTCTCTCTCTCTGCTGCTCGCTTGCCGGCTGTGTTGTTGTCCTGAACGTCTCCTCTGCTCACAGATCCGGCTGCTCTGGAAGAGGAGTGGGTAGGGGAGGGAGGGAGGCAGGGAGGGAGGGAGGGGGAGCAGGAAGCAAGTCAGTCAGCCCCCTGTCCCATGCCAATGGAGGAGCTGTCTTGCGTTAGACTCGCTGATCCTGTCAGGCTTTGCATTTCAATGTTAAAACCCCCTTTAGGCTCCCTCAGCCCCCCTGGCTCCCAGCCCAGCCTATGAGTGAAGAGCTGGATGGTTATTAACATACAAAGCTGTACAATTTATAGCAACTCTGCCTCAAGTCGTAACCTCTTCCACCTCAGAAGGAGAAAGAAAACTTATCGGCTGCTCCTGCTAAAAGACACTGTCCTGCTGCTTTTGCTTTCTCTCCACTGTGAGCTCTCGTTCCCCCTCTTCTTCCTATCCTCCCTCCTCTGCTCAGGGTCATCCGCAGGGTCCCCACGATTTCCACTCACTCGTTAGGGTTCAGTCCAACAGCTGCAGTAGCAATTCCTCAGGGATGAGAGTTTGAGAGATAATTCCACAACAGCAAGGAGGCAGGGAGTGGAGTGGGCTGGCTGGAAGAATTGGAGCCTCTCTCTCGTTTCTCTCTCCCTCGTTTCTCTCCGTCTCTGTGAGCTTGATCAGTAACCTCTCATCCTCAGGACGACGTGTTGTCTCTCAGAGATGGAGTTTGTCTCCATCCAGACAGAGACTCCAGCCAGCCCACCAGCTCAGAGTGAGAGCAGAACACCTCCACTCCACAACCTCTCCCCAACCTCTCCACATCAGGAATACGATGACAGCTAGCGAGAGGCAGGAGACAAATTCTACGTATGCTCAAAATATAAATCAAGATGCACTAAAGTGCCATGTGTTCACATAAAGTGCAGGCAGGGCAAGAGGTATTTCAGGGTTAGCCTGGATTGCAGGATAGTCTGTGTTTCATTGAAATCCATTGAAGAAACATGAGAAATGGTATATTCCCCTCTGCGCTAGAACTTGGAAATATATTGAATTAATTTGAATTAATGTTTGTTACGCGCTATTCCAAATGCCTGTAAAGCAAAAACATTCAAAAATTTTGATCTATATTGTGAATCGCCCATATGTTAGAAAACAATTTAGATATGATTTTTAAGCCATATCGCCCAGCTCTACTCTGAGCCAACCATTAATCTCATTCTCTAATTTGTCCAATAAAAATGAGGTCAAAGTTCACTGTTTGGGAATAAAGACAACTTCTCCACCATATTTCCTCTGTAGGAATGTCCCAGCTGGACAATAATGTGACTGTTCTTTTGGCTGTGGCTAAGTCAGTCACAGATTAAAGGAAGAATCAAAATACAGTGCGTTCAGAAAGTATTCACACCCCTTGACTTTTTCCACATTTTGTTCTGTTACAGCCCAAATTTAAAATGGTAAAAAATATATAAAAATCCACAATGGCCTACACACACAACACCCCATAATGTCAAAGTAGAATTATGTTCTTCAAAATGTTGACAAATTAATTAAAAAGGAAAAACTGAAATGTCTTGAGTCAACATATATTAAACTCCTTTTTTATAGCAATCCTAAATACGTTCAGGAGTAAACATTTGCTTAACAAGTCACATAATATGTTGCATAACAGTGTCTCTCTCTCGGAGGACCTGAGCCCTAGGACCATGCCTCAGGACGACCTGGCATGATGACTCCTTGTTGTCCCCATTCCACCTGGCCGTGCTGCTGCTCCAGTTTCAACTGTTCTGCCTGCGGCTATGGAACCCTGACCTGTTCACCGGACGTGCTACCTGTCCCAGACCTGCTGTTTTCAACTCTCTAGAGACAGCAGGAGCGGTAGAGATACAATCAATGATCGGCTATGAAAAGCCAACTGACATTTACTCCTGAGGTGCTGACCTGTTGCACCCTCAACAACTACTGTGATAATTATTAATTGACCATGCTGGTCATTTATGAACATCTTGGCCATGTTCTGTTATAATCTCCACCTGGCACAGCCAGAAGAGGACTGGCCACCCCTCATAGCCTGGTTCCTCTCTAGGTTTCTTCCTAGGTTTTGGCCTTTCTAGGGAGTTTTTCCTAGCCACCGTGCTTCTACACCTGCATTGCTTGCTGTTTTGGGGTTTTAGGCTGGGTTTCTGTACAGCACATTGAGATATCAGCTGATCTAAGAAGGGCTATATAAATACATTTGATTAAACAGATTTTTTTACCGAGTACTTCATCTCTGTACCCCACACATAAAAGTATCTGTAAAGGTCCCTCAGTCGAGCAGTAAATTTCAAAACACAGACTCAACAAAAAAACAGCAAGGTTTTCCAATGCCTCACAAAGAAGGGCACATTGGTAGATGGTAAAAAATATATAAAAGCAGACATTGAATATCCATTTGACCATGGTGAAGTAATTAATTACACCTCAAAGATACAGGCATCTTTCCTAACTTTCCTACCCAGAGATGAAGGAAACTGCTCAGTGATTTCCCCATGAGGCCAAGGGAGACTTTAAAACAGTTAAAGAGTTTAACCTCTACAGAGTACCTAACCCGGATCCGGGAGCACCCCCCCCCCCCCCACACACTGATTAGCATCGCTAGCATAGCGTCACAATTAAATAGTAGCATCTAAATATCATTAAATCACAAGTCCAAGACACCCAATGAAAGACACAGATCTTGTGAATAAAACCACCATTTCAGATTTTTTAAATGTTTTACAGGGAAGACAAAATATGTAAATCTATTAGCTAAACACGTTAGCAAAAGACACCATTTTCTTACTCCAACAGTTTCTTACTCCATCAGGTGCTATCACCAATTCGGCTAAACTAAGATATTGATAGCCACAAACCAACAAACAAATTTATAAGATGACAGTCTGATAACATATTTATGGTATAGCATAGTTTTTTTTTTTTAAATGTGCATTTTTCAGGTATAAATCACAGTTCTACATTGCAGCTGCAATCTGATATAGTGCTGATGCAGCTAGAACAATTACAGAGACCAACGTTATATAACTAATTACTTGTCTTAAAACATTTCAGAAAAAATACACAGCGTACAGACATTGAAAGCCCAACATCTGGTGAATCCAAACAATATTTCAGATTTTTTAAATGTTTTATAGCGAAAACAAAATGTATCGCTAAATTAGCATAACGAGGCCAGCCAGAACCGGCTGGACGCGCCCGACCAGTTCACATGCACGACAGATATATGAAATAACATCGTAAATTGGGTCTTACTATTGCTGGTCTTTCATCAGAATGTTGATCAAGGTGTCCTTAGTCCTGATGAGTCGTTCAATCCATTCACAATGGCAACCTCCCCTCTTCATTTAGCCTGGGTACTGGTCGACTGGCACGGTCCATGTCCAAAGTTAAAAAACTCAAAGAACGGAACACGGCAAAACTCCCGAAAAAATTCTAATAATCTGATTAAACTATATTGAAAAAACATACATTACGGTGATATGGTCACATGTTTCAAACAAACTTTGACACGGAGATAGTTTTCATCCATAACGTCAGCATAACAAAATACAATGCCACCTCTGAAAACGCGCATTTCAGAAACCGGAAGTTGTCGGTCACGCTAAAGAAATAGGTCTTATTTCACGTCAGTACAAGATAAACAAAAAATTTCTCCTCTGACGTCTTCCAGACACCCAGAGGAAGAAGAAGGAAGTGTGATTCGGGTCATAGGTCGCGTGACCATATATAGGCAGAGCTTTGAAGCGAGCATACACATCTTGCAATTTTCTTCTGGCTCAGGGAAAGTGCTGTGAAATGACCTGTGTTTGACTCAGAGACTCAATTGGAACGGTTTTAGAAACCATAGCTTGTTTTCTATCCAATGCTATATGGTTATATGCATATAGTAACAGCAATAATTGAAAAAGAGGCAGTTTAATCTGTAGAGGCAATTATGCTAATGCGAAACAGCACCCCCTGTATTCTCAAGAAGTTAATGGCTGTGATGGGAAAAAACTGAGGATGGATCAACAACATTGTAGTTACTCCACAATACTAACCTAAATGACAGAGTGGAAAGAAGGAAGCCTGTACAGAATAAACTATTTCAAAACATGCATCCTGTTGTAATAAGGCCCTTAACTTCTTCGGGGTAGGGGGCAGCATTTTCACTTTTGGATAAATAGCATGCCCAAATTCAACTGCCTGCTACTCATCCCCAGAATATAAGATATGCGTATTATTAGTAGATTTGGATAGAAAACACTCTGAAGTTTCTAAAACTGTTTGAATCATGTCTGTGAGTATAACAGAACTTATATAGCAGGCAAAACCCAGAGGACAAACCATTCAAATTCTTTTTTTTTTGAGGTCACTGTCTTTTCAATGCGTTTTCATTGGGACACCAGATTTCTAAGGGACTTTTTTGCAGTTCCTACCTCTTCCACTGGATGTCACCAGTCTTTGGAAATTGGTTGAGGTTATTCCTTTGTGTAATGAAGAAGTACAGCCATCTTAAATGAGGGTCACTTGAAGTAAATTGTTTTTTATTTATTTTATTTTTTTGCCGTTATTTTACCAGGTAAGTTGACTGAGAACACGTTCTCATTTGCAGCAACGACCTGGGGAGTAGTTACAGGGGAGAGGAGGGGGATGAATGAGCCAATTGTAAACTGGGGATTATTAGGTGACCATGATGGTTTGAGGGCCAGATTGGGAATTTAGCCAGGACACCGGGGTTAACACCCCTACTCTTACGATAAGTGCCATGGGATTTTTAATGACCTCAGAGAGTCAGGACACCCGTTTAACGTCCCATCCGAAAGACGGCAGCCTACACAGGGCAGTGTCCCCAATCACTGCCCTGGGGCATTGGGATATTTTTTAGACCAGAGGAAAGAGTGCCTCCTACTGGCCCTCCAACACCACTTCCAGCAGCATCTGGTCTCCCATCCAGGGCCTGACCAGGACCAACCCTGCTTAGCTTCAGAAGCAAGCCAGTAGTGGTATGCAGGGTGGTATGCTGCTGGTTTGAGAGGCACATTACCAGAAAAGTTGCGTCAGTTTGTTTTCTTTTTGTATTGAACACAGATCATCCCGTCTTCAATTTGATCGATTATTAACGTTTAAAAATACCTAATGTTGTATTACAAAAGTAGTTTGAAATGTTTTGGTAAAGTTTACATGTACCTTTTTATATATTTTGTAGTGACGTTGGAAGCTGTGTTTTTCTGGATGAAACACGCCAAATAAATTGACATTTTGGATATATATCGACAGAATTAATCGAACAAAAAGGACCATTTGTGATGTTTATGGGACATATTGGAGTGCCAACAAAAGAAGTTCGTCAAAGGTAAGGCATGAATTATATTTTTATTTCTGCGTTTTGTGTCGTACCTGCAGTGTTGAAATATGCTACTCTTTGTTTACTGTTGTGCTATCATCAGATAATAGCGTCATATGCTTTCGCCGAAAAGCCTTTTTGAAATCTGACATGTTGGCTGGATTCACAACGAGTGTAGCTTTAATTTGGTATTTTACATGTGTGATTTAATGAAAGTTAGATTTTTATATCATTTTATTTGAATATGGCGCTCTGTATTTTCCCTGGCTATTGGCCAGGTGGGACATTTGCATCCCACCTACCCCAGAGAGGTTAAGTAAAACTGCAAAAAATGTGGCAAAGAAATTAACTTCATTCCTGAATATAGAAAGCGTTATGTTTGGGGTAAATCCAACACAACACATCACTGAGTACGCATCCTGCTGGCTGCATCATGTTATGGGTATGCTTGTCATTGGCAAGGACTACAGAGTTTTTTTATGATACAAATAAATGGAATAGAGCTAAGCACAAGCAAAATCTTAGAGGAAAACCTGGTTCAGTCTGCTTTCCAATAGACACATGTACCTTTCAGCAGGACAATAACCCAAAACAAATATACACTGGAGTTGCTTTTTAAGACAACACTGAATGTTCCCGAGTGGCCTAGTTACAGTTTTGACATACACCGCCAGTCAAAAGTTTGGACACACCTACTCATTCCAGAGTTTTTCTTTATTTGTACTATTGTCTACATTATAGAATAATAGTGAAGACATCAAAACTATGAAATAACACATATTGAATCATGTAGTAACCAAGAAAAGTGTTAAACAAATCAAAATATATTTTATATTTGAGATGCTTCAAATAGCCAACCTTTGCCTTGATGACAGCTTTGCACACTCTCGACCAGCTTCATGATGTAGTCACCTGGAATCCATTTCAATTAACAGGTGTGCCTCGTTAAAAGTTAATTTCTGGAATTTCTTTCCTCCTTAATGCATTTGAGCCAATGTTGTGACAACGAAGGGGGGGTTTACAGAAGATAGCTCTATTTGATTTAAGACCAAGTCCATATTATGGCAAGAACAGCTCAAATAAGCAAAGAGAAATGACAGTCCATCATTACTTTTAGACATGAAGGACAGTCAATACAGAACATTTCAAGAACTTTGAAAGTTTCTTCAAGTGCAGTTGCAAAAACCATCAAGCGCTATGATGAAACTGGATCTCATGAGGACCGCCACAGGAAAGGAAGACCCAGAGGTACTTCTGCTGCAAAGGATAAGTTCATTAGAGTTGCCAGCCTCAGAAATTGCAGCCCAAATAAATTCTTCAGAGTTCAAGTAACAGACACATCTCAACATCAACTGTTCAGAGGAGACTGTGTGAATCAGGCTTTCATGGTCGAATTGCTGCAAAGAAACCACTACTAAAGGACACCAATAAGAAAAATGTCACGCCTGCTCCCGCTCCCCCTCGACGGCGCCAGGCTACCCATCTTTACACGCACCTGTCAACATCAGACGGCCTACAGGGAGGAAGTGAGGGCCCTCGGAGTGTGGTGTCAGGAAAATAACCTCTCACTCAACGTCAACAAAACAAAGGAGATGATCGTGGACTTCAGGAAACAGCAGAGGGAGCATCCCCCCATCCACATCGACGGGACAGTAATGGAGAAGGTGGAAAGTTAAGTTCTTCGGTGTACACATCACGGACACACTGAAATGGTCCACCCACACAGACATCGTGGTGAAGAAAGCGCAACAGCGCCACTTCAACCTCAGGAGGCTGAAGAAATGTGGCATGTCAGCTAAAACACTCAAACTTTTACAGATGTACAATCGAGAGCATCCTGTCGGGTTGTATCACAGCCTGGTACAGCAACTGCTCCGCCCACAACCGCAAGGCTCTCCAGAGGGTAGTGCGGTCTGCACAAGCATCACCGGGGGCAAACTACCTGCCCTCCAGGACACCTACAGCACCCGATGTCACAGGAAGGCCAGAAAGATCATCAAGGACAACCACCCGAGCGACTGCCTGTTCACCCCGCTATCATCCAGAAGGCGAGGTCAGTACAGGTGGATCAAAGCTAGGATCGATAGAATGAAAAACAGCTTCCATCTCAGGGCCATCGGGCTGTTAAACAGCCATCACTAACAGAGTGGCTGCTGCCAATATACAGACTCAAATCTCTGGCCACTTAAATAAATGTAATAAATGGATTTAATAAAAGGTATCACTAGTCACTTTAAATAACACCACTATAATAATGTCTACACATCCTACATTACTCATCTCATACAGTTGACGTCGGAAGTTTAAATACACCTGAGCCAAATACATTTAAACTCAGTTTTTTGACAATTCCTGACATTTAATCCAAGAAGAAATTCCCTGTTTTAGGTCAGTTAGGATCACCACTTTATTTTAAGAATGTGAAATGTCAGAATAATAGTAGAGAGAATGATTTATTTCAGCTTTATTTCTTTCATCACATTCCCAGTGGGTCAGAAGTTTACATACACTCAATTAGTATTTGGTAGCATTGCCTTTAAATTGTTTAACTTGGGTCAAATGTTTCAGGTAGCCTTCCACAAGCTTCCCACAATCAGTTGGGTGAATTTTGGCCCATTCCTCCTGACAGAGCTGGTGTAACCGAGTCAGGTTTGTAGGCCTCCTTGCTCGCACACGCTTTTTCAGTTCTGCCCACAAATTTTCTATGGGATTGAAGTCAGGGCTTTGTGATGGCCACTCCAATACCTTGACTTTGTTGTCCTTAAGCCATTTTGCCACATAATTTTCCTTTCCTCATGATGCCATCTATTTTGTGAAGTGCACCAGTCCCTCCTGCAGCAAAGCATCCCCTAAACACAATGCTGCCACCCCCGTGCTTCACGGTTGGGATGGTGTTCTTCGACTTGCAAGCCTCCCCCTTTTTCCTCCAAACATGACGATGGTCATTATGGCCAAACAGTTCTATTTTTGTTTCATCAGACCAGAGGACATTTCTCCAAAAAGTACGATCTTTGTCCCCATGTGCAGTTGCAAAACGGAGTCTGGCTTTTTTATGGCGGTTTTGGAGCAGTGGCTTCTTCCTTGCTGAGCGGCCTTTCAGGTTATGTTGATATAGGACACGTTTTACTGTGGATATAGATACTTTTGTACCTGTTTTCCCCAGCATCTTCACAAGGTCCTTTGCTGTTGATCTGGGATTGATTTGCACTTTTCGCCCAAAGTACGTTCATCTCTAGGAGACAGAACGTGTCTCCTTCCTGAGCGGTATGGCGGCTGCGTGGTCCCATGGTGTTTATACTTGCGTGCTACTGTTTGTACAGATGAACGTGGTACCTTCAGGCATTTGGAAATTGCTCCCAAGGATGAATCAGACTTGTGGAGGTTTACAAATTTCTTTCTGAGGTCTTGATTTCTTTGATTTTCCCAAGAGGCACTGAGTTTGAAGGTAGGCCTTGAAATAAATCTACAGGTACACATCCAATTGACTCCAATTATGTCAATAAGCCTATCAGAAGTGTCTAAAGCCATGACATAATATTCTGGAATTTTCCAAGCTGTTTAAAGGCACAGTCAACTTAGTGTATATAAACTTCTGACCAACTGAAATTGTGATACAGTGAATTATAAGTGAAATAATATGTATGTAAACAATTGTTGGAAAAATTACTTGTGCCATGCACAAAGTAGATGTCCTAACCAACTTGCCAAAACTATAGTTTGTTAACCGGTCTGGGAACGGGGTTCCCGCTAGTAGAACCCCTCGCCAACAGCCAATGAAATTGCAGGGCGCCAAATTCAATCAACAGAAATCTCATAATTCAAATATCTCAAACATACAAGTATTAGACACCATTTTAAAGATAAACTTCTCGTTAATCCAACCACAGTGTCCGATTTCAAAAAGGCTTTTTGGCGAAAGCACAACATATCATTATATTAGGTCAGCAACTAGTCACAGAAAGCATACAGCCATTTTCCAACCAAAGAGAGGAGTCACAAAAAGCAGAAAAAGGGATAAAATTAATCACTAACCTTTGATATTCTTCATCAGATGACACTCCGGGGACAACATGTTACACAATACATGTATGTTTTGTTCGATCAAGTTCATATTTATATCCAAAAACTTCATTTACATTTGGCTTTGCCTCAAACATCCCGTGAATTTGCACAGAGCCACATCAATTTACAGAAATACTCATAATAAACTTTGATAAAAAGATACAAGTATTATGCACAGAATTATAGATATACTTCTCCTTAGTGCAACCGCTTTGTCAGATTTAAAAAAAGCGTTACGGAAAAAGCAAACCATGCAATAATCTGAGTACGGCGCTCAGAGACCAAAACAAGCCAAACATATACCCGCCATGTTGCGGAATCAACAGAAGTCAGAAATAGCATTATAAATATTCACTTACCTTTGATGATCTTCATCAGAATGCACTCCCAGGAATCCCAGTTCCACAATAAATGTTTGTTTAGTTCGATAAAGTCCATCATTTATGTCCAAATACCTCCTTGTTGTTCGCGCCTTGAGTTCAAAAATCCAAATTCATGACGCGCGATCACTAGGTCCAGACGAAAAGTCCAAAAGCTCCGTTACAGTCCGTAGAAACATGTCAAACGATGTATAGAATCAATCTTTAGGATGTTTTTAAACGTAAATCTTCAATAATGTTCCAACCGGAGAATTCCTTTGTCTGTAAAATTGCAATGGAACGCAGGTCGCTCTCACGTGAACATGCGTGGTCAGCTCATGCCACTCTGGCAGACCTCTGACTCATTCAGCTCCCATTCCGCCCTCCTTTACAGTAGAAGCATCAAACAAGGTTCTAAAGACTGTTGAAGTGGAAGCCTTAGGAAGTGCAATATTACCCCATAGACACTGTATATTCGATAGGCGATGAGTTGAAAAACTACAAACCTCAGATTTCCCACTTCCTGGTTGGATTTTTCTCAGGTTTTCGCCTGCCATATGAGTTCTGTTATACTCACAGACATCATTCAAAAAGTTGTAGAAACTTCAGAGTGTTTTCTATTTAAATCTACTAATAATATGCATATATTAGCCACTGGGCCTGAGTAGCAGGCAGTTTACTCTGGGCACACTTTTCATCCAAACATGAAAATGCTGCCCCGTATCCCAAACAGGTTAACAAGAAATTTGTGGAGTGCTTGAAAAACAAGGTTTAATGACTCCAACCTAAGTGTATGTAAACTGACTTCAACTGTATGTATATAATCTATTCTGTCTACTGCATCTTGCCTATGCCGCACGGCCATCGCTCATCCATATATTTATATGTACATGTTCATATTCATCCCTTTACATTTGTGTGTATTAGGTAGTCATTGTGAATTTGTTAAGATATTCCTGTACTGTCGGAACTAGAAGCACAAGCATTTCGATACACTCGCATTAACATCTGCAAACCATGTGTATGTGACCAATAACATTTTATTTGATCATTACGCGCAGCTACGCTCATTGGACTCACCTGGACTCCTTTACGTGGTTGATTGCCCCTGTATATCTGTCTGTTACCCGGTGATGTTCCCTGTGTCCGCATTAATTGTTGTTATGTGTTCCTGTCCAGACGCTGATCCTGTTCTGTTTCATGTCCGTCAGTTATTAAACCTTCACTCCCTGTACCTGCTTCTCATCTCCTGCGTCGATCCTTTCAAAGAAGAGACTTGATTGGGCCAAGAAACACACGCAATGGACATTAGACCGGTGGAAATGTGTCCTTTGGTCTGGAGTCCAAATAGGAAATTTTTGGTTCCAATCGCCGTGTCTTTGTAAGACGCAGAGTAGGTGAACGGATGATCTCCGCATGTGTGGTTCCCACCATGAAGCATGGAGGAGGAGGTGTGCTGGTGCTTTGCTGGTGACACTGCCTGTGATTTATTTAGAATTCACGGCCCACTTAACCAGCATGGCTAACACAGCATTCTGCAGCGATACGCCATCCCAGCTGGTTTGCCTTTAGTGGGACTATCATTTGTTTTTCAACAGGACAATGACCCAACACACCTCCAGGCTGTGTAAGGTGAGTGCTGGAGTGCTGCATCAGATGACCTGGCCTCCACAATCCCCCGACCTAAACCCAATTGAGATGGTTTGGGATGAGTTGGATCACAGAGTGAAGGAAAAGCAGCAAACAAGTGCTCAGCATATGTGGGAAATCCTTCAAGACTGTCGGGAAAGTATTCCAGGTGGAGCTGGTGGAGACAATGCCAAGAGTGTGCAAAGCTGTCATCAAGGCAAAGGGTGGCTATTTAAAGAATCTCATATATAAACTATATTTTTGTTTAACATTTTTTTTGGTTACTACATGATTCCATGTTTCATAGTTATTTCATAGCTTTGACGTCTTCACTATTATTCTACAATGTAGACAATAGTAAAAGTAAAGAAAAACCTTTGAATGAGTAGGTGTTCTAAAGATTTTGACCGGAAGTGTAAATCGACTTTATAATCTATGGCAAGACTTGAAAATAGCTCAGTATTGATAAACAACCAACTTGACAGAGCTTGAAGATTTTGGGAAAAAATAATGGGCAAATGTTGCACAATCTAGGTGTGGAAAGCTCTTAAGATACTGACCCAGAAAGATTCACCTTTTGGCAGTGAGTCTAACATGCATTGATTCTGGGGGTTGAATACTTATCTAGTTAAGTTATATTAGTGTTTTATTTTTCATAATTGTTTTTCAAATGTTAGAATTCTTCTTCCACTTTGACAGAGTATTTTGTTTAGATCGACAAAAAAATTACAATTCAATTCATGTTAATCCCACTTCACGTGGAATAAGTAAAGGGGTGTGAACACTTTCTGAAGGCACTGTAGCCTATATAAAATCAAAACATAGGCCAGTAAATTGCAAAATAACCACTGAAATTCAAGACAGGTGCAACAAAAATAACTTAGAAACAGTAAATGTTAACTATTGCCGACAGATTTTTCACTTTTCATATGAACAGAAAACATTTTATTCGCTTCGAGCCGCGAGGCAACTCCCGTTCCATCCTCAAGAGTTATAGGCTAACTCTGACTCTGAGCTGATGCTAAGCAGACGTGGTTTAAAATTACATTTCCTTGTAATGAGACACTATGGAGTACCAGAGGGATAAAACTCATGATAAAACCTGTCTAGGCCTAAGGTCAATGTCATTCACCCTCACAGCTTCCCCAACACTGCAGCCTTACACACCAATTAGTATTCTGAAAGGATGGGCCAGTAAGAAATAACTGCGTGGGTTTTCAACCACTCACCAAGCCAAGAGGAACATCAACCCACTCATTTAATAAATGTAGTTATCCTTGTTGAAGTCATTGTATCCATATTGGGGTGGTGGGGTTGGGGTTAGGGATGAGCATTTTAAATGTTTTGACTGTTCGATAGGCTCGGGCGATATTTCCCGGGGGGAGTGGGTGCATGCTATGCAACTGCTTAGAACTAAAAGTATAAATATAAGAAATCAAATAAATGATATCCAGCTCAGGGCTCCAGTTACGCATTTGGTTTGCTAACTTGCTAGCTAAGTGGCTGGATGTCAAGATCAAGCTTATTGGTTACAGCAGAGACATTCAATCCCCTTCTGGATCAAGATTCCTGTTGCCTAAATAGTTTTGATAAAGAAAATATACCCCTTCTGTGCACATTCGGCAATACCGTATACCCCGGTATGGTACAAAAAATCTAGATACCGCCCAACCACATTCCCCCGAATACTTGACAAAAAAGTGTTTATTTATCTACAGTATGCCAACATAATAACCACTACAGATAACAAATCATATTTGCTAAATTGCCCCATATATATATATATATATACACACACACTGCTCAAAAAAAGAAAGGGAACACTAAAATAACACATCCTAGATCTGAATGAATGAACTATTCTTATGAAATACTTTTTTCTTTACATAGTTGAATGTGCTGACAACAAAATCACACAAAAATTATCAATGGAAATCAAATGTATCAACCTATGGAGGTCTGGATTTGGAGTCACACTCAAAATTAAAGTGGAAAACCACACTACAGGCTGATCCAACTTTGATGTAATGTCCTTAAAACAAGTCAAAATGAGGCTCAGTAGTGTGTGTGGCCTCCACGTGCCCGTTTGACCTCCCTACAACGCCTGGGCATGCTCCTGATGAGGTGGAGGATGGTCTCCTGAGGGATCTCCTCCCAGACCTGGACTAAAGCATCCGCCAACTCCTGGACAGTCTGTGGTGCAACGTGGCGTTGGTGGATGGAGCGAGACATGATGTCCCAGATGTGCTCAATTGGATTCAGGTCTGGGGAACGGGCGGGCCAGTCCATAGCATCAATGCCTTCCTCTTGCAGGAACTGCTGACACACTCCAGCCACATGAGGTCTAGCATTGTCTTGCATTAGGAGGAACCCAGGGCCAACCGCACCAGCATATGGTCTCACAAGGGGTCTGAGGATCTCATCTCGGTACCTATTGGCAGTCAGGCTACCTCTGGCGAGCACATGGAGGGCTGTGCGGCCCCCTAAAGAAATGCCCCCCCACACCACGACTGACCCACCGCCAAACCGGTCATGCTGGAGGATGTTGCAGGCAGCAGAACGTTCTCCTCGGCGTCTCCAGACTGTCACGTCTGTCACATGTGCTCAGTGTGAACCTGCTTTCATCTGTGAAGAGCACAGGGCGCCAGTGGCGAATTTGCCAATCTTGGTGTTCTCTGGCAAATGCCAAACGTCCTGCACGGTGTTGGGCTGTATGCACAACCCCCACCTGTGGATGTCGGGCCCTCATACCACCCTCATGGAGTCTGTTTCTGACCGTTTGAGCAGACACATGCACATTTGTGGCCTGCTGGAGGTCATTTTGCAGGGCGCTGGCAGTGCACCTCCTTGCACTAAGGCGGAGGTAGCGGTCCTGCTGCTGGGTTGTTGCCCTCCTACGGCCTCCTCCACGTCTCCTGATGTACTGGCCTGTCTCCTGGTAGTGCCTCCATGCTCTGGACACTACGCTGACAGGTGTATAAAATCGAGCACACAGCCATGCAATCTCCATAGACAAACATTGGCAGTAGAATGGCCTTACTTAAGAGCTCACTGAGACTTTCAACGTGGCACTGTCATATGATGCTGCCTTTCCAACAAGTCAGTTAGTCTAATTTCGACCCTGCTAGAGCTGCCCCGGTCAACTGTAAGTGCTGTTATTGTGAAGTGGAAACGTCTAAGAGCAACAACGACTCGGCCGCTAAGTGGTAGGCCACACAAGCTCACAGAATGGGACCGCCGAGTGTTAAAGAGCGTAACAATTGTCCGTCCTTGGTTGCAACACTCACTACCGAGTCCCAAATTGCCTTTGGAAGCAACGTCAGTACCAGAACTGTTTATCGGGAGCTTCATGAAATGCAGCCGCACACAAGCCTAAGATCACCATGCGCAATGCCAAGTGTTGGCTGGAGTGGTGTAAAGCTCGCCCCCATTGGACTCTGGAGCAGTGGAAACACGTTCTCTGGAGTGATGAATCACGCTTCACCATCTGGCAGTCGGACAGACGAATCTGAGTTTGGCAGATGCCAGGTGAACTCTACAGTTGGCATTATGCATTTGGGCAGGTAAAGTTTGGTGGAGAAGGAATAATGTTCTGGGGCTGTTTTTCATGGTTTAGGCTAGGCCCCTTAGTTCCAGTGAAGGGAAATCGTAACCCTACAGCATACCAGACGATTCTCTGTTTCCAACTTTGTGGCAACAGTTCGGGGAAGGCCCTTTCCTGTTTCAGCATGACAATGCTCCCGTGCACAAAGCGAGGTCCATAAAAAAGTGGTTTGTTGAGATCAGTGTGGAAGAACTTGACTGGCCTGCACAGAGCCCTGACCTCCACCTCATTGAACACCTTTGGGATGAATTGGAATGCTGACTGCGAGCCAGACGTAATCGCCCAACATCAGTGCCCGACTTCACTAATGATCTTGTGACTGAATGGAAGCAAGTCCCCACAGCAATGTTCCAACATCTAGTGGAAAGCCTTCCTAGAAGAGTGGAGGCTGTGATAGCAGCAAAGGGAGGCCCAACTCCCATATTAATGCCCATAATTTTAAAATTAGATGTTAAACGAGCAGGTGTCCACATACTTTTGGTCATGTAGTGTACTTTCCAACCTCAAATCAACCAATCCATTTTGAATTGGTGATAACACTTTCGTCATTTGGCAAGGATGTGTACCCCATCAGCTACGTTTTATAGGTATTTATTTCTGGCATAACGGGAGCTTGTGTGCAGACTCAGCACGCGTGTGTGGAGGGAGAGGTCAGGACGCAATTGAGTGAACGAGACACAGAGGGGAAAGGGAATTTAGGGAGAAGAGTGTAATGCTTGGCTTGGTTTATTTTTTGTTGTGCCCTGCAAATGCACATGTAAAAATGAAACACTATAGTCAAGTAAGGCCTAATCAACGAGGGGCTATGTGTTCTTTGGAAAAGAATGAACAAGTGGAAGGTGTGTTCCACAACCAATAACTTTCCACAGAGTTGCTTTATTCCAGAGAGATAAATTGAGCCCCGAGGTGACTATACCTTTCATACCATGGCTATAATTTAACACATTTGACACTAGAAATGTGTTCATTTGCAGGTAGAAATGTGTTCAACAACATCCACTGAAATAGCTACAGTAGTTGCCTTGGTAACCAAACCATCAGTCTTAACTTGCTATAATGAAAATCGAATTCAACACTGCCAATAATGTTTTCAATTCGACTTTTGTTTTCAAAAGCAAATATAGAACATGTAAGAATGAAATATAGCCATTGAATTATACCACGCTGATATACCATGCGTTATAGGGAAATAATGCACGCTCTTGAATGCCCTTCAAGCCAATCAGAAATTAGTACTCAACAATGCCATGGTATAAGGTAAATTAACATTGTCTCCAAGACCAAATTTCACTTCCCCTTCATGCAGCCGCAAAGCACATTCCACAAAATAGTTTTACAGTATTTGAAAAAAATGTAATCTCTGGACCAAGATTGAGCTTGGAAGTTCGTTCGAGTCCTCGATTCCTCATACCCATCCCTAGTTGGGGCGGCTCTGTGGTGATCTCCCAGTCAGACCCCTGGGCCTCCGGAATTAGTTTGGGCTCATGTTACTAGGAGTGCTATGTCAGGCCTTTTAGTGATGACAGGCATGCACAGCCACACTGACCATGTGACCCCAGTAAGCAGCCAACGATTCAGCCGCCGCAGCCCCCCTCTCACCCCATCATTCTTCTCCTTGGGGTCTTGGCGTGTTTGAGGTATTCTGTCCCGTCCCCCACCAACACCACCACCGCTCCATTCCCAGGGCCCGAGAAACTCTCCTGGGACAGCCCCCTCCTGCAGACTGCTCCCCATCACATAAACCTGGACCACTTTGGCCTTTTATCAGTGGAATCTCATAACATACATGACAGCGCTCCTCGAGGCTCTAAATTGTCAGCCATTCCCCCTTTCTATCCCCACAGCCCTCCTCCATCCCCCCTTTCTATCACCACAGCCCTCCTCCACCCCCCCTTTCTATCCCCACAGCCCTCCTCCACCCCCCCTTTCTATCACCACAGCCCTCCTCCACCCCCCCCTTCTATCACCACAGCCCTCCTCCACCCCCCCCCTTCTATCACCACAGCCCTCCTCCACCCCCCCTTTCTATCACCACAGCCCTCCTCCACCCCCCCCCTTCTATCACCACAGCCCTCCTCCACCCCCCCCCCCCTTCTATCACCACAGCCCTCCTCCACCCCCCCCCCTTCTATCAACACAGCCCTCCTCCACCCCCCCCCCTTCTATCACCACAGCCCTCCTCCACCCCCCCCCTTCTATCACCACAGCCCCTCCCCCCCTTCTATCACCACAGCCCTCCTCCACCCCCCCTTCTATCACCACAGCCCTCCTCCACCCCCCCTTTCTATCACCACAGCCTTCCTCCACCCCCCCTTTCTATCACCACAGCCCCTCTCCACCTCCCCCTTTCTATCACCACAGCCTTCCTCCACCCCCCCTTTCTATCACCACAGCCCTCCTCCACCCCATCCAACCCCCCTTTCTATCACCACAGCCCTACTCCAGCCCATCCAACCCCCCTTTCTATCACCACAGCCCTACTCCAGCCCCTCCAATCCCCCTCTCTATCACCACAGCCCACCTCCACCCCATCCAACCCCCCTTTCTATCACCACAGCCCTACTCCAGCCCCTCCAATCCCCCTCTCTATCACCACAGCCCTCCTCCACCCCATCCAACCCCCCTTTCTATCACCACAGCCGACTCCAGCCCCTCCTACCCCAGCGCCAGAAAGGGCTCTGAAAATGGTAGCTAGCTAGCTGCGAAACCCCCCCACCCCCCTCCATACTACCCCTCATCCCCAACCAAGTCGTTTTTAATGCAGCTCCAGCACTGTTTGGGTAATAAAATGATCTCATGCCCTCTGCATGCAGCCATGCCATTAGTAGGCCCGGACTGAGAGAGTGCAGGTCCCCCTCTCCTCTCCTCCTCTGCTCGGCCTCTGACCCCAGTCAGGCAGAGAGCACTGTGGGAAGACCAGCTGGAATAACAGGGGGGTTGTGTCCTCAGGGAGAGGACCTGGGTGGAAGCAAGGGTTTCAGGGGCACACAGAGAGCTCTGAGGAGGACCAACTCCCTCATGGTGCCCCATCCTACCTAGTAGGACCCAGCAGCCACCAATGCCCTCCTCCTCCCATAGAGTCATTTTAACAAACAACATAATTACAATTTGGTGCTAGCCGAAACACACAAGCAGATCCAGACTGCAGCCAAGCCACGGCAGTGTGGGGCCTATACATTACAGAACTTCAGGATGTGCCTCCATGGCTCCTTGTACAACACAATCAGGGGTCAGTCTGATGGAGTCACAATATCTAATGCTTAAATGTCCATAGTCTATCCTTTCCCAATGATGGACGGTATATCTGCAATAAGATATAAGACCGTAGGTCACAGAGAACATCTTTAAAGATAATCATGTACATTTAATCCCAAAGCTGTCACTGCCTTCCAGATAATCAAATCCCCTTTTGATGGTTTGATCTCTGACCTTTTCTTCCGCTCAATGGTCGTCTGTGTGTAGCAGTTGCATGAATCACAATGGTGACTGACTTTCTGATACTTCTACCATTCCAGTTGAACAGTCTATTCAGTATCCTCTCCACTGTTCACGGCCATTGGCCACTGGCCCAGGGACAAAAACATTGCCACGATTTCAGACAGAAATATTTCATCAGATTAAAGAGTCCCTCATTGGCTGTAAGTCTCCCAGACAGAGTAGGGAAGTGGCTGTATTGGATCGGAACAGTCTGAGGTTTGGAGCTCAACAATCCTGCCATTTGGGCAGCGGGGCAACTTTTTCTGTTCTGTAAGGAATTTAAAATAATATAACACAGTTTTTATGGAAATGCGGTGAAAACGTGTTAGCATTTAAAATTCTGATTTATTCCGTTTCTAACAAGGCCTGCTTCTAGCAATTGAGGCACGATTAAGGAATTGACATGATTAAATGTTTAGGGCCGTCCTCTCCTTCTAGAAGTGATGGAACACAAGTCGACCTGCCGTCCACACATGTGGAAAGACCTGCTCAAGAACAGCCAATCCCCGCCAGCCAATTGGCACAGTAAGTGTCCGGTACACGACGCAATCAGTCTCCAATCAACTAAAATAACACAGCTATGACCCACTCAACTGCCTGTCTCCAAATGTGTGTGTGTGTGTGTGTGTTTGCACCCGAACAAAGAAAACACACAAATACCCCCAAATTTGAAGGATTCACACAAGTCCTAAAGCACCATGCAGCATCATTTAAAAAGACATGGCCATGTGTGAAGGGGGTAGGATGAAACACTTCATGAAAACCTGATGACTCTGTCATTCTATAGTCCACCCAATGAGACAAAGTTTGTTGTAGCAGAGTTGAGCCCTTGCCGAATGACTTGGATTATGTGCAAGCTATGGCTTGATCTAGCATGATAACTATTGGCCACCTTCCAATATCAACTTCAAGTGTTGCCAGTGAAGTTATAACTTGAGACTCGCAAACCACAGCGATATTTACGGTTGTGGTGTTTATATTGGTTACATATAAACACAATGACAAAACATTTGAAAGGCCATTGGAAAAAGCACTAGGCCCTTGTTCCATTTGAGTTGCTCATCTGTAGGATTCCCTGCTCAGCTCAGCACAAGTAAGCATTTCACGGCGCATGTGACAAATACAATTTGATTTGATTTGAGCCGTGGTGAACTGTCTGTATCCATTCTGGGATTATTTTTAAAGCTTTTTTGTAAGGCAGCGGCAGCCTGGGCGGGCTGTATTTTAGTCTGAGTAAATGTAGAAATCTCAGTCTGGAAAGAAAGACATTGCAATGAGTGACATAGAGCAAGGAAGAGAGAAACAAACAGGGAGCTAGTCCAGAGACGAACCAGGACATTTCTACACATGTCCCCCTGCTACAGGGAGCTAGTCCAGAGACGACCCAGGACATTTCTACACATGTCCCCCTGCTACAGGGAGCTAGTCCAGAGACGAACCAGGACATTTCTACACATGTCCCCCTGCTACAGGGAGCTAGTCCAGAGACGAACCAGGACATTTCTACAAATGTCCCCCTGCTACAGGGAGCTAGTCCAGAGACAACCCAGGACATTTCTACACATGTCCCCCTGCTACAGGGAGCTAGTCCAGAGACGACCCAGGACATTTCTACACATGTCCCCCTGCTACAGGGAGCTAGTCCAGAGACGAACCAGGACATTTCTACAAATGTCCCCCTGCTACAGGGAGCTAGTCCAGAGACGACCCAGGACATTTCTACAAATGTCCCCCTGCTACAGGGAGCTAGTCCAGAGACGACCTAGAACATTTCTACACATGTCCCCCTGCTACAGGGAGCTAGTCCAGAGACGACCCAGGACATTTCTACAAATGTCCCCCTGCTACAGGGAGCTAGTCCAGAGACGACCCAGGACATTTCTACACATGTCCCCCTCCTACAGGGAGCTAGTCCAGAGACGACCAAGAACATTTCTACACATGTCAACCCACTGCTGTGCCATTGTGGATGGGGGGGGGTGGGGGGGGGGGGTCTGTGTGTGGATCCAGACCATTCAGCATGTGTGGTCCTTGGACCAGTCCTGTCCAAGGAAAAAAGTTACTGACAAGACTGTCACAATTGTTCTCTCATTCTCTCTGTCTCTCTCTCTGAGATCCGGAAGCATGGCAGTGCGGTGTTTTGTGCTGGTCCTATGGCCTGGCACTATGGCCTGGCACTATGGCCTGGCACTATGGCCTGGCACTATGGCCTGGCACTATGGCCTGGCCCTATGGCCTGGCCCTATGGCCTGGCCCTATGGCCTGGCCCTATGGCCTGGCCCTATGGCCTGGTCCTATGAACTCCTAAGCACAGTTGTGATCCCTCTGTTGTTCACCATGACATGCTTATTCACTCTTCAATTACTTTCGATATGAATGGATTCTGTTATTTTCCTTAATTCCTCATTGTAGCCAACGAAGAGGAAAGATAATTGGATAAGACAACAATATCAGCTGTAGTAACATGATTAAGTAGTATGTAGGTAAGACATTTCATAAAAGGAGTTCTAATTCTCAATGATGGAAATATGCAAAAACTAAAGCAATTGGTCTTATAAACTCAGCAAAAAAAGAAACGTCCTCACATTGTCAACTGTGTTTATTTTCAGAAAACTTTACATGTGTAAATATTTGTATGAACATAACAAGATTCAACAACTGAAACATAAACTGAACAAGTTCCACAGACATGTGACTAACAGAAATGGAATAATGTGTCCCTGAACAAAGGGGGGGGGTCAAAATCAAAAGTAACAGTCAGTATCTACTGTGGCCACCAGCTGCATTGAGTACTGTAGTGCATCTCCTCCTCATAGTCTGCACCAGATTTGTCAGTTCTTGGTGTGAGATGTTACCCCACTCTTCCACCAAGGCACCAGCAAGTTCCCGGACATTTCTGGGGGGAATGGCCCTAGCCCTCGCCCTCCGATTCAACAGGTCCCAGATGTGCTCAATGGGATTGAGATCCGGGTTCTTCGCTGGCCATGTCAGAAGACTGACATTCCTGTCTTGCAGGAAATCACGCACAGAACGAGCAGTATGGCTGGTGGCATTGTCATGCTGGAGGGTCATGTCAGGATGAGCCTGCAGGAAGGGTACCAAATGAGGGAGGAGGATGTCTTCCCTGTAACGCATAGCGTTGAGATTGCCTGCAATGACAACAAGCTCAGTCCGATGATGCTGTGACACACCGCCCCAGACCATGACGGACCCTCCACCTCCAAATCGATAAATCTCCAGAGTACAGGCCTCGGTGTAACGCTCATTCCTTCAACGATAAACGCAAATCCGACCATCACCCCTGGTGAGACCAAACCCCGACTCGTCAGTGAAGAGCACTTTTTGCCAGTCCTGTCTGGTCCAGCGAAGGTGGGTTTATGCCCATAGGCGACTTGTTGCTGGTGATGTCTGGTGAGGACCTGCTTTACATTAGGCCTACAAGCCCTGAGTCCAGCCTCTCTCAGCCTATTGCGGACAGTCTGAGCACTGATGGAGGGATTATGCATTCCTGGTGTAACTCGGGCAGTTGTTGTTGCCATCCTGTACCTGTCCTGCAGGTGTGATGTTCAGATGTACCAATCCTGTGCAGATGTTGTTACACGTGATGCCACTGCGAGGACAATCATCTGTCCATCCTGTATCCCTGTAGCGCTGTCTTAGGCGTCTCACAGTACAGACATTGCAATTTATTGCCCTGGCCACATCTGCAGTCCTCATGCCTCCTTGCAGCATGCCTAAGGCACGTTCACGCAGATGAGCAGGGACACTGGGCATCTTTCTTTTGGTGTTTTCCAGAGTGAGTAGAAAGGCCTCTTTAGTGTCCTAAGTTTTCATAACTGTGACCTTAATTGCCTTCCGCCTGTAAGCTGTTAGTGTCTTAACGACAGTTCCACAGGTGCATGTTCATTAATTGTTTATGGTTCATTGAACAAGCATGGGATACAGTGTTTACACCCTTTACAATGAAGATCTGTGAAGTTATTTGGATTTTTACGATGTATCTTTGAAAGACAGTTTACATGAGCTATAAGCATGTTATATAATACATTATCTAACCCAACAGCCTATATACTATATTGTGATTGTTAGAAGAGAATTTGGCTGTAGAGATTCTTTCCCCCTCTAATTCCTCCTCGCACATCAAAACATACCTCTCACTCTTTGTGCAACACAACGTTCATCACAATAACAACAGCAAGCCCTCAGAAACACTTTAGCTTCCCATTATGAAAAAGGATAACTGCTTCATGCAATAACTCTCCCTGCGGCAAGCCATTCAATAACACTAGCACACATTAAAGCAGAGCACTGCTTTCTACACAACAATGTTTAGCTCCAAGGATGCCCCGCCCTCGCCAAATACTACAGTGGTGTTTTCTGACTAGATGCTGCATTTTAGTGACCATTTTCAGGAACTGGGTCACACTTGTGGCAATATACAAGTAACTGCCAAAATAAAGGAAACACATGAGTAAATGAGAGTTCTGGTGGCTCGGTTCTGGTGTGGGGTGCATTTTCCTGACATGGTTTAGGTCCTCTCAACCCCTTGGAAGGCAAGGTAAACTAGTAATTTCTATCCTGACGGGAGTGGTCTCTTCCAGGATGACCACGCCCCCATCCACAGGGCGTGAGTGGTCACTGAATGGTTTGATGAGCATGAAAACAATGTAAAGCATATACCATGGCCGTCTCAGTCACCAGATATCAACCCAATTGAACACTTATGGGAGATTCTGGAGTGTCGCCCGAGAGCGTTTTCCACCACCAACAACAAAACACCAAATTATGGAATTTCTCGTGGAAGAATGGTGTCTCATCCATCCAAAAATTCCAGACACTGGTAGAATCTATGCCAAGGTGCATTGAAGCTGTTCTGGTGGCTTGTGGTGGTCCAGAGTCCTATTAAGACCATTTATGTTTGTGTTTCCTTTATTTTGGCAGTTATATGTACATTACCTTTTGCTTTAAAGGGGAAATCAGCAGTTGCTACATCCATTTTTGGACATAAATTAATTATACGTACCCATTGATTCTTGAAGAATATAAATGCCTCATGAACTTATTTCAAATGTCATACCCCAATATTTGTAAACAAAGTAAATGTAAACAAACACTAAACATGGTTAAAACTATAAATGTTGATATCATGGATAGTCAGTCCTTACATCCATGTCTACAAATTTGAGAGTGGCTACATTTCTCCAGCCCCATACCTCAGCCTTTTACCGAAACAGGGGCGGGGAGACGCTTTGTTATTGTTTCAACTACTAATTGCTGCTTTAAACTATCAGGAATTATTTGACAATTCAGAGGAAAAAAATTACAGAACAAATCTTTCTGCTCAAAACCAATGAACTATGATCTTACAAGACAGAATCCGAAAATACGTATTTTAGAATAATTTATTTAGTTCTACAGTGCATTCGGAAGGTTTTCAGACCCCTTCCCTGTTTCCAAATGTTGTTACGTTACAGCCTTATTCTAAAATGGATTGAATTATATTCCATCTACACACAATACTCCAAATTGACAAAGCGAACAGTTGACATTTTTGCACATTTATTACAAATAAAAAAACAGAAATACCTTATTTACATAAGTCTTCAGACCCTTTGCTATGGGACTAGGAATTGAGCTCAGGTGCATCCTGTTTCCATTGATCATCCTTGAGATGTTTCCATTGATCATCCTTGAGATGTTTCTACAACTTGGAGTCCAACTGTGTTAAATTCAATTGACTGGACATGATTTGGAAAGGCACACCCCTGTCTATATAAGGTCCCACAGTTGACAGTGCATGTCAGAGCAAAAACCAAGCAATGAGGTCGAAGGAATTGTCCGTAGAGCTCCGAAACAGGATTGTGTCGAGGCAGAGATCTAGGGATGGGTACCAAAAAAATTCTGCAGCATTGAAGGTCCCCAAGAACACAGTGGCCTCCACCATAATTGTAGGTAGGCTAAGTTGATCCTGGTGATGAAAAGGTTGTTACTGTCATGCAGCTGAGACTATAAGAAAACTAAATCAGGAAGCACCAGTGACTTGGTCAATAAAGAAGTGGTCAGATTACTCAGATGCTAAGCTACAGGACTGTTTTGCTAGCACAGACTGGATTATGTTCCGGGATTCTTCCGATGGCATTGAGGAGTACACCACACCAGTCACTGGCTTCATCAATAAGTGCATTTATGACATCATCCCCACAGTGACTGTATGTACATACCCCAACCAGAAGCCATGGATTACAGGCAACATCTGCACTGAGCTAAAGCGTAGAGCTGCCACTTTCAAGGAGCGGGACTCTAACCCGGACCCTTATAAGAAATCCCGCTATGCCCTCAGTCGAACCATCAAACAGCCAAAGCATCAATACAGGACTAAGATTGAATCGTACCACACCGGCTCAGACGCTCGTCGGATGTGGCAGGGCTTGCAAACTATTACAGACTACAAAAGGGAAGCACAGCGGCGAGCTGCCCAGTGACACAAGCCTACCAGACGAGCTAAATGACTTCTATGCTCGCGTCGAGGCAAGCAACACTGAAGCATGCATGAGAGCATCAGCTGTTCAAGACGACTGTGTGATCACGCTCTCCGTAGCCGATGTGAGTAAGACCTTTAAACAGGTCAACATTCACAAGGCCGCAGGGCCAGAAGGATTACCAGGATGTGTACTCCAAGCATGCACTGACCAACTGGCAAGTGTCTTCACTGACATTTTCAACCTGTCCCTGACTGAGTCTGTAATACCTAAATGTTTCAAGCAGACAGCCATAGTTCCTGTGCCCAAGAACACTAAGGTAACCTACCAAAATGACTACCGATCCATAGCACTCACATCTGTAGCCATGAAGTGCTTTGAAAGGCTGGTCATGGCTCACATCAACACCATTATCCCACTCCAATTTGCATACCGCCCCAACAGATCCACAGATGATGCAATGTCTATTGCACTCCACACTGCCCTTTCCCACCTGGTCAAAAGGAACTCCTACGTGAGAATGCTATTCATCAATTACAGCTCAGCGTTCAACACCATAGTGCCCTCAAAGCTCATCACTAAGCTAAAGACCCTGGCACTAAACACCTCCCTCTGCAACTGGATTCTGGACTTCCTGTAAAAATACAAATAATATTATACTCACTCAGCTGTGCCTCATAAGTAATACAACAAATTATCTATTACCAGTGTGATCATACACCTAAAATTTGAAAATATAATTTCTAAATGGTCTGAGAAGAACAGCATTGGCAGGGCAAACCAGGCATAGCCAACACGCAGTGATAAAGTATTGGGCCAATAGCCTACTGCACAAACCTCATTGAAAACAGAACTGTTTTTAATGAGTTAAAAAATGTAAGCCTATGCAACATTAAGTCATGTTTTTCTTCTTTTTTTTTTTATCTGAGCGGTAGATCTCAGCTTGCATTTTAAATCATAAAGTGATGTTCAATCAGAAAAGGTCAGTGACCACTGGTACAGTATATTGTGTTTACTCAAAGTAAATGGTTCTCAGGTGCCGTCTTTAGAACCCCCTTAAAACTATCCAATTAGACCAGAACACGTCAGTTTGAGTAGACTTAACCTGACAAGAGATCACAACAAGACTAAACATGCTCTTTGCAAATAGTCAACAGGATGGGAGCTGCCTGACAAATGTGTTGTAGGGAAGGTAACAAAGAGCCCCAAATGGTGTGTCCCCCTTCAGCCTACCTCATTCTAGCCAGCTAGCAGAATCATTCAGAAAAAACGCCTGCAAGAGCAGTGCAGTGTGTTACAACATCTGATGCTAGTGCCTCAGACCATATTTATTTACTCACCAGATCAGTCATTCGTGTCAGTCTAAAAATGTCTATGGATAAAAATGAATTCCCTGTCTTATCTCTAGAAATAGCTCCAGATACTGGTATGTGCACCATAAAGGAGGACATCATTAAAATGGTGGGGTGGTATTCTTCGCTATGCAACTGTGGCACCTAGTGGACAAAGACGGACTTAAAAGTCAAACATTTACAATTATGTTACCTTTTTTTGCATTTCTTAGTCTACTTCGTTACCATAACAAACCTACCTGAAAAGCATTCAAAGAAAAGTCCAACAAAATACAGTCAGAATCACAATGACATCCAATGACAACTCATGCAACACAGTTAGAAATAGACTGAATGGTACTTGCATGTCCCGATGTTTGAAGTTAACGCAAGTTTTTGCACATTCAAGGCTAAGCCCTAGATATTTACTGAGAAGTTAGCTAGCTCATCCATAGGATGTCGCCGGATGTGTGACTTATGTTACTCCAGTGTATTCATTGTACTGGAACAGTAGAGGGCACTACTACTGGAGTCAACTATGGTCATGTCCATGTAAAAGGACCCATGAGCACCAACATGTGAAGTTTATAGAAGCATGTCAAATTGAGTGTCAAATGAAAGCTAAGTCTATATTCTTGGGAAATTAAGGTATATACACATTTTGGATCCATTTTCCATCCTAAAAATGTGGAATAAGCAAAGGCTTTGATTTGTGGTCAAACAGATGGAAAAGGGGTCTTAGAAAACATCTACCAGAAAAAACTACCGCAAATACATCAAAACACAATGATGTAGAAGTACAGGGCCCTGCCAACTAATATCAACACTTATTAAGTTTTGGATAGATTGTTCTGCCTTCTGTAAGCACATTGCCTTGTGCCTTAAAAGTCTGTTACCCAAAACCCACATATCTTTAAGTTATTTTCTCATTTCTCTCCCTCTTGAGGCGGGAGGATAATGAAAGATAACACAAGTAAAAGGTAGACCTAAAAATGAGTGTTTTAACTGATATCAATTGTTTATGTATTATTAAGTGATTAAAACTCAATTCCGTTACCAACGGTACTTCCGAAAAAAAGAATTGGTAACGGAATTTCTGTAATTGAACTGGCTACAATGGGAAGTCATAGTAGTCACAGGAACAGCTGGGTTCCCAAGTTTGGATAGCACAGTAGAGTATAGAAGAGTTGAGTACACTATAATGTACTGTTTCATACTGAAGTATAATGTACTATACTCTACTGAGCTTTACTGTACTCTACTGAGCTCTACTGTTCTGTACTTTAATGTCCAAACTTGTGAAACATAGACGTCTATGATTGGTTCAGATTTGGTCCGGTCGAACCACATTGGTCTTGTTTGGGGGCAGAGCTAATTAAAATAATACCCAGTGTGTAGAATAATACCCAAATATGCAAAGAAGGATCATCAAAAAGAAAGAAAGGAGGACCAAGGCACTCTTCATATAATTAATTAAAATGCCTTTATTAGTATGGCATGTTCAATAGAAACAAAGTTGTTTAAAAACCGACGCGTTCGGCTGCATGGCCTTCATCAGGGAGTAGGCCATGCAGCCGAAACGCGTCGGTTTTTAAACCAACTTTGTTTCTACTGAACATGCCATACTAATAAACGCATTTTAATTTATTATATGAAGAGTGCCTTGGTCCTCCTTTCTTTTTGATGACCAATTTACCCCTTTTACCCAAGATCACCTTCTATCTACCAAAATATACTATAGTGTACCTTAGTAGCGCTTCCCTTCCTCCTCTTTCTACTATGCAAAGAAAGATATTGCATATTTATACATTTGTGTACCTATTTAGGATACATCACCATGAAGAGAATGACATTCACATCCATAACTATGCATTTCTGTGTGGTACAGATCAGGGACCCATGATGTCATTCCGTTACCGCAATTCCATTACAGGATTGTAAACCACTTCACCTACTGTGGTTCAATAACCAAATGTTGTTGTTGTTTAAGTCGAGGTGTCATGTCATAGCAGACACCCCATTGTTCCTGCAGACATGTTGAATCTTCATTTGGAGCAGTTATTTCACAGAAAACAGACACATGAAAAACTGAGGGAGATTTTATAGACATTCTGTTACCAAACTTTGCATCTGCACAATTCTTCCAGTAAATGTGTGACACACACAGGTGTCTAATCATGGCCTGATATCATTGGTTAATTCTCAAATGTAAAAATAACATACCAAAAACATGAATGGATAGCATACGATCATAGATACAATTTGGCTACATAGGCCTACAAACATTTACAATGCTGCCTGGATCTTTAATTGAAAGACTCTTGCTCCCGTCGGTCTCATTTACTGAAGGGAGCAAGAGTCTTTAAATTAAAGATCCAGGCAGTCTCTCGTTTTATCAATAAATTGTCCCTTCGGTCTCAAGGTAGACTTTGATCTGAAGCCATTCTTGTGATTTTGCCATTGTAAATGTTTGTAGGCCTATGTAGCCAAATTGTATCTATGATCGTATGCTATCCATTCATGTTTTTGGTATGTTATTTTTACATTTGAGAATTAACCAATGATATCAAGCCACACCCGGCCATGATTAGACACCTATGTGTTTCCTTTGACACTATATAAACTAGTCACCCTGCAGTGTTTGTCATTATACCCTGATGAAGACAGCTTGTATGCCCAAACCTTGGTCATTAGGTTATTAAATTATTGCATCTGAGCTCCTAGAGTGTGCGGCTCTACTTTAATTTTTCAATTGTTAAACTTTTAAATCAATTGTTTTTGTTTGGCATACATTTTAAGAGTCTCGGCGCAATTCTGTTACCTTGGGATTGCCCCTATCCAAAAGCAGTATTACTGGGGGATGATCCTGCTTAAAGGATTTGAGCGCATTCCCCACTGGAAATACTTCAGAGATCAGAAAGGAACCCCATGACCACAACATAATGACTCTCACAGGCATTGTCTACACCTGAGTCTGATCCACCTTTCTCTCAGAGAGATCAAGAGCGAGAGAGGGGGAGGGAGAGAGAGAGCACTATCTCATCCCATCCTGCTCACCTGTTTTGTGTCTAGATTCTAAGTCTAAGACATGTTGATAGATACTCAACCTGAGCCATATAATGAGGCCTAATGTTCATTAGGCCTTTATGTTAATAATAAAACATATGGCCAAATAATTATTTGAAATAAAATACAATTGTATTTGTTCAAACAAGAAGGTCCTACATAGGCAGTCCAACCCCATTAGGTGGCAGCACTGAACCAGGTTGTTGTAAAAAGGTAAGCTACCATTCTTTTTAACATTACCAAGTAAAGTACTGAATGATGAAGGGAAAAAATGTAAATGCCTTTGTGTGTGTACACGTGTGTGTCTGAGAGAGAGAAAGGGGGGGGGGGGGGGGGCAAGAGAGAGGCCAGGAAACAACCTGCCTGGAGGTGTGAGCCCAACCCAGCTGGCAGGGAAACAGTGGTCTGATGAGAGAGGAGATTTACGAGGAGCTGTGACACGTAGCGCCCTCCTCCTGCCTGCAGAGACAGAGTCCACACGGAACACACCACTGACTCCCCCACACAGCAGCCAGAGCCAGGGTAGAGGAACAGAACAGTACCAGAGCACTACATTATCACCTTAATGCTGCTGGGCTGTTCTTCTGCTCATCTTTGTAGAGAAACAAAGGCTGTTTCTTTTTTTATCTGATGAATTCAACTACCGGTAATTGTGTTGCGGGAATAGGTGTGTAGATGTATGCTAGTGTGTCACAGGAGTGGGTCATTTGATAACTGTGTAATTTTATCCTCAGACAAATTACTACTACAAAGGCTCTAGAGACCTTCATGTTACCATAGGTGGATGAGGCAGACTAGATGAAGGAACAGTTTAAAGGATGGGTGTCCTGGTAGGTGAGGGGGTTCCCCTTTCTGCCTCCTCCTACCCCTGACTACTAGTCAACAACACAGATGTAAGGGTGCATGGCTCTTCCTTGGGCCTTGATGCCCTATAAAAGACCAGAGACCACAAGTACAGTAACTGAAAGATAATAGCGAGGAAGGAACATTGTCACGTGGTTAAGAGCAAACACTTTGAGAATGTTGGACTCTATCAATGATGACCCAAGTGCTGCACTGTGGTTGGCAGTGTTCTGCACTGGGACTCAAACACAATACAGTCCTTGATGCAATGTGATTCAGCAGCAATGCCTCATCTCTTACCGCTCCAACTCCAACCCACTTTTATCCGACAGAAAAGGAGAGGTAGTCTACAGCAGCGGGCACTGTAAAAACACATCAGGACAACACTTTGCTTTTGTGGAGTTTGACAGGTAGATACAGTGCCTTCAGAAAGTGTTCAGACCCCTTGACTTTTTCCACATATTGTTACGTTTTACAGCCTTATTCTAAAATGTATCAAATATACTTTTTTTCAGCAATCTACACACAATAAGGAAAACAGTTTTTGTAATTTTTGCAAATGTATGAAAAATAAAAAGCAGATATCTTATTTACATAAGTATTCAAACCTTTTGATATGCGGCTAGAAATTGAGCTCAGGTGCATCCTGTTTCCATTGATCATCCTTGAGATGTTTCTACAACTTGATTGGAATCCAACTGTGGTAAATTTAAGTGATTGGACATGATTTGGAAAGGCACACCTGTCTATATAAGGTCCCACAGTTGACAGTGCATATCAGAGCAAAAACCAAGCCACGAGGTTGAAGGAATTGTCCATAGAGCTCGGAGAAAGGATTGTGTCGAGGGCACAGATCTGGGAAAGGGTACCAAAAAATGTCTGCAGCATTGAAGGTCCCCAAGAACACAGTGGCCTCCATCATTCTTAACTGGAAGAAGTTTGGAACCACCAAGATTCTTCCTAGAGCTGGCAGCCCAGCCAAACTGAGCAATTCGCGGAGAAGTGCCTTGGTCAGCGAGGTGACCAAGAACCCGATGGTCACTCTGACAGAGATCCAGAGTTCCTCTGTGGAGATGGGAGAACCTTCCAGAAGCACACTCATCTCTGCAGCACTCCACCAATCAGGCCTTTATGGTAGACTGGCCAGATGGAAGCCACTCCTCAGTAAAAGGCACACGACAGCCCGTTTTCCAATAGGGATCCTAAAGGACTCTCAGACCATGAGAAACATGGTTTCTCTGGTCTGGTCTGATGAAACCATGAAACCAAGGTTGAACTCTTTGGCCTGAAAGCCAAGCGTCACGTCTGGAGGAAACATGGCACCATCCCTACGGTGAAGCATGGTGGTGGCAGCATCATGCTGTGGGGATGTTTTTCAGTGGCAGGGACTGGGAGTATAGTCAGGATCAAGGCAAAGATGAACGGAGCAAAGCACAGAGAGATCCTTGATGAAAACCTGCTCCAGAGCACTCAGGACCTCGGAAGGTGAACCTTCACCCCAGTCTAACAGGAAAACGACCCTAAGCACACAGCCAAGACAATGCAGAAATCGCTTCGGGAGAAGTCTCTGAATGTCCTTGAGTGGACCAACCAGTGCCCGGACTTGAACTTGATCTAACATCTCTGGTGAGACCTGAAAATAGCTGTGCAGCAAAGCTCTCCATCCAACCTGATAGAGCTTGAGAGGATCTGCAGAGAAGAATGGGAGAAACTCCCCAAATACAGGTGTGCCAAGCTTGTAGTGTCATACCCAAGAAGACTGACTCAAGGCTGTAATCGCTGCCAATGGTGCTTCAACAAACTACTGATTAAAGGGTCTGAATACTTATTTAAATGTTATTTTAGTTTTTTTTTATTTCTAATACATTTGCAAAAATGTATGAACACCTATTTTTGCTTCATCATTATGGGTTATTGTGTGTAATACATTTGAGAATAAAGCTCTAAAGTAACCAAATTTCAAGCGGTCTGAATACTTTCTGAACGCACTGTATACAGCCTAGATTTCCCACGTCTCATATAGGGCTCTTTTTTTCCTTTTTCTTTTCTACCACCTAGGCTACGGCTACACCGGATAGTAGGTCTGAAGTGATGTAAACACTACTCTATTGCTACTTTGAAAACATGCCTGTCAGCCTGTCTAGAATAAAGAGATGTGTGTGATGTTTCTGCTCTGATTGGAGAGAATAAAAGGAGGAATGTTTGTGATAAAGCACTCATTCTCTACTGTAGAAAATGACAACGCACAGGTCGTGTATGCCTGCTAAAATGTAGTCTGGAGAAATACAACATTTGTAATAACAATGTTATAGGCTAAATGTAAAAAAATATATTTCCCATGTATCTACAGCCAACCTACCAAGTGACTTTGGCAGAATGTAGTGCTGAGCCATTAAACTCATTAACCAGCATCAGTTCAAACACCTGAACTCATCATGAGAGGCCAGTGGCTCATGGGTCTGTGTACCCACATCCATACCAACACATGCAGTCAGAGGCGGCCCTAGCTTTTTGGGTTCCCTACGCAAAATTTTGTTACGTTTTATTTACAATAAGTGTCTGCAAAATGACAACACATTATTTACCATTAATTTCTATTGGGCACAAAATAATCTCAAACACAACCAAAACAAACCACAAATGCCTCCAACACATTTGTAGAGTCACAAGCTTGATGTAGTCATTGTGTGCTATGAATATGGGACCAAATACGTAACTTTTGACTACTTTAATACACATAAGTGAATTTGTGCTAATACTTTTGGTCCCCTAAAATGGGGGGACTATGTACAAAAAGTGCTGTAATTTCTAAATGGTTCACGCAATTTGGATGCAAATACCCTCAAATTAAAGCTGACAGTCTGCGCATTAAACTCAGTCATTGTATCATTTCAAATCCAAAGTGCTGGAGTACAGAGCCAAAACAACAAAATTGTCACTGTCCCAATACCTTTGGAGCTCAATGTATATTGGAAATCGATCTGTGGCCTACAGAAGGGGGGCCGCCAGTTGCCCATCCCTGATGTATAGGATGAGTAATTGAGACCTGGGTGTGTAAGCTTACACCACCAGAGTGATTGGCATGCATGATTCTATTCATAAACTGAGACAAGTCGCTCTCCTCCTCCTAGGTGTATTCAATGGCTTTAAACAGCTGACTAAGAGCATATCAAAAACGTTGCTATGGTTCCTATGGCAAGACCTCTGTTTAGTTCATGTTTGCTTGTCGGTAGATGTTGAAATAGCTCTTGGCCCGAGAAAGTATATTCCTGCTTAGACATGTTACATTAATTGTCTAAAAGTGTTGCAAAACGAACATTGAAGATTTTGAATGCAGCCCAAAATGGCCAAACAGTGGTGAACACCACTTCTGATGTGAATGCATTGTATTGATGCTGGTGTGCCGCATAGCATCATCAATAATTAACACAACAACATATACATCAAAACAATGTTATTAGCAATATCCTTTTTAATTACACAATGCCATCATTTTGCTTACCTAAATATTTGATGTGGAACCCTCGCGGAGGATTGAGAGACCTCCTCATCCATCCCTCTCTGAGAACCTCCAGGTGATCCTCTTTACCCTGGATCAACAGCACGTGCTCGTCAATCCAGCCCAGGAAAAACGTGTCCGATATGGCGTCAGATATTCTTTGATTCCAAACGTGCTGTGTGTTCTCAGCTTTAAAATCCGCAAAAATCTCATAACCGGTGTGATGGCGCGGCAATTCGTCGCTCTCAGACACACCAGTCGAATCACCCTTGCCTATCCGAGTCAATACGATGGCCAGGGAGTGCGGCGCTATCTGCAGAAAAGACTCCATTGTCGAGTTGTCCTAAGTCGTGAACGTTAAGTCATGAACAACATCAAACATGACACCATTCCGTTTTATACATAAATCCGAGTAGGGTAGCTAGGCAGACGACTTTGTTCTGTAACGAAGACATAGCACACATTCCACAGTAGGCTACACAGCTCCTATTTTTTCTATCCAGCCTCGTCAAGGCAACGTACCTGTCTGATGTTTTATGTCGAACGTACTCCTCCAATAAATCGAAATGACATCCAAGTCTCAACCCAGGACGAATTGTATCGAATTCGACTACAAATTGGTAGCTAATAATTTAATCTAACAGAGAACGGTTACCGATGATTCGATCTCGTGGGACACCTGTCCTTACTGCACCGCACTCAAGCTCGTGCCATCGCCTATTGTATATTGAAGGTAAATCCCTTCTTACCTTGCTAGCAAAGGGAGTCCAATTTCAAGGTACCGGTGATCTTTCTCCAACAGGCAAGGTAAAATCCTTGCAGAAATCCTCAGGCGGGCCTCCAAGGTGTTATTACGCCACCTGCAGGCTGCTGTTCGCAGATAAACTTGAGTAAAGGTTGTTTCTTGTTGCACAGTACAGCTGGTGCCAGCCAACCAGACAAAATTACCACTGTTCAGGCATAGGGCCTATAAAATAGATTATGTAGCTGTCCATGAACAAAACCCCTAAACTTATTGAGAAGATGCAAATTAACAACTTTTATATCTCTTCTAGCTCTACTGTTCTAAAAAAAATGGTTGGCACCCCATCCGTCCATTTCAATTGTGTTTATTGGAAACCAGTGTATTAAACCAGTGCATTGTCACCTATACAAGATTATCTAGTAAGGTAAAGTTTGGCTACTCTATGTGTGACTCATCCTAACACAATGTGTACATACATGCCAAGCACTCAACACGTGTCCTATGGTTGGAGGGCATATATGAGGGAGGTAATCATATATAACTCACCTTACCTCTCTTGACTTTTGGGGGGTCTAAGTCAGCCTATGAGCAACCCTATTGGTTTAGGTATTACCACATGCTGGTCCCTTTTGGTCCTGCACCTGACCTAGGCCAGCGATCAGTTGTCATGAGCCCGAGGAGCATCAGACAGACGTGAGACTGCCCACACAGCCGGAATAGACCAAAGTCAGTCCTTACAGTGTAGATAAGTCCTTACAGTGTAGATAAGTCAGTCCTTACAGTGTAGATAAGTCAGTCCTTACAGTGTAGATAAGTGAATTCAGTGAAGGGAATACAGTGAAGCAAAAGTCCATACTTTCTCTACAGTACAAATATGACAGATTTATTACAGTCTAGAATGTTTAACAGATGATATCTGTCAGGTGTATGGTGTTATTACCCCTGAAATCTAAAGAGTGAGTGGGTGAAATGTCTGTCCATGCCAGATTCAAACCAGATTAAAAAAGATAACTAAAATACCTCCCAGATAGGCCTTTTTGGCAGGATGCCAGGGTAGTGTATCGTAACATGTTGTTTCCCTTACTTGGTTCAGGTTTCTCTTGGACATGTTCCTGGATTTTCCTCTCTAAAGGGCACTGATATAAAGAGCATATGGAAATAGTATAAATTTCAAAGCTGTGGTGAGAAAAACAGGCTCACACCTGGATTGAGCTCCCACCAGGAAGAAAGTGCCAACAGCAGGCTGATATGATAGCACAATAAGTGATCAGATGACTTTGATTGCCATCTCTGCCCCTAAAATCACGTACTTTACCATGAAAAGGTGAACGAGAGTTCAGTACAAAGAGAAGACTGCACGTAAGCAAGCCGACCCTAACTTCAACCCCTAACGCTAACTTCAACCGCTAACCCTAGATTCATGTCCATATCCCAGTATAACCCTAACCCTAGCTTCATGTCCATATCCCAGTATAACCCTATCTTTCATCCCAGTTCAACCCTAACTTAACCACAACCTTAACCCCAGCTTCATGTCCACATCCCAGTTCAACCCTAACCCTAGTCTTAACCCCAGCTTCATGTCTACGTCCCAGTTCAACCCTAACCCTAGTCTTTACCACAACCTTAACCCCAGCTTCATGTCCACGTCCCAGTTCAACCCTAACCCTAGTCTTAACCACAACCCCAGCTTCATGTCCACGTCCCAGTTCAACCCTAACCCTAGTCTTAACCACAACCCCAGCTTCATGTCCACTTCCCAGTTCAACCCTAGTCTTTACCACAACCTTAACCCCAGCTTCATGTCCATGTCCCAGTTCAACTCTAACTCTAAGGATCCCCCACCTCTTGATTTCCCAGTAACACCATTTGGTTTCTTCTTTCTTCACCTGGATCCTGTTTTCTCCATCACTGACAAAGGGCAGTTCATTTTTCCTATATCTGACAACCTCTGTGGAATGTTTGAAATTCACATAAAGGAATAACAGGCCTTCAACGATGCACATAGTTAGTCTGCATCTCACCAGCAGAGGGGGGTGCATTGTAGATTTAGACCAGTGGTATCCAAACCTTTTCAGCAAGGAGCCCATTTTTATGGCATAAAATAATTTTATTTGTCACATACACGTGTTTAGCAGATGTTATTGCGGGTGTAGCGAAATACTTGTGTTTCTAGCTTCAACAATGCAGTAATATCTAACAATACACACAAATCTAAAGTAAAGGAATGAAGAATATATATATAAATATTTGGACGAGCAATGTCAGAGTGGCATATAATAGGATAGAATACAGTAATCTAGGTTTATACACCGTTCTCCTCTGAAAGCTGATGCTACTTTACCACATCAATATTTTGGTTATTTTTGACAGGTCCTTTCCTTGTACTTACATCCGGGCCAGCACCTACAGTACACACAAGTGATTAAATAAAGAGATAACGTTATTAGTATTAGGTTGTGTGTGTGTAAATGCATGTGTGCGTGTATCAGACTCACCAGCAGTGGACTGTCTGTATTTGGGTGAGGTCCTCTGGCAGGTCAGTCTCCTGTGTCTCAGGCATCAGGTCAGTCTCCTGTGTCTCAGGCATCAGGTCAGTCTCCTGTGTCTCAGGCATCAGGTCAGTCTCTTGTGTCTCAGGCAGCAGTAGATTAATCATCAGGTTAGCAGTCAGTTGGGAGGCCCATCAGGATATAAGGCAGTCCTGTCAGAGGTCCCTGAGGAGCAGCAGAAGTTAACTAAACACACAATTTTGGGATATTGCTTTTTTTAACCAACTCAAGTGTGTCAAGGATACAACGATGAATGCTGCATTACACATCCCCGCAGCAATGTTCCAACATCTAGTGGAAAGCCTTCCCAGAAGAATGCAGGCTGTTATAGCAGCAAGGGGGGACCAACTCCATATTATTGCCCATGATTTTGGAATGAGATGTTCGACGAGCAGGTGTCCCCACATACTTTTCTAGTGTACCTTGTTCATATTCCACAAGTGTTACCAAAATAAACAAAACACATTCTCTATTGTTTGAATTTATTTAGCCAACTCTTTTCAGACACTGCACGAAAGACTATTAGTCATTGTGTGGTGAAGAAGCCTTTACATGTTTCACCAAACTGACATTACTCCTGGTTATCAATCAATCATTACAATTAATTATTAAAACATTACCAACTTACTAGTAAATAAAAAAAATACAAAAACAAAGCAAAAAAAAGGACAGTTTGCCTCACCAGGACAGCTTGCCTCACCAGGACAGCTTGCCTCATTCTTCACCTGTGCATTTCCTTTCTGCTTCAGGCCATCCCGAGAATCCTGGTTCATGCCCATGCTAGAGGGCGAGATAGGACTGTTTAAAGAGGTGGGACAATAGACTGAAAAGGTAAAATGTCTTACAGTAGTATCTCTTGACACGCCTATCTGCCGCTCTGTGACTGGCAACGCAAGTCTAGTGTTAAAAGGATCAAAACCGTAGTGTATCATGGGTAAATTGTGACTGACTGATCTACAAATAATAATAATAATGAGTAGTTATTTATGATGCAAGGTTCTTTGTAGATCAATCAGTCCCCTGCAATGTCGAACAAGCCCAATAACCTGTTAGGGTTTGACCTGGTTGATCATTTCTGGTAGTTCCTCTCCTTTTGTTTCTGGTAGCAAAAAGTTCAACACACCAGTGATGACTGTGGTGGCTCCCATCAGCATGTAGGGTAGTATCTTGTTGTACGTGACTTCAATCAGAAGAAAATGAGACAATTTATTTGAATCCAGAAATCACATAAATGTTAGCAAAATGTTTAGTCAATTGAATATTCGTACACACACGCGACTCACCCATGTAGGCGATGTATGGAGACACAGTGCTACCTATTCTGGTAGCCATCGAGGTGGCACCCAAATCCATATTGTACACCACTGTGGGGAAGCGCTCCGTGCCATACAGATAGAGGAGTCCAAACGCTCCATTGACATCCATTTTCCCAATCATCACCAGGGTCAGAGACAGGGCATGTAGGTCTGACAAGGACAGAAACAAAAAGTACTTTAAAATCACTTATAGTGCAGGCCGATGAAGAATGATGATGATCTAGAGACACTGCAACGTGCCAAAATTAAAGCTGCCAGCAACAAGTTGGGGACCTAGCAATGTTCTGCTTACAGTCCTGCTAGCTCAACCGTTCAGAAGTGATAGTTCTAATTGATGCAAGCCCTCACTTGGCCTGCAGTGGCCATCTTTGTCTTTTGAGACATCAATTTCTTTATGATGGGCAAATTTTTCTGCCATTTTAGGAGATACGGATTGCTGCTTTGCCTGCTTTTGACCAATCCCCTGAGCAAACATACCAAATAATTTACTCATCCAAAGAAACGTAAAAAGTTTGTGAAACTGGCTAAACCCAGGCAGTAGTGTTTTTAGTTTCTGACAGGATGGACATTAAAATCTCAAAGGCACTTGCCCTTTGGTCACTTGCCTAAAAAGGCAAAAATCCTATCTGACATCTCAGTATGCTTAATGCAAGATGGCCGTTTTCGCTGAAGGCAAAAATCTTGAGACACCTGTCTGACACTCAACTGCACTTACCTGACAGTTCTAACAATGTGCTCTTGACTTGCCCAAAGGGTAAGTGCCTTTGAGATTTTAATGTCCATCCCAGCAGAACAACAGTGTTTCTGTCTGAAACTAAAAACAATCTATTTCCTGGGTTTAGCCAGTTTGACAAACCTTTCATGTTTCTTTGGACAAGTACTACTCAATCAGTACCAATGTTGGTATGCCAGTTACTCTTGTTGTGGTCTACAATCTTGCAAAGTTGTATAAAATTGACCAATCGGAAATGGGCATAATATAAATACGGAAGACCTGCAACAATAACAATAGGATGCTAGTAGAACCCCTAATAAAATACTTCCAATAAAGGTCCCACAACAGTTAAAGTGTCTATATAGGGGTATTCTATCCATCTCCTCACTGTGTGCCCTGTAGCCCATCCCTGTGGGTGGTGCGGTGGGAGGGGTCATACCTTCAGGGCTGTGGATGGAGTGGTGGGAGACAGTTTGTGCTGTTCTGTGAAGGGAGTAGTACACAGCGTTGTAGGAGATCTTCAGTTTCTTGGCAATTTCTCGCATGGAATAGCCTTCATTTGTCAGAACAAGAATAGACTGACGAGTTTCAGAAGAAAGTCATTTGTTTCTGGTGCACCGGTTTCAGTGTGTCAATTTCTGCAACGCTGCTGAGGTTTTCACACTCAACAGTTTTATGTGTGTATCAAGAATGGCCCACCACCCAAAGGACAACCAGCCAACTTGACACAACTGTGGGAAGCATTGGAGTCAACATGGGTCAGCATCCCTGTGAAACGCTTTCGACCCATTGTAAAGTCCATGCCCCAACAAATTCAGGCTGTTCTGAAGGCAAAGGTGTGTGGTGCAGCTCAATATTAGGAAGACGTTCCTAATGTTTTGTACAATAAGTGTATTTATGCCTTAGCATTACATGCATCATGTACTCAGTATAACACGCTGTTCCCATGACTTGAATGCAGCAACCTTGAATCATTTGGAGTTGCATCCATTCCCTATGAGGAAGAAAAAAAGTTACTGCATTATTTGCTTCTGTTTTGTCTTGTGTTGTATTACAGCAGGTTGGATATGGCTTGACTCACCAAAGGTAAAAGAAGCACAGTAATTGGCAATCTGTCCCATCCCTACGATAAACTACAAGGCACAGAACATCTTCCAGATGTTGGAGGCAGCCTGCAGTATACTGAAGATGGTCTGGAGTGCCATAGTAGCAAAGAAAATGAACCTCCTACCATACCTGATGAGAAGAGAAAAGTTGCACTTGCTTGCTGTGTGAGCATCATTATTTAATATTGAGAAATCAGAGACTTGCTGTACACTTGATGTACAGCTCTAGAGATATTGGGGCTGCAATAAAAAATAAATCCGTCATATAGTTTTCACTTTAGATGTAGGATCTTAATTTGATCACTCTCGTGTTGCTTAGAATTTTCCTTTACAGCAGGAAATGCAAACTTGTAGTGTATTCGAGGTTTAAAAAGGCTTCTAAAGTTTGTTATTTCCACCTTAAAACTTCAGACTTGATTTGTTGTAACAAAAAAATGTATCAACCCAAAACATTTCCATTAATTATAATTCACATTTCCTGTTGCTGCAGGATTATTTTCCTGCTGTAGCAAATTGTCTCAAATTAAGATCCTAAGCCTGTACGTTGAACTAATGTAGTAAACATTCACTAACATCAAACTGTATAATTGAATATGTCTCATCATGTCTAAATGGTTCCTCATTTAAGCTGCATATTGTGGCATTATGTTTGCTCAGTAGATCCAGTTCGACAAGTCACATCATGTAGACAGTTATAATGATACCCTAGAAGATCAGACTGAGAACACACACCTTCGCCTGTATGAGGTCCTTGGTTTGGGCTCCCGAGTGGTCTAAGGCACTGCATCTCAGCGCAAGAGGCGTCACTGCCGTCGCTGGTTCGAATCCAGGCTGCATCACATCTGGCCGTGATTGGGAGTCCCATAGGGCGGTGCACAACTGGCACAGCGTTGGCCGGGGTAGGCCGCCATTGTAAATAAGAATTTGTTCTTAACTGACTTACCTAGTTCAATAAAGGTTCAATAAAAAATAAATAATTCCAGACACAAGAAATCCGGATAGCACTCTCAAAAATAATATTGTTACGGTGAAAGGAGCAATCCATGCATCGTCACACACCAGATTCCACTGTGGAAAGGCACAATGTGAGAATGATAATGCATCCATTTCCAGAGATCAGGGAAATATGCAAAATCTCAAATATATTTTGATTAACACTTTTATTTATTTTTTTACATGATTCCATGTGTTATTTCATAGTTTTGATGTGTTCACTACTTTTCTACAGTGTAGAAATTTGTAAAAATAAAGACAATTTCTGGAATGAGGTGTCCAAACTTTTGACTGGTACTGTATAATTTTCTTTTGCCCAGAAAACTTTGGGGGTCAAATTACATCGTCCACTGGCTGCCCGTTGTCGATCCCTGCAATAGAGCAACCCTTCATCTCAATGTATTTGCTCATTACCACTGAGCAAATGCTCCAAACATTGTATAAGGTGGGAACTTCCAATGGCACACCAATAAATTGGGAAATTGAAGCAAATATTTAACTTATCCCATGATGAGTCTCATTCCTCATAAATCAGATACCAGGACTGGGGTGAATTCCATTTCAATTCCAGTCAATTTAGAAACTAAACCAAATTCTAATTCCTCATTGAAAAGCATTTAAGAGAACTGGAATTTCAGTATATTTCCTGAATTGACTCCAACTCTGTTAAATACTACTTGAACCACTAGCCATCATCTGCTACTTGACTGTTCTCAGGAAAAGTAGACAGCAGAGTTGGATTTAACCAGTCTAAATGCTGAAACATCACTGAACTTTGAATTCAAGGGCAGGCCTGATGACATCACATCATTACAGTTGGTTCAAGTTAAAACAAGGCATTTGAGAGGCTGTACAATCTTCACAAAAAACTTTAATACTATGCCATCTTAGTTATACTGTATTCATTACATTTGACAGTCAGTGACACACACAATCATAACTCACCAAAATGTTTTAGATTGAAGATTAATGAAGAACAGCATCATTGATCAAGTAAAATGTGAGGGCAATTACTGTGGGTGTGTTAGTAAATTCACTCTGGAGTGCCAGAGTGCGCTCTAATCGTAAATTCAGAGCGTTTCACTCTCGGAGCGTTCAGAGTGCACACTGGAGGCTCTGCTCTGGCCGAGGAGTAGGAATGAGCCGAGCGTTCTGACCTTACAATGGCAAGCATCCAAGCTAACTGGCTGAAGTTGGCTAGCTTGCTAGCTACTTCCAGACACAAATGAGAGAACACCTAACTATTTTACTCACCCTAACAGAGCTGGTTAGGCTTTCATGTTATCCAGAGTATTGGTGACTGTAACTTTACTGGTGGCAACAATTTAACTACACTTTTTGTCTACGTTTACTGACACTGGTCACATTCAGGGTGTGTTGCTCATTCAGAAATCCATCAGTTATTCTGCGCTCTGGCACTCAGACGAGTGTGCTCTGAAATCAGAGTAGATAGCCAGAGTGAATTTACAAACGCACCCTGTGTAACAGCTACATGACATGATAACAAAAGCCTATGGTTTTAGATCTGCAAGCAACAATATGAATCAGTTACGGATCAATCAAGATTATAAAGTAAACTATTGTAGTTAACGCACAAAGCATCCTTTTAAAAGCGTGATTTACAGGAGGTCAAAAAGTGAATGCATCTGTGGTACAACATTTTCCAGTTGAGCCCAATAGGTGAGAGATGCGTTTCAGGTAAACTAGTATTCACTCAGGGGTGGGGTCTTGTTATGGATCTCAAGCCGCTGCAATGGAGGCATCGTCTGCTTGTCGGCCCTGGGGCTGAAATATATATATTTTTTAAGTATTAGGATAGTTTACTGATTTTGCACTACACAGTCTACTCAAACATAATTATATGAACACTTCACTGGTGATTGGAAGGTGAATTTCGGGTTTAAGTTGGTTCATTTTGCAACTGTATTCTATGTAAATATGTTTCAATATTACTGTCAGTTAACAGCGCTGCAGCTAACACAGTTGGATCTACAGAATATGCCATGTGGTTAGGAAGAGCCTAGTGGCTGCTAACATAGAATTAGAATGAATAGAGAAGAAGTCCCCTCATTCTATTTCTTTGGGTTCTAAGCTAAGTGTACCTTGACAAAGATGCGTGAGGGGAGGAAGCGTCGAAGAAGCTGTCCGGACACGGCAGGGAAGCGCAGCAGGCCGATGTTGAGCTGGGGAAGGTTCTGGTACCCTGCCATCAGAGGGTAGAAGTTATACAACATCTCCTGCTCCGCTCCAGGCAGGATCCTCAGACGCACCTGGGGAAACACCGTGACACTAAGGGCATGTAGAGCAAGAGACTGGAGACCGCATGGGTCCTCAAATGGTATGGTGTATTCAAGTCTAATTCTGAATGAAAATCATTGGTACTCTACTACATGTGTTGTTAGGCAGCAGTTTAAATTGGAATAAAAATCATGGTGGAAACTCCAGCCTCAAAACCGACCAGTGTCAAGTCGAACTCTGGCACTCAGTTAAGTTGTACCCTGGGCTTGCATGTTGAACTGACAACAATAAGGAGTGTAGTAGAGAGTTGTCTGCTTGTAACTATTGCACTGTCCTGTACTCAATTTGTCTCAGGTTGTATGGAATCTCACAATAGTACTCAAGATTGTATCAGGCTTGTAGTGGACTCGTCGCTGAGTTGCACAGAAATAGAAACACCAAATCACGGTTGCAGTTAAAGCCAGTGAGTAATATGTTTGTGCTACTTTACAGTTTGTTTGATGTGTTTACCAAGGGGGAGGTGGGGGGGGGGGCATGGAGCAGAGACCTACCTGCTTGAGACCAGAGAACATGAAGGCATCACTGGGTTCCACAGACATCTCCACGTCCTGGACCAGCCCCGTCCGGTTCTGGATGTGGTACCTCACTGGCATAGACTCACGCACCCTTCCAAACGACGGCAGCTCTGTAACCACCAAACACAGGGAACCATTGTTATCTACATCTGAATGGGACAGAAAAACTGGAAAAAAGACATATTCATTATTTTTAGACTCAACTGTGAAAATAATACATAATTCAGATCAAGTCATGCTGTACCTGCATGAACATATAGAGGAATGGTCTCCACCATCACATGGGGGAGGGTGGCAACAGTCGTCACAACAGGTGCATCTGCACACCAAGATTTCCTGAAATAGCAATACAAATGTAATGAGTTAAAGCTTCAGGAAAAGAAAATGTCTTGACTTTGTGAATTTCCCATTGTGCTTGACAGGAGGAGAAATGTCAGAGTGGAAAAGAGGAGAATGGCCGACTGGAGTCAAGCAGACACACCTCTTCCAGGAGATGAGGTACTGTCCAGACGCCACGCTGCTCGTCCCGTTGAGCACAGGGGGACACTGAAGGCTGAAACACTCGCTGGCACATTCCCCTGTCTGCAGCACCACTGGTGGAAAACAACAACCAAACCTGAAGGTTAGGCAACAAGGAACTCAGGTGTGTTTCTATGCTACAAACTACTAATACACACTGAAACTACAACGACTGGGGTCATTCGAATATATGGTCTTAGATGAGAGCTGTTGAGGCTTCCCCTGCAGAGCTATGTCAGAGGGAGCTTTAGTGTGCATCCCAAATTCCCTATATAGTGCACTACTTTTGACCACTTTAGAGGGAATAGGGTGCCAACTGGGACGCGACCATAGAGGCGGTGGTGTCATACCCTGCTCCACCTGGGACTGAGGCTGGTCCATGGCAGCCATGGTGGGGGCCAGCTGCAGCTGGCTGGTCACGAGGTGGACAGGCCAGGGGGACGCACTCAGGATGTCCGTCATCAGCAGAAAGGGGATGTCCACATACACTCTATCCAGGTGCTCAAACTGAAACACAACATGATCCATTATCACTGAAGTCGCTGCACTGACAAGCACTGACTTACCAACATTGAACATTCAACACCACATTAAAACTGCGCCCAAAACACCATTAAAACAGCACTCAAAACTACATTTGCACAACAATGCCAACAACATCAATAGAGGGAAAAGAAGTTAAACCTTTGTGGATACAAACTTCACAGCAACTTCAAATGGAACAACGGTTTCTATGGTAACGGTTTCATCCTACAAAAAAGAAAGCTATGGTCAACAAACAGTTAATTTCATACATATTTATGGACACAAGTCACAAATACGGAAACTACCAATGAGTGAGGTTTCAGTGCACAAACTCACTTTGTGACACCTGCAGGTGATGTCTTTGCCCTCCACCTTGGTGCTCAAGGCATAGGCAACATGGAACAGGAAGATTCTGGCTCCAGTGGTGACACAGCGAACATACAGACACTTCTCAACCTGTTCAATAGAGAACGATTAGTACAAACAACACACTGCTGATGTCCCTCAAGAGATCTCAGTAAAATAAGGGGGGCTGGTTTCCCAGACACAGATGAAGCCTTGTCCTGGCAGCAAAAAGCTATATTAATGGAGATTCTCCATTGGCCATGCTTTTTTCATGATGGACAGTGAGGTTGTGCAGGCCTGAGGGTGGGTGGGGGATGTACCTTTTCTCCCGGCTGGAGGTCTCCAATGGCAATGTCTGGAAGCAGTGCAGGATGGGATTCGTCACACATCTCCAAACCGTTCAGGGTCACATGGGTGGACTGTGTGAGGTTTGCATCCTGACCTTAACAAGGTGGTGGGACAAATATCAAAGCTTGTGATACCTAACCAATGTATGTCAGTGTTTTCTCAATGCTGTAAGATCCATAGAAATCGAATTCCTTGAACTGAGATTTCCCATTTAAGTCCCATTCTGAGAATTCTGTTTCCATGGTTCTATCCTGTGTCAAGCAGTTTCTGGTTCTGTAGTTGTGAACTACAGGAAAAAGAGGACCGAACACGCCCCCATTCTCATCGACTCGGCTGCAGTGGAGCAGGTTGAGAGCTTCAAGTGCCTTGGTGTCCACATCACCAACAAACTAACATGGTCTAAACACAAAAAGACAATCGTGAAGAGGGCATGACAAAACCTATTCCCCCTCAGGAGACTGAAAAGATTTGGTATGGGTCCTCAGATACTCAAAAGGTTCTATAGCTGCACCATTGAGAGCATCCTGACTGGTTGTATCACTGCCTGATACGGCAACTGCTCAGCCTCCGACTGCAAGGAACTACAGAGGGTAGTGCGAATGGCCCAGTACATCCCTGGGGCCAAGCTTCCTGCCATCCAGGACCTCTATACCAGGTGGTGTCAGAGGAAGGCCCTAAAAATTCTCAGACTCCAGCCACCCTTGTCATAGACTGTTCTCTCTGCTACCCTGGTACCGGAGCGCCAAGTCTAGGTCCAAGAGGCTTCTAAACAACTTCTACCCCCAAGCCATAACACTCCTGAACATCTAGTAAAATGGCTACCCATACTATTTGCATTGCCCCCCCACCCCCTCTTTACACCACTGCTACTCTCGGTTGTCATCTATGCATAGTCACTTTAATAACTCTACCTACATCTACATACTACCTTAAATAACCGGTGCCATCGCACATTGACTCTGTATCAGTACCCCCCTGTACATAGTCTCGCTATTGTTATTTTACTGCTGCTTTTTAATTACTTGTTACTTTTATCTCTTATTCTTATCTGTATTTTTTTTTAAACTGAATTGTTGGTTAGGGGCTCGTAAGTAAGTATTTCACTGTAAGGTGTATTCGGCGCATGTGACTAATAAAATTTAATTTGATTTGATCCTGTGCTGCGTCAAACAATTCTGGTGTGATGCCGCCTACCTGGTTTGAGTCCGGCAGTAAGTTTGACGTCTTTGGTCACTGTCTCCTCGTTGGACTGGATGGAGACAGTGATGCGGTACATCTCGTTGTTCAGAGCAGGGGGCTCGTGACTCAGCTGAACAGAGATCTTGGGAATGCGAGAAATTATCCTGAAGAACAAAACACATTGTCAGATTAGGATGACGCACCGTCTGTAACCAACTCAACTATGTTTTGAACTTGTTTGTATGAAAAAACTGAGGGCGACTTTTCCTCTATGCTGTGAGCTAATTACCTTAGTTTTAACTGGTTAGTTTAACCAGAGATTTAGTAAACAATGCGATACACACAATGGCAAGGTACAGCATCACAGCTCCCGTTACTTAGAATGTTGCAGTGCGTTATGGAAAATGTCTCTCTACCTTGGTGTGCAGACAGTGAAGCATGTCATTCTTGGATCTTGTAAATCAGTGACGTGACATAGTGTGATTAAACTGAACACTATGGAGACTCACATGGTGCTGGCCTGGATAGACACGGTGTCCCATTCCACATGCTGCTCTGGGACACGCCCCCTGCTCTTAAAGGACCTGGCCGCCAGCAGAGCTTCGTGGGACGAGGCAGCATCTCCTCCCCCGCCTCGCCAGTTGAGGAAGACGCAGCGGCCGTTATCACTGCCCAGCATCAGGTCCACCGCTGTGATCTAACACACACACAAAGTTAAACACACAAAGCTATACACACAGTGTGCACAAATCCATAAGATAGATCACAGGTAAAAAGGTGATGCTCTTCATCTCTCTTGGTTATGTTAAATCTGTGTGTCTGCTATGCCAGTACAGCACAGTTTACGACACCCTGAGTGACACACTTTTTCCCTTACCTCTATCTTCTTCCCCACATCCTCAGTTTTAGCCACAAACTTGAAGCTGTATATGCGTGTCTTGCCAGGGACCAGGCACATGTTCTCTTGACTGGAGGCCTCTAGGATATCCTGAGACTTACACGGCTCCTCTACCACACACAACTGGTTATACTCCTGAAGAAGGACAGAGAGTCAACAGAGAGTGGTTGTACCTGTATGGATTGTGGTGGAGTAGTAGAGTTATGTAGTGGGTCAGTACCTGGTTGCTGAGGCTGACACACAGTTTAGAGAAGCGGACAGGGTGAGGGCAGTCAGCCCTCAGGTAGACATGCAGCTGGACCGGGTCATCCACGTGGAAACTAGGGGACAGGAACTTGGCCTTGCACTGGACTGGAAAGACAAATGTGTGGTATATGTTAGGTAGCTGTTCACAGAATCTCTCTTGTATCGTTTAAGATCTTGATGCATAATTGTATGATCTCGGGAGGTATACTGTAGAAGTGTACTAACCAAAGGGTACGTAGTCCTGCACCTCGATGGTGAACTCATTGCTGCCAGCCAGAGACATGCGGTCGCTCCACAGGGCCTGGGCAGCCTTGGCTGAGGCCTGGTCGCAATTTGGTTCTGCCTCTGGGACCTCGTTCTATGAACACAGACACAGGCTCAGCGTTAACATCCACAGAACAGGGGCTACACAGTCACATGAACATGGGGTGATGTGACGGATGCTATTTCTTCAACTCACCATCAGGACCTTGATGAGATTCTTCTCAATCCTGGATTTCTGCTCCTCCCGTAGAGTAGAAGCTGGAGAAATAGACAAAAGGGAACTTAAGGAAAAATGTAAATGACGAATTCTGCTGCTCTTGATAAGGTGATGGCCAGGCTCTAAACAAACTGAACATTGTAAATAAGCAACATATTAAACTGACTAAGTAGCCCAAAGAAGCAGAACATTTAATCTGGGGAGAGCTGGGTGCAGCTGAAGAGTGTCCTGTACTATACCATCCTGTACCTCGTCCGACCAGCTCCATGGAGTAGGTGATGTAGTCCTTGACGTGGGCCATCAGGTAGGAGCACCGTAGCGCTGTGCTGAGGATGGAGGTGAGCAGGCTCCACCAGCGCTCTGTACGGTAGTCACACATCACATAGTCCAGCAGTCTGCATATAGACACACAGACCAACATAGGTAGGTAAGTTTCACAATGATTCTCTTATCCAAAACTTCTAATTATCCAATCTAATCACATTTATAATATTTCAGCTTTGACTGCCAAAATAATAGCGAGTTACGGCGTAATTACTGAAATGCATGGCAAACACCGGCTAAAATAAATTGTCAGCAACCATGACAGAGCAAATTATTTTCTTTCAGGACTATGACATATTACAACGGAAATAAAATGACTTGACTAGAAATGTAGCCCATGTCAATTACGCTGATTTAAGTTAACACGTTCAATTGAAAACAATGTCTGTCTGTCTACATAGAGGCGAATAATCTGCGAAAATAAACTTTTAATGAATAACCACACTGCAAATGAAAGTGATATGGATGGCAACAACATGTGAAAGACAATTTAAATATCATTATAAAACAAAGAACCATGCATCTGTTTCTTTGGTAAAAATAACAACTTCAAAACATTACGAAGTAAGTCTACTCTCCCTACCACATTTATTTTCAATTCAGACAGTACAATACGCCACAGTAGATCTACTGGATTCATTACTGTAGTCCTGTAGGAACATATAAAACGTTCACTATTCAGTGTCATCACACTGTTCTACAAATAAAGAAATAATCTCTGCTATCCACACAACATTCTTCACTACCAGCTTAACCATGAACAAGCTCATCACAATGACGTAGAGACAAAACTCTATGTTATTTGTCTGTTTTGTTTTTTTAAAGCTTTAAAATATCTTATTTTAACAATTATTATATAATTTGTGCAACTTTAAAATAGCTTTATTAGAATACAATATAATTTGATAAAAAAACACAATTATAATTTAGTTTCAAATGTGTAGCCTACAGTTCAGGAATACGTCCTTCACCTCTTGATGAGAAATGGCCATAGGCTATATTTTTAAGACAAGTAAAAACATTAATGGATACATAAATTGGAAGCGAAAAATGGATCCTACACCATGATGTTTTCCATTCATAAAATGTGTAGGGTAAGCTACCTTGCCATAGTAGATTTGCCATGGTAAACAAGGAAATTAAATATTTTATATCAGTTGTACAGAATGATTGTCAAATAGACAAATTGCCCTTAGTCTCCTCAAATTGTAGGATTCAATAGTTCCGATGATAATACCCAAATAGAGGGAGAAATATTCTTGACAAATGTTGGATGCAAACAGGACTAAGAGTAAACCCCGACATTCACTTAGGAAGAGGTAAATAGCTGGCCGATTTGGTTGCAATTGAGATCAGATGTGCAAGTGATTTTAGCGCCTATTTATGGTATAACAGGAGATCCGTTGCCGATAATCTCGTCGCCATCAATGGTTGCAATTGGTCCAGTAATTTTCTGGAAGTCAGGCTTGCGCCCAATGACAGTGGGGATTTGTTATTATACTCTAATTGAATTAGTAACACATTTTACTTTTGTTCCACTGTGTCTGCTGAGTCAGGCTTACTTCAGTGCTTTGGTGTAGTCCTTGGCATGGTTGTACTCCTCTCCCATCTGCACCACTGGAGACAGACAGACAAACTTTGACAAGTACATGTAGACGCACACAAAAGTGATGCTTATGGTAACAATATGCTCCAAATGCACTGTTCCCCTTCAGCTCAGGGTAAAACTCACTCAGATGGCTCTTCATCCGAGGACACTTGTATTTCTTGAACTGAGCCACAGCGTTGCTGAGCAGAGCAATAATTAGTTCCTGTAATACAGCAAACAGAACAATCGGAGACTCTCTCTCACACACTTTTGGCATAATAAACCAAGTTAAACCAAGAAGAATCAGTATTTTGCTTGGCTTAATAATCCTATTAGAATTTTCTCCTTTTACAACCATGCGGTTCTCATGGTATTCTTACTAAAAGTGAATCATATATTACCAGATACCAGATATATTACCATCCTTCTACATCACTAGTGAAGGATGCCACAAGTCTGACCCTTCTGTTTACGGAGTACAAACTTTGTCCCTTCAAATGAACGTCCACTGAACAACAGACCTGGCAATATGGTAAAGCTGTTAATAAATATTCAACCCTCACTGTTCATGGAGCAAATCGGTCATTTCAGTTCGTAACGTTGCAGTATCATCCAAATCCAGAATTCACTTTTGATCTGCTTAGTGGTTTTATTCACTGTCATACACCATAAAACTGAACCTCCTTTGACCTGAGAACCTGGCATGGCCTTCTTCCACAAACGTCAGTGTATTTACCATGAGGGTGAGAGCTTGCTATCCATTAACCTACTATAGGTCTACACTCATGGACTGCGCAAGCCCAACCCTGTGTAGCAATGTAGCCTTCATGCACTGAAAGAGGCTTCAGAGTTAGTAGAACATGAGAATGGCTGTGTCGTGCTGAATGAGCGAGTGAATGTGGACTAACGGAGTGGGGAACATCCTTCTCCTTCATTTGCAGCGCCAGGATCCCTCCTTTCTCCTTCTCCATGTGTGGGGGATCGATACCTGCAAATACAAAATAAGACCTATTTCAATCAATATTAAGAGACCGAGAGACTGATCAGGACAGCAATCTTGGTTTAAACGCCTGTATTTTTCTTAAAACTGCATTGTTTGGTTAAGGGCTTGTAAGTAAGCATTTCACTGTAAGGTCTACTACACCTGTTGTATTTGACGCATGTGACAAATAAAATTTGATTTGAGCTGTACACACAAGTATAAACACATAAAAGCTAATTTTAGTGCTGAAAGATTAGTGTTGAGATGGGAATACTCACTCTGGTGGCCCTGTCTCCAGGCTCTCTGCCCATAGAAGTCCAGAGCTCCGCTGGGCGTCTCCAGGTGGTCTGGGGTGGGGTAGCTCACACTGGCCTGTGAAAGGGAAATACAATGACGGTCCGTCAACATGTGATAACTGTCATGGGTGGGGATGCCATGAGGGGGCATAAAGGCCTTCTGACACGATTGTTGTGCTGTGTGTAAACTAGAATGATTGCACTGCATGAAGAATCTACGATGCAGACATCAATAAAAATATTAGCCCATATCAATGCCATACATTACACATTATATACTCATATGTTGATTTTCCATCTGAGATCTGCCCCACTGTTTGACCCAAAAGGCTCAGACTTTTCTGTTTCCATCTACATGAGCCAGCACCCGTGTCTCACTGGGCCATTGGCTGCAGAGGACCTGCTCTCACAGCTGACATTAACATAAAACTCTTGAGGCACACCGGTATGAGGTAAGTCTCAGTTGGAAGTGCAGCAATAGTGGCTCTATATACATTTTTCCCCTCTCAAGCTTCTGCAGTCTTGTGAAAGACAGCTGTCTGAGTCACACATGCATTGCTGTACCTCATGGGCACACAGGTGAGTTGCTTGCTGCTTGCGTTCCTGGGCGTAGTAGGCAGCCTGCTGGTAGTAGAAGCCAGGGTTCTGAGTCTGGATGGCCGTCAGACCCAGCTTGATCGCCTCATCAAACAGGTCACCAAAAGACTGGAACCTGGGAGTGAGGAAATGGATGGAGATGGGTTATTATCAAGGATGGCATCAGGGAAGAATGGTAGGGAAGTGGGTATTGACTTCTTACTGTTTGGACATCCATGCTGTGTGCTCAAACGCCAGCTCTGCGCTACCAATCTTCTTCTTGCACAGATCAATATGCTTCCTGAATTGAGCAATGGCATCCAAAGGTGTGTTGTGTTGGAAGCATAGTCGACAGATCTGAAAAGAGGTTTTCTGTTACACATGTAACTCAACAGGGTGTACAGCACAGTCTATATGTTGGGAGCGCAATGTCTGCATTCCAGCTCATTATGATCCAAAAGCACCTTGTAGTTTATGAATCCAGCCATGGTCTTTATCTCCAGCATGTTGGTCTCGTGGGTTCTCAGCTCTTGTACAAGGCTGTAGGCAGTCCTGTAGTACCTGCATCAAAAACAGTCCTAATGATGTGTCAGACAGACAGACAGCACTAGAGAGATGTATTGTAAGATAGATCATTATTACACACACGACACAAGCCAGTAGAGCTGTGTTGAACTTACTTTAGGGAATTCTGTGTGTCTTGCTTGAGCTCACTGAAGAACGCAATCTTAAACTGGTGTCTCACAAACAGCAACTGCAACAACAACATGCACCGGTTGATGACATTGCAGTGATATAACCAGCATTAGCTTAGCTGCAAATTAAGTCATTAAAATAAAAATTACACAGAGAGACTTGGAGGAGTCATTGATTAACATAGTGGTGGTGGAGGTCATAGGGAACCAGGAAAACATACACATTATTTCTGTCATATCTCACCTGATGTGTTGTTTTGTTGAGGAACTCTTTGTGGGATTTGACCCTCCTAATCTCTGTGTAATAGTAGGTCTGTGCATGCTCATAGAACGCATTTTCCAGCCTGCAAATAAGTACATAACACATACTAGGGAGGCTTCGTGATAAGGGTAACATACACCACCAGTCAAATGTTGACACACCTACTCATTCAAGGGTTTTTCTTTATTTTTTACATTGTAGAATAATAGTGAAGACATCAAAACTATGAAATAATACATACGGAATCATGTAGTAACCAAAAAAGTGTTAAACAAATCAAAATGTATTTTATATTTGAGATTCTTCAAAGTAGCCACCCTTTGCCTTGATGACAGCTTTGCACACTCTTGGCATTCTCTCAACCAGCTTCATGAGGTAGTCACCTAGAATCAATTTCAATTAACAGGTGTGCCTTGTTAAAAATTAATTTGTGGAATTTCTTTCCTTCTTAATGCGTTTGAGCCAATCAGTTGTGTTGTGACAAGGTAGGGTTGGTATACAGCCCTATTTGGTAAAAGACCAAGTCCATATTATGGCAAGAACAGCTCAAATAAGCAAAGAGAAACGACAGTCCATCATTACTTTAAGACATGAAGGTCAATCAATGCGGAAAATTTCAAGAACTTTGAAAGTTTCTTCAAGTGCAGTCGCAAAAACCATCAAGCACTATGATGAAACTGGCTCTCATAAGGACCGCCACAGGAAAGGAAGACCCAGAGTTACCTCTGCTGCAGATGATAAGTTCATTAGAGTTACCAGTCTCAGAAATTGCCAATTAATTGCACCTCAGCTTGCAGCCCAAATAAATGCTTCACAGAGTTCAAGTAACAGACATCTCAACATCAACTGTTCAGAGGAGACTGCGTGAATCAGGCCTTCATGGTCAAATTGCTACAAAGAAACCACTACTAAAGGACACCAATAATAAGAAGAGACTCGCTTGGGCCAAGAAACACAAACAATGGACATTAGCCTCAACAATCACCCAACATTAACCCAATTGAGATGGTTTGGGATGAGTTGAACCGCAGAGTGAAGGAAAAGCGACCAACAAGTGCTCAGCATATGTGGGAACTCCTTCAAGACTGTTGGAAAAGCATTCCAGCTGAAGCTGGTTGAGAGAATGCCAATAGAATGCAAAGCTGTCATCAAGGCAAAGGGTGGCTACTTTTATTTTATTTGTTTAACACTTTTTTGGTTACTACATGATTCCATATGTGTTATTTCATAGTTGTATGTCTTCACTATTATTCTACAATGTAGAAAATAGTAAAAATAAAGAAAAATCCTTATAATGAGTAGTTTCTAAAAATGTTCACTGGTACTGTACATGTCATTTAAATATATTAAGAGATGGTGTCAACACGGCTATCAGTAACTTGGCTCAGGGTCTTTGATCTGATCCCGGGTCCCACCAAGAGGAATTACTTACCTGATGATGTAGCCCACGAGGTGATCAGTGTGAGGGAGGACGAAGAGAGACTTCCCAGACAGGTCACAGGCATTGCACAGGGAAGCAGCCCTCTCTGAAGCCACCAGGTCCTCACCTTGGCACAGACAGCAGCAGCACAAATTCAGTCAAGTATGCAGCCTAAACATACATTGCATGACACAATACAATTTCTACAGTACTGACATGGTTGTCAGTCCTACAGATGTAATTTTGTGGCTATGTTGATCATAAAACATAACACTACAATCAACATATATGATCTGTATAACTGTAGATGCAATTACCTGGAGGAAGAGGGGTTTTCTTCTGAATTAAAACAACTGCAACCTTGGTGTTTCTTCCTTGAAGGCTTGTTCTGTGAATGACATGTTCATGATATACATTGCTTCAACTCAACAAACCATCACTATAGATCTTCATGTATGACCAGTGAAGAGGAGTAGTACTACAGTACCTGACTATCTCTACTTTAGTGGCACACTCGGACTGCTTCTCCTTCCAAACTGCGTCATCCCAGTCCAGCTCATAGAACAGCACCAGCAAGGCAGGCACCAGGTTCAGGTGCTTGTTCATCCAGCCTGTCTTCAAGATCCCTTTGGGGATGTACCACTCATAGGAGGTTCTCTGAGAAAAAAAGAACAGGGTCGTATTCACTTGTAGGCATGAAACTGAAGAAAACAGGTTGAAACGGGAAGGTAGCCTCGTCTACTATCTGATCGCTTGTTTACGTTTTCCATTGCACACCGTTTTGCTACCGTTGTGCTTTAGTGTATACGCACCAAATGTTTGTGTTTGGGAACAAATTATGTAAGTGGGTAACCTCATCAAGCAGCACTTACTTTGGTCCTACACTTTGGGTATTCATGGTCTCCTGGAAGGACCTTGAATGAGATGGGGACCCTGTCGGCCCTCCTGTTGGCACAGAAGGCATCCCAGATTGCCCTATGGATGGCGTTATAAGTTACATCCAGCCCAGTCAGGGCCACAAAGGCCATGGGCCGGCAGCACAGCTCCGGGGGCAGATCCCATTGGGTCGGACTCATCATGATTGATGCTGCTGCAATCTGAACATGGAACAGACAACACAGACTGTTTACAACTATAGATAGCTATGTACGTCTGCAATGACAGGTGCACAACATATGTTCATATGATGAGAAATATATATATTTTTTTTTACTTCAACAAGACATTGTACAACTGGCAGAAACAAGCAGAATTGCGAGTACATTGTGAAAAGAATACTAAAACAGTAAAAACACAATAAACAAACAACATGTGAGTCAAACAACAAGTCGCAAGTATTGACAGTTGTTACAGCTGATGACTGCCATACAAATACAATCACACAGCTGTGATTTAGCTTACAATGGCCGTACTATTAGCTAGCTAGGCAAAACCACAATCACTAGTCAATTCAGAAAGAAAGAGGCAATAACATTGGATTGCATTGCATTGGTTCGTGGAAATAGCTGGCTACATTCACGTTGACACATTCATGTTATGATCAATTGTCGACTTACACACAGTGACAGAAATGTTAGCTTGTAGTAAAGGCGATTAGCAAACTAGCTACTTACCAAGCCAGCTAATGCTAGCTAGCTAGGCAACTCGGGTAAGCTAACTGGCCGAGTATTGCAGACCGACTGAAAAATAAAAAGTGCTTAGCTACATAAGTAACATTTCCCACTATATGTCGAATTCAGAATGTACACGAGTCAGCAAACAGTAACGTTAGCCAAGCCAACTAGTTAGCTAGTGACTAAAAGCTTCCTGTCTCCTGATGCCTTCTGTTGACATGTAACGTTAGCTAGCTAGTGAACACAAACCCAGGCAGAATATTGAGTACTACCGCCACCTGCTGGACAATCAACAAGAGTTCATGCCACTCCTCAATGTATCCAATATGTCAAATCACACCCAATTATATTTATATCATTGGTCACACCATAACATTTTTGGACATCAAAATACAAATTTTGTTTTATTATCCAACAGTTAAGAAAAGTTTATTTTGCACCAGTAAACTCTGTATGAGTAGCGTATACATGCATTTTTTGTCACTATTCCTTGTCAAAAGGTGGCAGCAATCTCCAAGTGACTTTTACAAACACCACAGAAAAGGAAATAGCTACATCCGTTTCACAATTCGCATGGCACGCTGGGAGCCCAGCGGTAGTGGAATTCGCCCTCTACGATAACCATGCAATTCCAAGACTGAGTTATCAGCGAAAGGCCACCACACTCCGTTTCAATTTGAGGTATAATATCCTCTTTCTAATGCCTATTTTTTTGTTGTCTCTCGTGATTACCTTAGGCGTTACGTCGGCAAACAACAATTAATTTAATGGTAAGACCTGTTAATTCACGATAGCTAACGTTGGGCGTGTTGGAGTGGATCACTTTTGTCAAGTCAGTGACCATCGTTGGTCATAGCCTTACAACGTGTGTTGTATTATTTAATCATTGTCCGACTTGCGGCTGCATGAACTTGACAAATCATGTGATCTAAGGTCATGAAGTTTAGACTGCAAGTGTCTCTAAATGCACTTTACCAACTTCATCCTGCAGCCGTCGCCTGCATTGTTGGAGACTCTATTGTCAACCAATCATTAGGGTGTTTTTGTTTGACTACGCGAACGTGACCAAAGACATGACTGGAACAGGAAACAACTTTGGCGCGATTAATTTATAGAGTGGATATATGTTACATTTGAGGCTACTATACACATTTTATTTTCTGGGACTGATTTTGACATGGGAGTTGGAGCTATGTTTATTTCGACATTATAAAGCTTAAATGTATAAACAATGCCAACACTACCATGTTGGCCTGAACCTTGTTGTAAAAAATAATAATTTGTGTACGTACAGCTGTCGCAGAGCTCACTCCTAGACGTTCGTCTAAAACAAGGGGGGCAAAGTACAGCCAGCCGAACGACAAAATTATTTAAAAAATTACCCACAATTTCGTGGTTTCCAATTGGGAGTTAGTCTTGTCCATCGCTGCAACCCCTGTACCGACTCTAGAGAGGCGAAGTTCGAGAGCCGTGCATCCTCCGAAACACAGCCTGGGATCGAACCCGGGTCTGTAGTGATGCCTAGACCTTAGCCTTAGACTGCTGCGCCACCCCCGCAAATGTATTTTTAACGAACAATTGGTCACCCCAAAAATGCAGCCCTCCATTGAATGTCTAAATCCATATGTAAAAGTTTGCCCACCCCAGGTCTAAAACGTTGGAGGTTATGCAATAACGGAATCCCCATTCATTTTCAATTAAGTGTGCCGGGGGACGTTGGGCGCTGCAAGTATGGCCAAAGGAGCGTGAACAGGGCTGGACCCAAGTTGGGGGTATCTGAACTTTTGTCTTGCATTTCGGGACATCCCGTTGCTATTGACCATTCGAAGCTCACTATAGTTTCCAGCCCCTACTGGATTGACTATTGATTCCTAGCACTATCTAGGCTGCTTGTTAGCACCAACATGAAGGCGACGCTAGGATGGCAATCTGAATTTACACGTACGAAGGATCTCAGACACTCTTAAACGCGCCTGTTGTCACCTGTTGTGTGAACTCCACGGGGTTCGAGAGAGCCTGTGTTTCTGGTTTTCAGGGATAAATGTTTCTGGTAGACATTAAGTGAAATCTAATGGACTTATTTTCTGGCTTATCATTCAGATGAGAGATCATTGTCAATGGGTGTGAGCCGGCTGGATGTCCTTTACAGAAAGCTTCTTCTCACCAAGCTTTTCATCCAAGGTTGGGGAAAGCCTGATGATCTGAAAAGGTAGCCTAAAATATCCCCACTGTCATATGGCATGGCAATCACTAGGTACATTTTCACCTAATTCTTATTTTTGTGGCAGTGTATATTTAACCACCTTTTCATATTTCCACAGAATATTTAAGTTAAGGAAAATCATTGGCAATAGAGAGAAGTGTAAGGAACTGGTACCTAAAGACTATCCTGTGTTTATTGACAAGGTACCCCTCCCTCACTTCAATCTGATAGCGTTTTTGTTCAGCCTAAAGTCTTAACAAATGCATTTTGGTCTGAAAGCTTAGTGCCTTTCCAATTTTTTTTTTATTGGTCTGTAGCCTAGTGAGCCGTTTCACATTTGAATAATATGCACATTGCCATTGACTCAACCTGTTTTATGGTGAAACATCATGCAGTTGTATATATATTTTTGCTGTTGTCTTAGGTAGAAGACCAATCTGACTGCAAAATACACAATGGGTATTTCATATCTCCCCTGGAACATATTGTTCCTGGTATCTTGCCATCAGAGTCCATCAAAGCCAGGTAATGGAAATAATACTGTCAACTTTTGCAAATTGCCATATAGTAATAATAGACTATGTCTCCTATTTGATCTTACCTCTGAGTTTATTTTATGCAGTTTTTGTTGTCAAAGCTGGTATCGGTAGCAGTGATACTGACAGAAAAACAGTATTCTACTATGATTTTCTTTCCCCCCCCATGATGCTGGATCCTCCTCCTGACCTGTAAAAAATAAAATTCTGTAAAATATATAATACAACAACAAAAAGTTGACCAGTGGTGCTGTTTCACCTTATGCGGATCTCAGATTTAAGTAAAGTATGAAGCCTTGTCTGAGCCAGAACTGCCCATAGGGTAGTTTCTCCCTCCGAACAGGATGCTATCGCAGGGCATCACCCCAACTCCTTCATGTTAACAGCCAAGCAGAGAGGCATTGGGTCCCATTTTTAGTCTTTGGTATCAAAGCAGACACTAATCACAAAGCCTGTTTTTTTGTGTTGTAAGGTTCCAGTTTGTAGTTCCAAAGAAGTGGAAAAACCACAAGCCAGTATGTATTCACTTGGCTGGGACTGGAGATCATGTAAGTTACATTAGCTACTACACTCTTCATAATATTCTTTGCACTAACAGGGTAGTTACATTTGTCAATCAAATTTAATAGCTTACCCTGATCAACTGCACAAACCAGGTATCAACCTTCTTTGATGTACAACCTCTCATAGAAAATAGCTTTATTTTCAGTTCTTCTGGAAGAGACGGACCCTCATGGCCAGGCCCATGATAAAGGAGGCAGGAATGGCTTCACTTCTCCTGGAAAACCCTTATTATATCCTTTTTAATTAGAAAAATAGTAAAATAAGTATTAATATACTATTTACATTGTAAACTGTTTTTAAATATTCTAATTCCTTAACCACGACTTGTACATGGATACCGGAAACCAAAAGAACAAGTGTAAGTCATCCCCATAACCTTGTCATTGTTTTTTTTTCTCCAAAACCTCTACCATTATTTGAGTGTCATGGCAATGTCGTTATGATTTGTGCTTTATGCTTGGTGTTTGTCTAGTCGTTCCAGCCTGAGGAATGTGTCTGACCTCTTTGTGATGGGAGCAGCACTCATCCTGGAGTCTGCAGTGCTGCTACACTGGCTAGAGAGGGAGGACTACTGGCCCCTCGGCATGACTGGTATCTCAATGGGAGGGCATGTAAGCACACGCCACACAATCATTCATTCTATTACCAAAAGTAGACATCAGTTTAAGTTAATTCCTAAAGGAGATGGAACAATCAATGGAAGCTCTCATCTTCTCACAGATGGCATCCTTAGCTGTAACCAACTGGCCAAAGCCCATACCGCTGATTCCCTGTCTCTCCTGGACCACAGCTTCCAATGTTTTTACCACAGTAAGTATTCCTTTATCCATCTCATTTCCAAAGCCCATTTCTCAGTCTTTAATTTATTTATTTTTAAACTAAAAGCAAATCAGTAAACTGCCCAAATTTGTTAAGTGCTGTGCTCTGAAATACATATTTTGTGTTTTACAGGGTGTTTTGAGCAAAGCTGTGAACTGGAGGGAACTGGAGAAGCAGTATGCAATGCACTCTGTGTACGAACAGGAGATCATCAGACTGTTGGAGTACTGTGGGGTAAACCTTAATTCCATAACATAATGTTAGGTCTACATATCGTACCATCTGTTTTATAGCTTGAGATGTCAATTTTACAGCAGTTGTCATAGATGGCTTTACAGATTGGTTCATTATTTAATAATTGGTACATTATTAGTGCAGTCAATTGGTTCATAATTGACAAGACAACCTATCATTTCAGGTTGATTCCTTCAAGATGGGTCAGGAGTTTTTAAAGAGCTCACTTGACACGCTTTCTGGTCTGGATCTCTCCACGGACATCTTGGGTCTGCATGCCCCCAAGAGGAACCGCATGGGGCTGCGCACCTCTGCCCTGCACTCCCGGGCCGGGGAAGAAGCTAATGGACAGGATCAACTGATTGGACGGGAACACGATCATGGGCTGGACCAGATTCTTTCCTCTGTGAACATGCAGCACAGCAACATCAACAAGGGCAGTGGCAGCGGGTGGCAGCGCCAGTCCCTCCACATTGAGTCTCTGGACTTTATGAAGGGTGTCATGGATGAGTGCACACACATCGCTAACTTCTCAGGTGAGAATTGACAGATTCTTATAGAGCTGGGACCCAAAAAATGCTGCAGCCATGCAGTATAACTTGTTTAGCTCAATTGAGTAACACTCAAGCCTGGCTATCTTGGTTTTCCAGTGCCGTTGGATCCCAGTCTGATCATTGTGATACAGGCAAAGGAAGATGCTTATATTCCACGCACCGGTGTGCGCAGTCTACAAGAGATCTGGCCAGGCTGTGAGGTGCGGTATCTCAACGGTGGCCACGTCAGCGCCTACCTCTTCAAACAGGGACTTTTTCGGTGAGTAAATGGTTCCACAATTTGACAGAGACAGATGCCCATTGTTGTCTTATTGTAATATTCTGAAATACTTATTTGGTATGTTTGTCTTACAGGCAAGCCATCTATGATGCCTACGACCGATACCTTGAAAAGTATTCCAATACCTAGCCACTTAAACAGAAACTCATCCTCACAGGAAAAGGATGCCGTTTTCTAATTTGTAAATAATTTCAAAGTATGCAGTACAATTTGAGAATGTCAAACAAATCATGAAGGATACATTTGTAACATGTTATCCATACAATTAAAATGTGGTGCTACAGAAATGACAATAGTTACATGTAAAAAATGGAATCTATTGTTTATATGGGTATAGATGTCTTCTAAAGCTCACGCATGATCCCACATTTGCCAATTCCACACTTTGTGCTCCTCAACCCATCTTTATCCATGTTGATGCCTTCACCTGTTATTCTAGGACTAAAGGCTTTGATCAAGATGCGCCTCACTTTATCTTAACATGTTCATATCTTTCCCCCAAACCTGTCCTGCCCCACATTGAATTATTCACAATATTTCTGATCCTGCCCTGCTCTAACATGTTATACACCTGCTACTTCTTACAAAAGTTTAGATGGGGGATATTGTGTCAGAGCAGGCTCTCCAACACTGTTCCTGGAGAGCTACCCTTCTGTGGGTTTTTGCTCCAACCCCAGTTGTAACTAACCTTATTCAGCATATCGACCAGCTAATTATTAGAATCAGGTGTGCTAGATTAGGGTTGGAGTTAACCTATAGGACAGTAGCTCTCCAGTATTGGAGTAAACACAGAGTTAATAGTAAATGGTTTACTCCCTCATAAACCAAATTTTTTATAATTATCACAAATGTTCCTAATCAATGTTTTACTACTCCAGTGGACCTTCTGTTTTTAAACTCTGAAATAAAAAGGTCAATCTCTATCAATTCCTGTCTGTTTTTCATTCAGGTGTGTTACATCTACAAAAACATTTTTCATTTGCCAAAATCTAAGTAACATTACTCAAATCAGGAATGCAACTCAAGTGTTTACATGCTCATTCATATGCAGTACACAATGAACATTGAACAATGAAAACAGTTGACCTTAAGAATAATATGAAAGTTTTGTTTAGGTCATATACATAGTTTGTGACACCATTGGGTGTATGACGTTGTACGTATACAAAGGCAAAATGAACAGATAAAAACCATCCCGTTTGGGCCAGATGAGCAAAACGAATGGAATCTGTACAGTTCTGTAACGATGGTTCTGATACTGTATTGAACAGTATCAAGAGCCATACAGAACTCTGACATTTGGGCCAGAAGGAATCAGATGACATCACAGCAGGGACAGACCATTTCTGGGGGTAGAATTTCTGATGTGATGACTTCACAATAGGACCACATACATAATCTAATGGCAACAGAATAGGGCCAGATGGAATCTGGTGTAGTGGTTCTGGGGCCAGGCACAATCTGTAGCCGATAGTCATGTAGCAATTAGAGTACAACCCTATAATTTACAGCAACACTATTTTTGTTCCACAGCATCAAAATATTAAAAACTTCTACTTTCCTGTCATTCATAGTCTTTCGGAATGGTACAATAGGACACCATGGCCTTTGTAATTATCGACAGGGACTTTAAGTTAGAACCAAGGATATTGTTATATAATCGGCACGTGGGGGTGGAACCGGAAACTGTTATGACGTGTATAGTGACAGCGTCACTTTGTTATGTACACCAGCTGATCTGGCCGTAAAGACGACGATTATCAGACTACAGCGATCACCAGACTGCATCAAAATCTATCAGATGGTTTTGCGAAATGAGCTAACGAGTGGGGGACTTTATTTATCCTTCCGGTGACATTGCTTTTCTCTTGATTATTTTACTGTGCTGTCAGGGCCGAAAATACCTGGCTAGCTAAGAACATTCTTACGTCTCGTTTGCTAGCGTTCTAGATGCATGTAACTAGCTTCCGAAACTATTTGTGAAAATGGTGGACACTGAGAACGAATAGTTTACCCTAAGGGCATCGGGTAGTGTATTTGCCTAAAATTGGCCTTGTTTTGAGCGTCTGTATCCTGATACATCTAGCTAACGAGATAAGCCTTGAAGTTGTCCTAGCTAACTGTTTACTGTAACATAAGTTGCAGTGAGTGACAACTGCTACATCGAGTAGGCTAAACAAAACCTGGAGACACCAATGAAAAGATACGGGTTCTGACCCTGCTATTTACACCGGTAACTACAGTAACCCTCTTACAGTGTAAGATGTGGTTAAAACTATTTTTTCTCCTACTGTATTTTTTGGTGTTATTCGTTTTGGCCAGATTTTTTGAAGCAGTTGTCTGGTATGAAACTGGTCTTTTTGCCACCCAGTTGGTTGATCCTGTAACCCTGAGTTTCAATAAATTAAAGACCATTCTAGAATGTCGAGGACTGGGATACTCTGGGCTTGCAGAGAAGAGGGATGTCAGAGAACTAGTCGAAAAGTCAGGTAAAGCTTCATGACAAACCAATGTTAACAAAACACTTGCAAATACAGTGATCTGATCTACTCTGGCTTGTTTTAAATTCCGTACAAATAAATCAATATTGGTGGTGGAAAAACTGTCTATGACAGTATCAGTGCACTTGCCATTCTGAAAGCTGCTAGAAAGTGGGTCAAAGTTGTCTCACTCAAAGGTTTCATGATTCACTAGTACTCCTTACGTATCATGATCTGTTAGTACTTGCGTATCATGATCTGCTAGTACTCAATATCATGATCTGCTAGTACTCCTCAGGTATCATGATCTGCAACAGTACTCCTCACAACTGTGTTTTATTTTTCTAGGTGACCTGATGCAAGGAGAGTTGTACTCTGCCATCAAGAATGAAAAGGAGCAAGCTGAGTCCCAGTCTGAGTCCAGCACTACCTTCAGTGGGGAGATGCACTTTTATGAGCTGGTGGAGGACACCAAAGATGGCATTTGGTTGGTCCAGGTAGGTGGATATGATTGCTTTATTGCATGCCCCCTTTAGACCTCTTCCAAAAGTAATACAGCATCTTATATATTACCTCACATAGCTAACATTTTTAACAGAAAATGTAGGAGCTCTTCCAGAAGGAACATTTTTGAATGTTCAAAATGTTGTTGAAATTTTCAGACTAAAATAAGTAATTGTGGTATTGACTTTGTCAATACCACAATTGTTCCTCAATGTTGTTCCTCAATGTCTGCTACTTTTCACATATTGAGGATGAAGATACATTAACACAAAACATCAAGCAGTGAAATAAATTATACAATTCCTACATTAACCACCGATGTTAACATATCATCCTTTATTTCTTTCTGTAGGTAATTGCCCAAGATCGAGATGCTCTTTTGAGCAAAGCCAACTGGGGTAAAATGGTCCAAAAGGTTTCTCAGTTTGGCATTCGCACTGGTACTTTTAACTGCTCCAGTGACTCAAGGTAAGTTGGATGCATACTTGGAACTGCACAATACTTAATTAGATTTAAGTGCATGTTATTTGTATTTAGGTAGCCTAGTGGTTAGAGCGTTGGACTAGTAACCAAAAGGTTGCAAGATCGAATCCCTGAGCTGACAAAATAAAACATCTGTTGTTCTGCCCCTGAACAAGGCAGTTAACCCACTATTCCTAGGCCGTCATTGAAAATAAGAATTTGTTCTTAACTGACTTGACTAGTAAAATAAAATAAATAAAAAATGGATCCCCATTAGCTGCTTACTCTTCCTGGGGACTGGAGAAATTAAGGCAGTTATACAATTTTAAAAACATTGCAATATGCAATATATTCATAACAGATTTCACAACACACTAGGTGTGTGCCCTCCGGCCCCTACTCCACACCACATATCTACAACACAAAATCAATGTGTACGTGTGTGTATGTTATCGTGTGTGTATGCATGTCTGTGCCTATGTTTGTGTTGCTTCACAGTCCCCACTGTTCCATAAGGTGTATGGTAATTCTTCAAGTTGCATTCTGGTATAAGCCACATCAGTATTTGCATATTAGTAGCCTAGATGATGATCCTGTTATCTCTTGCAGGTATTGTCGTAAACGGGGTTGGATGAAATCCACACTTATAATGTCTGTGCCTCAGACTTATGCTTCAAAAGGAAAGGTTATGCTGAAAGAGTACAATGGCAGACGCATTGAGACAGAGCACATCTTCAAGTGGATGACGGCACACGTAGCGTCCCGTATAAAAACCATCCGCATGTCTCAGCAGCTTGTTGAAGAGTGGCACCCCAGTGAGAAGCACCCAGTAAAGATGTTCCTATTTGCCAAGCTGGCACAACCTCCAGCCTTTTTTTCAGCACTCAGTGTCAAGTTCACAGGTCGGATTGAGTTCATCTTTGTAGATGTGCAGAGCTGGGACAATATAACCTCCTTGGAAGAGATAGGTGTGCAACAGTTGCCATCGTACATCCTGAAAATGCCGGAGGGCATCTACAGATATGGGAACAGCATTGGAGAGTTCATCTCCCTACAGGCCATGGACACTTTCCTCCGTTCGGTTCAGCCAGAGGTCAATGACCTGTTTGTGTTGAGTCTAGTGATGGTCAACCTCATGGCCTGGTTGGACCTGTTCATAACACAGGGCGCCACCATCAAGCGCTTCGTTGTTCTCATCAGTACGCTGGGGACCTACAACTCCTTGCTCATCATCTCCTGGCTGCCTATCCTGGGGTTCCTACAGTTGCCATATCTGGAGGGCTTCTACGACTACAGCCTCAAACTGTTGCGTTACGCAGACACCACCACCATCGCCTCCTGGGTGAGGACCGACTGGACCTTCTACTCCTCCCACCCCGCCCTGTTCCTCAGCACCTACCTAGCACATGGGCTTCTCATCGACTACTTTGAGAAGAAGAGGAGATGCAACAATGAAGAAGAGAACCCCAATAACTTGGAGTGGCTGTCTAGCCTCTGGGATTGGTACACCAGCTACTTGGTCCATCCCATAACCTCCTTTCATAACTTCCCCAACGAGTCTGACTGGGACGATGACCCCAATTTCCTTCTGGAGAGGTTGGCCTTTCCCGATCTCTGGCTTCACCCGCTTATCCCCATTGACTACATCAACAACCTGCCCACCTGGAGGTTCAAGTGCACACATGTCTGTGGGCCAAACTCTGAAGAGAACAGCGGCAGAGATCTGGACAGCAACATACAAAACACTACAGGAGGACAGACCCAAGGCTTAAACAGTGAGCATGAAGAACATGGCTGTGGTAAAGAGAGAGATTGTGCCTCTGATTCATGTTGTCATTCTGAAAATGGAGGGGATGTACCATGCGTGAAAAGGGAAGCACAAGAGCAACAAGCAGATTGGTCCCAATGGCCCAGTGACATGATACACTGCACAGAGTGTGTTGTGTGTCTGGAGAACTTTGAGACTGATTGCGTCGTCATGGGACTGCCCTGTGCCCACGTGTTCCACCAGCAGTGCATTGTGGTCTGGCTGGCAGGTGGACAGCACTGTTGCCCGGTGTGCAGGGGGCCATCCTACAAGAGGAAGCCAGTTAGATCATCTGGTCTGGACCTACTGGAGCAGCAGGAATAGCAGAATGTTTCTGTCTGCCAACCTGCCTCCTGTCCTGCACTTAACTTATAGAAATACTTGATGTGTCCATCGTCAGTCCTTGGATCCTTGTAGTTGGTTTTCATTAAACATTTTGGTAGTGTAAACCAAACCTACACACAATAGGGTATATCCATTGTGAGGGGAAATGTATTTCTAATACTACTAGTCTCACTCAAAAATAATAGCTTAAATAATATATTAAATCTGGCTTTTGTTCAGATAGTAGATGATCAAAAATGCATTTAAACTATGTCATGAAGAGACCTTAATGCCCTATCTTGATGTTTTGCCCCACCCCAAAAAGTCATTTGGAGAAACAAAAGTTTCGGAACTGTTATGAACAAGGAAATGTATAGGAAACCAAGTAGGATACATTTTGTCCTCTCTTTGCACAATCTTGTCTATCAACATGGTCTACTTTATTCATGATCAGTATCAATCTGATGTGGAGTTGCTCTACTACCTAAGAATTCTATATATGGGCCTTGAAGCCAATCATTCCCAGATGTATTTAGAAAGTTATATTTCAGGCATGTGATTTGGTTTTTAAGGTTAATTGTATCAGTGCATTCTCTTACCCTGCAGCACGAAAACGTTTTTAGTTCATAATGGAATGACCCTTGAAGCGATGTGCTATGCAGCTCTGCTGACTCAGTTTTCATGTATTGTTGGAGCATGTCAATGCCTCTTGTCTGTGTTTTTTAACGGATTAACATCATGTAGGTAGGGGATCCCAACAAGTCTATTCACTTGTTCTTGTCATCTGTGTTCGAGTTTGAAAAGAGAATTGGAAGTGTTGACATGTAACATGTTACTCATTAAAATAAAATAAAAATGTTCATCTGGAATTTCTTGTCGGTTGGTATTTGCTGGATTTCCCATTCCTGAACCCAGAAACCAGGTACCGGTTGTACAGGTTTCTAAGTAACTACAGTTATCTCCCTGCAAACATTTGTTAAGACCACACATTTGCCATTTCGGCTCAGCCTATGACAAAATGTTCCTTGGTAAACGGACGTCCAACTCTGACGTCGCCCCATTGAAGTAAAATGGTTAGGTTTTACGGTAGGGATGTCCTTAGGATACCGGACAGCACTAACCATGACAAAATAACCGAAGATTATCTATTATATAGACAAGATAGTTGAATGACCGCTCTAACAATGGAAATGCATGTCCTTAATTATTGAATGCAGGCGAGATCAGGTTTGACACGAGTGTTGCGGCGGTCTAAGGCACTGCATTACAGTGCTAGAGGCGTCACTACATACCCTGGTTTGATCCCGGGCTGTATCACAACCCAGCCGTGATCGGGAGTCCCATAGGGCGGCGCACAATTGGCCCAGCGTCGTCCTGGTTAGGGTTTGGCCGGTGTATGCTGTCATTGTAAATAAGAATTTGTTAACTGACTTGCCTAGTTAAATAAAACATTCAAAAAACTATGAGTGGCTTAACACGTTACGCTGCAGTAAAATTCTCTCGCGAAAGTTTCTGTACATGAGAGATTAATGAGTGGGCAGATGCGCGTATGAACAACAGCTACAACTAAGTCGTTTTTCCCAAAGCTGCCGGTGTTGTGCCGAAAATCTCCCTAAGAATGCCTTATGTCTAGTAATGTCTGCAGTTTTCGGTTTGGCTATTTGTTTCAAATGTATTAGTCTATAAATAAATCTCTTTGCTAAAATTCATCATCTCTCTCATGTCTTATTTGACTAGTAGCTGAAATGTTTATTGCTTGCCTACATCTTACTCCCTCTATGTTTAATATAACACACATTGATTCATTTCGGTTGCCTATCCTAACGTGAAGTTTGTTCTATTGGAAAGTATTTGACTCTGATGTGTGCCACAAAGTATTTTAATCTAGTGAGGGAATTAGAGGGGGGGATTTCGGCAGGCAAGAAAATGGCCTTGCCGAAATCTCCCTCCTCCCTTCTAATTTCCTTAATTTTATCACTAGTTTAATACTTTCTATAGAACAAACTTCACGCCAGGATAGGCAACCGAAATTAATAATTAATGTATGTGTGTTATATTAAACCTATAGGAGGGAGTAAAATGTGGTCAAACAATAAACACTTCAGAACAACTACTAGTCGAGTAAGATATGGGAGAGATGACGCATTTTGGATAAGATATTTATTTATAGACTAATACGCTTGAAACAAACCGAAAACTGCAGACATTACTAGTGTCTCCCCCGCGATCAAACCGACATAAAAAAAAAAAAAATGAAACGCAGCCTAACGTGATCATTGACAGCTGCCTTTGACACCTCTAGCTCTGCGATGTAGTGCCTTAGACCGCTGCACCACTCGGGAGCCCGAAATGTTGATAGCTTCTGCAACACCATAGATTTATGTGGGGAAGGGCTCATTATGAACGCGTCATACATTGTTTATATGCGTTTGCAATAAATCAAATAAATTTAAAAATGTGAAATATTTGTTCGAATGGTAACCAAAAATATGATGCATAAATATTGATGTGGTTCTACATCGCAGAGCTAGAGGTGTCACGACAGACCCTGGTTCGATCGTGATCGGGAGTCCCATAGGGCGGAGCACCATTGACCCAACGCGGTTGGGGTTTGGCCGGGGTAGGCTATTATTGTAAAATAAGAATTCGCAAGTCACCTAGTTAAATAAAGTTTAATATAAATAAAAACATCCCTATCACACCTGAAAAACAAAACTAGTGACATTGCAATAAATTATCTTTGGCAGAGGAATGTCGCGTTCAAAAAGACTGGGAACTCGGAAATCTCTTAAATTCCGACTTCAGTGCGTTCAAAAAATCTGGGAACTCGGAAAAAACGAGCTCCGAAACTCTGGCATCTTTCTAGACTTACCAACCTGAAGATCACTGACTTCATGAGGTTTTTCTTCTTCTCCGAATTCGAAGTTGTCTTGAATGCAGCATTACTCCGCCAAAATGTCGTGGGGAGATAAGCAATTTCGTTCTAAGGAGGCATATGAGTGTCGAATGACATACTTATTTGATCGAATATAATTTTCGTACTGTGTAGGCTGTTACAAGTGTACTGATATAACTGAATGCACGTGGCATTCATAAAGGTATAAACGAAAGAGCTATGAACCCGTGACGTAATGCTTATTTTTGCAGTTGGGCGTACCCGTGAAGAATAATAGAGGCCTCTAGTGGCCAAAAGTCAATTTTAGCATGAGCAACGCCATTGAGTGCTTCCAAACAAGCTTCCGCCATTTTACAGGAGTCAAAGTAGTCAACTGGGTGGAGATTCCTATGGGTTGTAAAACCGCAATGGTGCTGCCCATGCTGTCACGTAGGCCATAATGACACAGATATAAAAATTAGGCCTCTATCTATCTCTATGGGCGTACCGGTTGCGCATGCGCAACCCTTCGGCTGTGTGTCACCCTCGGTGAAAAAGTGTTTGGAAGTATCTCGTGTGTTTTAATGCTTGAGATTGACAGTTTTTGTCATGCTTTGCTGAATTGAAACAGTTTGTCATAAATAACGAAGAAAGGGAGTACCGACAACAATGCTGCGTGTCTGCTTGAAAGGGGCAAATTCTGCAGCGCGGGTAAGTATCACTGTGTTCTAAATGGAATATCTAGCTAGCTAGCTAGCTAGCATGCTAGCCGAGCGGTCATTCAGTGACCCAGAGACCGGGCCTACACCACTGTGCTTGTTGTTGGGAGAAATAAACAGTGCACGTCTTCAGACATGTTTTATAACCTCTCATCACAACATATAGTGTACGTTAAGGTGGGAATTCAATGTCATAACATAAAGTTTCATGTTAAATGCCTTCATTGAAAGAAAGCTGCGCTAAACTTAGGTTACTGAACGTAACTTGACGCAAATCTTGTAATTTCATGCAAATCACGTAATTACGTAGTGGAAAGAGGCGTATTTCTATTGATTGACTGCACTGCCTTCCGAATAAAACAAAGACTGGAGAGTGACACGAGCGTGCACCAATGCACACCGTAGAATTGGAGGCGGGGCTCGGTGGTTGTATGATACATTTTTATATTAATGTTGTGTACATGTGCGATAACGCAAATGTTGTAGTCAAGTTGTTTTGCTACACACGTTCATGTATCTGTGTAGGGGAAATGCTGTCTCTGCTACTGATTCCTAGCACAATCAGTTTAATTTCAACTAGCTACGTGAAAAAGAAAGGACAAATGCACATTCATATCAAGGGGACATGACCTTGGCAAATTCTTAGTTCATAGAATGACCTGAAGAAATTGGCTTTTGTTTGTGGAAATGTTTCCATTGCAGAATTGCACACATGTAATAACTGATTAATGAGCTTTTCTTGTCAGCTATCCTATTCCAATGAATTTTAATAGTGCTGGTGTATTTTGTATAGGTCCCATAATAGACATGTGGTGCTCCTGTGGATAGTGCGTGTGTATGCTGATCTTCTTCTCCTTTCCATAGAAATGCCTGTGTGGGAATGGTGTCCCCCTTCACCCCCTCCAGCAATGTCGTAGCTACACTTCAGGAGGCTCAGGGTAGGTGACTTGTCTCCTGCTGAGTTACTTAAGTGGCCAAATGCTACATTGAGCTGTTTATGTTAATTGATAGAGCAGCTACCTTATTTTTTTTAATTTTTTTTATTTAACCTTTATTTAACCAGGTAGGCAAATTGAGAACACGTTCTCATTTACAATTGCGACCTGGCCAAGATAAAGCAAAGCAGTTCGACACATACAACAACACATAGTTACACATGGAGTAAAAACAAACATATAGTCAATAATACAGTGAAAAAAAAATAAGTCTATATACAATGTGAGCAAGTGAGGTGAGATAAGGGAGGTGAAGGCAAACAGATATATGTATAAATAAAATATAAAAAGGCCATGGAGGCGAAGTGAGTACAACACAGCAAGTAAAATAAAAACTAAAAAACACTGGAATGGTTGGTTTGCATTGGAAGAAAGTGCAAAGTAGAGACAGAAATAATGGGGTGCAAAGGAGCAAAATAAATTAATAAATAAATACAGTAGGTAAAGAGGTAGTTGTTTGGGCTAAATTGTAGATGGGTTATGTACAGGTGCAGTAATCTATGAGCTGCTCTGACAGCTGGTGCTTAAAGCTAGTGAGGGAGATAGGTGTTTCCAGTTTCAGAGATTTTTGTAGTTCGTTCCAGTCATTGGCAGCAGAGAACTGGAAGGAGAGGCGTCCAAAGGAAGAATTGGTTTTGGGGGTGACTAGAGAGATATACCTGCTGGAGCGCGTGCTACAGGTAGGTGCTGCTATGGTGACCAGCGAGCTGAGATAAGGGGGGACTTTACCTAGCAGGGTCTTGTAGATGACCTGGAACCAGTGGGTTTGGCGACGAGTATGAAGCGAGGGCCAGCCAACGAGAGTGTACAGGTCGCAGTGGTGGGTAGTATATGGGGCTTTGGTGACAAAACGGATGGCACTGTGATAGACTGCATCCAATTTATTGAGTAGGGTTTTGGAGGCTATTTTGTAAATGACATCACCGAAGTCGAGGATTGGTAGGATGGTCAGTTTTACAAGGGTATGTTTGGCAGCATGAGTAAAGGATGCTTTGTTGCGGAATAGGAAGCCAATTCTAGATTTGACTTTGGATTGGAGATGTTTGATGTGGGTCTGGAAGGAGAGTTTACAGTCTAACCAGACACCTAGGTATTTGTAGTTGTCCACATATTCTAAGTCAGAGCCGTCCAAAGTAGTGATGTTGGACAGGCGGGCAGGAGCAGGCAGCGATCGGTTGAAGAGCATGCATTTGGTTTTACTTGTATTTAAGAGCAGTTGGAGGCCACGGAAGGAGAGTTGTATGGCATTGAAGCTCGCCTGGAGGGTTGTTAACACAGTGTCAAAAGAAGGGCCAGAAGTATACAGAATAGTGTCGTCTGCGTAGAGGTGGATCAGAGAATCACCAGCAGCAAGAGCGACATCATTGATGTAAACAGAGAAGAGGGTCGGTCCAAGAATTGAACCCTGTGGCACCCCCATAGAGACTGCCAGAGGCCCGGACAACAGACCCTCCGATTTGACACACTGAACTCTATCAGAGAAGTAGTTGGTGAACCAGGCGAGGCAATCATTAGAGAAACCAAGGCTGTCGAGTCTGCCAATGAGGATGTGGTGATTGACAGAGTCAAAAGCCTTGGCCAGGTCAATGAATACGGCTGCACAGTATTGTTTCCTATCGATGGCGGTTACGATATCGTTTATGACCTTGAGCGTGGCTGAGGTGCACCCATGACCAGCTCTGAAACCAGATTGCATAGCGGAGAAGGTGTGGTGTGATTCGAAATGGTCGGTAATCTGTTTGTTGACTTGGCTTTCGAAGACCTTAGAAAGGCAGGGTAGGATAGATATAGGTCTGTAGCAGTTAGGGTCAAGGGTGTCCCCCCCTTTGAAGAGGGGGATAACCGCAGCTGCTTTCCAATCTTTGGGGATCTCAGACGACACGAAAGAGAGGTTGAAGAGGCTAGTAATAGGGGTGGCAACAATTTCAGCAGATAGTTTTAGAAAGAAAGGGTCCAGATTATCTAGCCCGGCTGATTTGTAAGGGTCCAGATTTTGCAGCTCGTTAAGAACATCAGCTGACTGTATTTGGGAGAAAGAGAAATGGGGAAGGCTTGGGCGAGTAGCAGAGGGGAGGGCAGTGCTGTTGTCCGGGGTAGGGGCAGCCAGGTGGAAAGCATGGCCAGCCGTAGAAAAATGCTTATTGAAATTCTCAATTATAGTGGATTTGTCGGTGGTGACAGTGTTTCCTATCTTCAGAGCGGTTGGAAGCTGGGAGGAGGTGTTCTTATTCTCCATGGACTTTACGGTGTCCCAGAACTTTTTTGAATTTGTGTTGCAGGAAGCAAATTTCTGCTTGAAAAAGCTAGCCTTGGCTGTTCTAACTGCCTGTGTATATTGGTTTCTGGCTTCCCTGAAAAGTTGCATATCACGGGGGCTGTTCGATGCTAATGCAGAACGCCATAGGATGTTTTTCTGATGGTTAAGGGCAGTCAGGTCAGGAGAGAACCAAGGGCTATATCTGTTCCTGGTTCTAAATTTCTTGAATGGGGCATGCTTATTCAAGATGGTGAGGAAGGCATTTTTAAAAAATGACCAGGCATCCTCTACTGACGGGATGAGATCAATATCCTTCCAGGATATCCCGGCCAGGTCGATTAGGAAGGCCTGCTCGCTGAAGTGTTTCAGGGAGCGTTTGACAGTGATGAGTGGAGGTCGTTTGACCGCTGACCCATTACGGATGCAGGCAATGAGGCAGTGATCGCTGAGATCTTGGTTGAAAACAGCAGAGGTGTATTTGGAGGGCAAGTTTGTTAGGATGATATCTATGAGGGTACCCGTGTTTACGGAATTGGGGTGGTACCTGGTAGGTTCATTGATAATTTGTGTGAGATTGAGGGCATCAAGCTTAGATTGTAGGGTGGCTGGGGTGTTGAGCATGTTCAAATTTAGGTCGCCTAGCAGCACGAGCTCTGAAGATAGATGGGGGGCAATCAGTTCACATATAGTGTCCAGAGCACAGCTGGGGGCAGAGGGTGGTCTATAGCAGGCGGCAACGGTGAGAGACTTGTTTTTAGAGAGGTGGATTTTTAAAAGTAGAAGTTCAAATTGTTTGGGAACAGACCTGGATAGTATAACAGAACTCTGCAGGCAGTCTTTGCAGTAGATTGCAACACCGCCCCCTTTGGCCGTTCTATCTTGTCTGAAAATATTGTAATTGGGGATAAAAATGTCTGAATTTTTGGTGGTCTTTCTAAGCCAGGATTCAGACACGGCTAAAACATCCGGGTTGGTAGAGTGTGCTAAAGCAGTGAACAAAACAAACTTAGGGAGGAGGCTTCTAATGTTAACATGCATGAAGCCAAGGCTATTACGGTTACAGAAGTCATCAAAAGAGAGCGCCTGGGGAATAGGAGTGGAGCCAGGTACTGCAGGGCCTGGATTCACCTCTACATCACCAGAGGAACAGAGGAGAAGTAGGATAATGGTACGGCTAAAAGCTATGAGAATTGGTCGCCTAGAGCTACTAGAGCAGAGAGTAAAAGGAAGTTTCTGGGGGCGATAAAATAGTTTAAAGGAATAATGTACAGACAAAGGTATGGTAGGATGTGAATACAGTGGAGGTAAACCTAGGTATTGAGTGATGATGAGAGAGATCTTGTCTCTAGAAACATCATTGAAACCAGGTGATGTCATCGCATATGTGGGTGGTGGAACTGATAGGTTGGATATGGTATAGAGATCAGGGCTAGAATCTCTACAGTGAAATAAGCCAATAAACACTAACCAGAACAGCAATGGACAAGGCATATTTACATTAAGGAGAGGCATGCTTAATCGAGTGATCAGTAAGGGTCCAGTGAGTAGAGGTTGGTTGGGGTCGTGGCAATCCAGACAGCTGGCCGGGTATATGGCTATCGGTAGCAGCATAGGATGGAGGTCTGTTTGTAGATTCCGTCGGTAGGTTCCGTGTAGTGGGGTTTTGTTCAGATAGCAGCCGATAGGACAGCTAACGATTAGCGGGCCTCAGGTGAGCGTTCAGGTAACGTCGGGACGGATTTGCCGGTTGGATAAATCCCTCGGGCAGATAACGTCGGCAGTCAGTCGTGAAGGCCCGGTGGGGTTCTGTATCTGCAGCAGCAACAAAAGAAACGGGTCCGGATGGTGATGGAACTCCTCAGCTGGCTAGCTCCAGCATGATTTGAGTTTGCTCCGGGGTCGACGTGAGCCAATAGTCACACGGTATGCAGCTAGCTAGCTGCGAAATCAAGGTGCAAGTGTCCAGAGCCTGCGGTTGGAATCCGGGGAAACTGGGAGAAAAAAAGTCCCGGAATGCTCCGGTCCGAGTCGCGTTGCACAAAAGTGCCGGTAGATTATCGAGCTAAAGGAATAGCTGATGACCGCAAAACGTGGGCAGCTGAAACACCAACGCTAGCTAGCAAACCGGCTAATTTCGGGGCAGCTACAGATTAGCTTCTGGCTAGCTATCGGAGTAGCTTCTGGTTAGCTATCAGGCTAGCTTCTGAATTAGCCCCTGGCTATCTTCCACGATGGATTTTCAGATTGAGGTAAATATTACTTATTGTAATTGGTGAAGCGGGTTGCAGGAAAGCTTTTGCAGGAAAGCTTTTGTAGTTGAGTTCTTGGATAATAAAATAAATAAAAGATATGTGAAGAAAAGGTGTAAATATATATATATATATATATATATATATATATACAGGACACGACAAGACAATACGGAAAAGACGTCTGAACTGCTAAGCCACCTTGGAGAGAGCGGGTCAAGGACCTTACTGTCCTTGACCCGTGCTTGTAAATAAATCAATTAAAGAGAGGAAGGAGTAAGTTACTCTAAAGCTGCACACAAGCACTAAAGCCATTATCAATGTGATATTCCCTTATATCATTCTGATTGGCCGCTGCTTTGTTTGCTTTCTTGTGTGTTTGAATATCTTAACTCTGACTGTACTTGCAGGTCTTCTGCAGGAAAGATTGTAGCTGCCAGTGTCCTCACTGTAGGTGGAGGAGTTGGTGGCACAATTCTATATGCCAATTGGGATCCCAAATTCAGGGCCAATATTGAGAAATCCATACCATACTCAGATCAAGTGTTTGGACTGGCTCTCGGCCCAGCACCACCGCCACCTGTTATAAATAAACCAGTAAGTCAAATAACCTGTGTTCTAGAGCACATTTTGAGGAGTCATAGTTTGTCATTCGTGTCATTACATTTTACTTAGTCTGTTGTCAAACACAAGCTAGCTCATCTAACAAAAGAACCACATACAGATGTTCACATTCAATTCAATCTTCCCTGACACTATTATTCTATTACTGTCCTGAAGAGAAAGGTTGAACCTGTTCAGATTTCCTCCATGTCTGAAGTGTGGAAAGACTCGAAGCAGCCAAAGGCCAAAGAGGTTGAGAAAAAAGCAGAGCAGCCAGATGCTGAGGGACCCCCTGCTCCAGCACCTCAGGAGACCCTAGAGGGTGAGTTACAGCTGTGCCTGAGAGAGCTGACGTACTTCATGCTCTCTGAGGTGTTGAAAAAAAAATTATCTTGTGAGTCAAGTACTAAGAACGTTGGCACGCCATTATTTTTAAGACTATTCAATTAAGAGGGATCAGGTGCTTAATGTGAATATCATCCATTAGACGTTGCATGCTTCTGGAATCAAATTTTTCACAACAAACCCATTTCTTCTCTCCGTTGTCGAACTGAAAGGATCTGCTGAAATTGTGTTGTTTTCTTGGGATGGTTTACTTCATTGTTCTTACAAATACAAATTGCCTTGAACTGTTAAGTTTTATTGCTATTGTCGATGCATGATTAGACACTTTTCAGGTTAGCAAAGAGTTATCCTCTAAATCACTGAACATTGCATAATCGCATGATATTTTATGCCTTTAAATCTATTTATGCGATATATTATCTTAGTTTTCCCCTCAAATCGGTATCTCCTTGGAGAGTAAGTCATTAATTTACTCTTAATTTTCTTTGTTAGCTAATTGTTCAATATCTTGACATGTGGCAAGTTTCTTAATTAGCTGATGGCTTTAACAAGGTGGTCATTATACCTCTGCAGAACTTACAATATTATTTAGCTAGGTTAACGATTTTTCGTTTAAGGGCCTTGAGTCTGTCTGTGGTGTTGATAAAATTGGGATCCCATCAAACCAGTGAAGGACTTGACTGTTGATGGGAACTGAGTATTTCATCTCAACTAAATGAGTCTTCCGTACTAAAGTAGAGGAATGTGATGCAGGTCACATGTCTGCTGTGGGTTTTGAGAAGACCAGTTGACGATCAGGTGACAGATCTAGTCCGTCAGTGTAAATCACTGGAGTGAGAGAATGGGTATCTGCCTGTGTTACTTTAGAGGTTTGCCTTATTATCTACAGCTATGCTATTAGTCAATATTGCTGCTGTGTTCTTGAGTGTGACAGTTTCACATGTCCTGTTGGTTACCATAACACGGCCATGCCAAGAAGACCAGTCAGTCCACTGATGTTGAGCTCCACTGTGTTGTTGCAGAAGCTTCTGCTCAAGTGGCACAAATCCTTTCAGCCATCGGCGAGGTGCCCTCTGTGCCAGCCCCTGGAACCCACGAGGCAGAGGCCGTGCCACCCCCAGCCGCCCTCGAGGGGGTCCCGGCAGGTCAGAACCGGGTGGATACAGCCTCCCCTGCATGGGTGCATGGCGCTCTCTCTTTCACTAATATAAGGGGTCCTAGGGTGCATGGCTCCATGCTCTATGCCTGTTCTTCTCTAATACTTGTTTTTCCTTCCTGTTCATTATTCTCCTGGTGATTTGTATTTGCCATCTCACCCTTTCACCTCTGTTTACTGTACACCTCTGCATAAAGACTCTTCATGCTGTCCACTTCCAGCCTCTAAACTAATCACTACCCCTCACAAAACCCTTAATACTAGATTACACTAGCTTGTAAAGCATATGATATGTATCTGTGTTACTCTGCAATTTATTTGTATTTAGAGGTTATATGTTGTGGATAAGTGAGTTGTTCATGTTAGTGGGTATTTTACTATACCTGTTCATGCCATACTACAGTCGTGGCCAAAAGTTTAGAGAATTACACAAATATTAATTTTCACAATGTCTGCTGCCTCAGTGTCTTTAGATATTTTTGTCAGATGTTACTATGGAATACTGAGGTATAATTAAAGGCATTTCATAAGTGTCAAAGGCTTTTATTGACAATTACATGAAGTTGATGCAAAAAGTCAATATTTGCAGTGTTGACCCTTCTTTTTCAAGACCTCTGCAATCCGCCCTGGCATGCTGTCAATTAACTTCTGGGCCAGATCCTGACTGATGGCAGCCCATTCGTGCATAAATCAATGCTTGGAGTGGGTCAGAATTTGTTGGTTTTTGTTTGTCCACCCGCCTCTTGAGGATTGACCACAAGTTTTCAATGGGATTAAGGTCTGGGGAGTTTCTTGGCCATGGACCCAAAATATTGATGTTTTGTTCCCTGAGCCACTTAGTTATCACTTTTGCCTAATGGCAAGGTGCTCCATTATGCTGGAAAGGGCATTGTTCGTCACCAAATTGTTCCTGGATGGTTGGGAGAAGTTGCTCTCGGAAGATGTGTTGGTACCATTCTTTATTCATGGCTGTGCTCTTAGGCAAAATTGTGAGTGAGCTCATTCCCTTGGCTGAGAAGCAACCCCACATATGAATGCTCTCAGGATGCTTTACTGTTGGCATGACACAGGACTGATGGTAGCACTCACCTTGTTTTCTCCGGACAAGCTTTTTTCCGGATGCCCCAAACAATCGGAAAGGGGATTCATCAGAGAAAATTACTTTACCCCAGTCCTCAGCAGTCCAATCCCTGTACCTTTTGCAGAATATCAGTCTGTCCCTGATGTTTTTCCTGGAGAGAAGTGGCTTCTTTGCTGCCCTTCTTGACACCAGGCCATCCTCCAAAAGTCTTCGCCTCACTGTGCGTGCAGATGCACTCACACCTACCTGCTGCCATTCCTGAGCAACCTCTGTACTGGTGGTGCCACGATCCCGCAGCTGAATCAACTTTAGGAGACGGTCCTGGCGCTTGCTGGACTTTCTTGTGCGCCCTGAAGCCTTCTTCACAACAATTGAACCGCTCTCCTTGAAGTTCTTGATGATCCGATAAATGGTTGATTTAGGTGCAATCTTACTGGCAGCAATATCCTTGCCTGTGAAACCCTTTTTGTGCAAAGCAATGATGACGGCACGTGTTTCCTTGCAGGTAACCATGGATGACAGAGAAGGAACAATGATTCCAAGCACCACCCTCCTTTTGAAGCTTCCAGTCTGTTATTTGAACTCAATCAGCATGACCGAGTGATCTCCAGCCTTGTCCTCGTCAACACTCACACCTGTGTTAACTAGAGAATCACTGACATGATGTCAGCTGGTCCTTTTGTGGCAGGGCTGAAATGCAGTGGAAATGTTTTTGGGGGATTCAGTTCATTTGCATGGCAAAGAGGGACTTTGCAATTAATTGCAATTCATCTGATCACTCTTCATAACATTCTGGAGTATATGCAAATTGCCATCATACAAACTGAGGCAGCAGACTTTGGGAAAATTTATATTTGTGTCACTCAACTTTTGGCCACAACTGTACAGTGTAATCTGTAGTAGCAGGTAAGCGCTACATGTATGTGTGAATGGAATGTAGGGCATGTGTTTTTGTGGCCATGATTTTGTCTGCAGAGCAAAATGTACTGAGGTTGTTCTGTATCCCCCTAGCGGCAGCAAAATGTACTGAGTGTGAACATGAGCCTGCAGTGAAGGAGCGTCCTGAGGGTGAAGTGGCTGCCCGTCTTGCTGAGCAGGATAAGGCTGAGCAGGACCTCCTGACATGTAGGTGTCTCATCTTTCCCTGTCACCTTTTGCTATTACCGTAATTTCCGGACTATAAGCCGCTACTTTTTTCTCACGCTATGAACCTTGCGCTTTATACAATGACGCGGCTAATTTATGGATTTTTCCCGCTTTCACAAATTCATGCCGCCAAAAAACTGGGCACCGTCACATAATGTGACGTAAATCGAGCGCGCTCAAACTTTCCATCATTCTGATTACGGTAGTCATTTTGTCACCCTCATCATGGCAAAGACACGGAGAAATGCATATGATGCAGCTTTCAATTTGAAGGCGATCGATCTGGCTGTTGGAAAAGGAAATAGTGCTGCTGCACGGGAGCCTTAATGAGTCGGTGATAAGATGTTGGAAACAGCAGCGTGAGAAACTGACTTAGTGCAAAAAGACAACAAAAGTTTTCAGAGGAAAGAAAAGCAGATGGCCCGAACTAGAAAATGAGGCTTGGATGAGTTTGCCTCCGGATGAAAGTGAGGAGAGCGCCAAGAAAACGATCCAACATCGGATTTAGCAATTCTGAGGCTATTCAACTCCGACACCAAAGGAGATGACTTCAGTGGTTTCAGTGCACAGGAGGAAGATAGTGACCAAGGACTTTCTTGGTAGGCTATTGTTTACTGCTATTTAAAAAAAAAAAAAAAAATGTTACAAGCCGTGTTTCGTTAAAGCCTATTTATTTTTGTTACAAGCCGTGTTTCGTTTAAAGGCTGTGTAAAGTTCATTTGTTTCAAAGTACCGGTAGGCACCTGCGGCTTATAGACACGTGCGGCTTATTTATGTACAAAAAAAAAAAAAAATCTGTGGGTGCGGCTTATATTCAGGTGCGCTTAATAGTCCAGCAATTACGGTAGTTATGGAGCCTGTTACACCGTAACAACATACATTTACTCTGGCTTAAAGCATTATATACAATGAAGACAAATGCAATACATGAGTCAATGAGTACAGTTGACGCATGTTTTTTTTCAGCAGATTGCCATTGATGCATGGTCTTGTTACATTATGGAGTGCAGGTTTGACATGGGGATTGCTTAGATGGCATCATGATTGACTAACAAGGTAACCAGGCTGTGTGTGTACTGTTGCAGCTCTGTCATCCAATCTGGAAGATGCTCTGGGCAGCACAGCCAAGGTGACCCTGCAGGCCATCGGTGCTCAGGAGGCAGCTCTGCAGGCCATTGCCCAGCACACCCGCCAACTGAGGGAGGCCATGGAGGCTGAGGTGAGGAAGGGACATATCTTCAAAAACAACCCAAACTGGAGAAATTTTTCAAATGTTTTTAGCCTCATATTACATCCACGTTCTGTTGTGAATGTTTGTTTTATGACCCTCAAACTGAAGAAGGCCTCAGCGTCTGAGGAGAGGAAGGGACACGGGTACACATTTTGAAAAAGTGTAACCCATACTTGTGATTTCCTAATTAAATCCTTTTGTAGATGTTTGTATTGTTAGGCATCGGAGGCCAGGGAGGGGGCTGAGGTGAGGGGGGGGGGGTGGACATATTCTCAAGTGTGAAAAGGGGAGTTCTGCTAGCTATTCACGTCTAGCAGTTTTTCATTACATTAAAATAGTGCTGCACGCTATAGCCAAAATATCATATTGCAATTATATTTTTTCATTTTTTGAAATAGCGATATGAGTTGCTATGTTGCAAAACGCTTGGGTGAACGCTTGGAATATAGTGCTGTTGGGCATGACAAAGAGAGCACGCCGCAGGGATGAGTTATTTTCCATCCCAACATGCCTCCCCAGTCCCTATCAGAATGGGGCATTGCACAAACGAGATGCTGCAGTAGATCTGGACCACCACAACTCGCACCTCCTATTTTCAGAGAATAAGATCAAGAGAATAAATCTTCTTAGGGATCTGCGTCCCGTCAATGGGACAGTTGTAAATCATGCAGCGCCTTGTGTCACGATCACAGATTTTAGAGAAACAACAAATGTCGGTACATATAAGTGTCTTATATCGGCTGAAAGCTTAAATTCTTGTTAATATAACTGCACTGACCAATTTACAGTAGCTATTATGGCTATAAAAAAATGCCACGCTATTGTTTGAAGAGCACTAACAAAACACTTTTTTCACCGCAATAGGTTTGATAAATTCACCTCTGAAGGTGAAATGTGTACTTCTGAGATCTTGCTCTAATTTATCATCCAAAGGGTCTGAGAGAACATGAAGTGTCGTTTTGTTAGATACAATCCCTTTTCATATTCTGAAAAGGTCCATATAGCATGCACAATCGTTTTTGTATTTCCACATGTTTCATTTTCTAAGAAAGGAATCTATGAAAATCTTACCCTAATTGTTGTTTCAACCGTTCAAATCACATTCGTATGCATTCCTCAGATCCTAGAACTTAACCAGACTTCACTATATCATTAGGGGTGTCGTATATCCTATAGGACACCACATTTGGTCAGAGAGCGACACTTTCATGGCACGCCGATGATGCGGGCTGTCTCCACTTGATCGACTGTAACTTTGTCAGATAAGCACCAATCGGGGTCAAACTAAGCTAACTAGATAGCCAATGAGTTGGGCTTTACGGGAGTATCCAGAAACCCTGTATCTGTGGCAAAATGTAGCTGCTAACCTTGTGCGACAGTATGCCTTTTCCTTTTGGACAAGAATTATAAGAATATGGAGAGTTATGTAAACTGGGTGTTTTGCAAATGTTGAACTTATAATATGGCTAATACTGGAAAAGCTGAATCAAAGTCCAAGTATACATATTTGACGATATTCTTGCAGAAAAATGTAATGTAAATGTCTCCTTCACGATTTCCCCAAAACACGTATGTTTATTGGAAAGCAGCAGCATTTTCTTTACGCTCTGCATCATGTTTGGAAAGATATGTAGTGTGTGTGCATGCAGAGTGAGTATTGCAGTCTCTTGCAATATGGCTATTTCCATATAATATTGCTGATATGGATAATGTGCATAAATGTGATTTTAATAATTAAATATATTGCCCAGCCCTAATCCAAACAAATTTCTATTGTGAATCATTCATGATGTGAATTTGGTCTTTAGGCACCCCCTGATAAGAAGTCTACCCAGTGGAGAGTCCTGGAAGACGCACTGAGTGAACGCAGCCGATCAGTAGACGAGGCTGGAGCAGCCGTCCTCAAGGCCAAGTAAGAGCCGCTTGATAATTTATTAACGTTATGTTGTGGTCACCAGTATACACTACTTTATTTTGTTTCAGCCGATTTGATAATACATTTGGTGATATAAAGTTTGAAGTGGTGTATTTACTATTTTATGCTCACTAAAATGAACTTATACATCTCTTTTTTTTCTTTTTTACTATATCTCAATAATTGTTGTTGATGCCGAAAAGGCTTTCAACCGGCTTTAATGGCATTTCCTATTCAAAACTTTGGAAGCTTTCAACTTTCCAGCTGAAATGAATTGTATAAAAAAATATAACTGTCCTAAAGCAAAAATATACACACATGATGCTTTTTCTGATTAAATTGTTTTAGGAATGGGCACAAGAATGTCCCCTCTCCCCCTTCTTGTTTGCACTGACAATTGAACCGTAAATAATTAGACAGGACCAAACGTAAGAGATATTGGTAAACATGAATATAAACTAAATTTATTTGCAGTTCTCCTCCTGTACCTGACCAATATTGAAAACTCAATGCCCCCTAAAAATATTTTCAGGATAACCTAAAATCTCAGGATATAACATGCACGTGGGAAAAAATGAAATGATGGCTATAAGAAAAAGAATAACTCATGATCTACAGTGGACCACAAAAAAATCTAAGATACTAACGGTGGGTTGCACCAGCATGGTTTAAATTTATCTAGGTTTATTAATCAGATGTGTTGCACCACTTAGATTTACTTATCCAGATTAAACATTATGATTAAAGGTTTTAGACTGATTAGTGACTTGTTACACCAAAATTAGGTATTTCGTGAGCTAAAACAAAGTAGCTAGAATACTTGACAAATGAGGCCAAAAAGTTGCTGTTTCTTGATTTAAAATAATAACAATGTAACGTTAGAACTCCTGCAACTCCATCTGAAAGGTTCTCATGAGTTGGCTGATTTGAAATAATAAACTGTGATTTGCCAGTACTAGACAGAAAATACATTTGTTAGCTATTGTAGCGAGCTAGTTTATAAACCAAGCTAGCTAGCGTACAATATTATTTGTAATTTATTTAATGATATTTAGCAATTAATTATTTGTCCGCTAGCCACCTGATCATGGCATGTCAAAGGTAAAAGATTCTCCGCTAATGAAAAACTATTGTCGGAGCTGATGGAGTAATTCAGTAACGTACTGGAGGATAAAAAGACAGACCACACGACTGTCAAGAAGGAAGACACCTGGTCCATTTTATGCAACAAATGTAATGGATCGACACCGATTTAAAGAGGACACAAATCGGATGAAAGCGTGCTGGAAAAAATGTAAAACTAAAAAGGGTGTGGCAAAGGAGAGGCTGGGGCTATTTCAGACCGGAGCTGGAGGGGGGCCTCCGTCCAAGGGCAGTGATCCTATCGCCCAGAAGACATGCAAGATTCCCCAGCAGTTTGCCCCTCTCCATAACCCCTATGATGACGACGGAGAACTTGGCCCACCAATATTTGGTAAGCATAAATAACTGGTAAATATCAATGCCTATAACGCACGTATAAACAACGTTAATGCTACTTCACTACAATGTTACCGTTATCAGGCCCGTTACAGCATGTTGCTTAACATCATCATTCGTACCAAGGCTGGGCATATAAACTTCAATTCAATTGTTGCACAAAATGGGCATGTAAATAGCCTACTAATAGTGAGTTAATTATCATAGAACTCAACAGGATTCAACCTGTCTCCATTCTGAGGAACTCGTTTTGGACTCTCCACTGTAGATATGCTGTCATTTTATCAGTTAACCCACTTCAAATGGCAGTTTAGAATTAATCTCCCATTTAAGTTTATATATATATTTTTTTTTATTCATTGAGCAACAGGCTTAAAATTAAAGTGAGAACTTAACTTAAATGAAATCCTTCCTCTAATCTAACTAGGATTCATTTAAAACTAGGTTTAGAAATTGGTGCAACAAGATTAATAGATAAATCTTGATTTAACCCAGTTTAAGAGTTAATCCATGTTGGTCCAACTCACCCTTATGATGCTTAATAAGTGACAACAAATATATAAATATGTTATCCAGTTACTCAACAATATGAAAGCAGATCTAATTAAATGGAAAAATAGACTAAACCTCTACATAAAGGCATGGCTCCCCAAATGTTTATTCTCTGTAATACCAATTACCCAACCAAAGACTTTCTTTAACATTTAAGTCATTTAGCAGACGCTCTTATCCAGAGCGACTTACAAATTGGAAAGTTCATACATATTCATCCTGGTCCCCCCGTGGGGAATGAACCCACAACCCTGGCGTTGCAAGCGCCATGCTCTACCAACTGAGCCACACGGGACCTTACTTTTTCTTTAAAAGTATACTCGGTCATAACATACTTTTTATATGGGCAAATAAAACTCATAAAATAAAAAGGTACGTTTTACATCTTCCTAAGTCAGAGGGTGGTTTTAACCTCCAGACATGGAATTGTATCAACTTGCCACCCAAGGCTTTTACTTGCGACAGTTCAATGCACTCAAGAGCAACAATGGGTACATATTGAAGATGCGCATGCTCATACCCAGAATTTTTTTACTTGTCTATTTTCAAAGGATAAATCTAAGAACATTAACTTTATAGTTAAGGACACTAAACAATATTTAAGAAAATTAATTGTATTCTACAAGAACTATCACTCCCTAAAAACACAATCCTATGGAACAATCCTTGGATAGCTTTTCAGAATTCACAGAAACTGGTACATGGGGAAAACTAAAGGCATAGTAACCATAAATTACTTGTTAATAGGAAATGCATTTGTTGCCATGATACAATTTTAAAAAGCAATTTTAGACTGACCAAATGTAGATATTTTCAAGAAATTGTTTTGAAATATTTTGGATATCAGAGCAATCTTTAAGTAAGAAAGGGATATTCATATGATAGGTAAGATATACAAAACCTTGCAGAGAGCCTATCCAACTGACAATCTCTTAGAACCAACTTTAAAATAACTGTTGGCACAAGATTGAGGGAATGTTCAAGCAACGCTATCAATTAGTTAATGAAAATGTAAGCTTAATCCAGTATAAACAAATGTATTTATTACACAAGACCATTCACATTCTACAGCAGTCTTAAGTGTAAAACTAACAATGACTCAGTAATCCATGCCTTCTGGGAATGCTATAAAGTCATTAAGTTATGGGCAGAGTTAGAAAGTTGACTGTCAGAAGTATTGCAATGTAAATGTACTTTTAATCCGTCTGTCTGCATATATCAAATGTTATTTGTCACATGTGCCGAATACAACAGATGTAGACCTTACAGTGTAATGCTTACTTACAAACCCCTAACCAACAATGCTTTAACACTTTTTTTCCTAAACTTATTAAGTAGAGAATAAAAGTTACAAATATTTAAACAGCAGCAGTAACATAACAAGCGAGGCTAAACACAAGGGGTGCCGGTATGGAGTCTGTGCAGGGGTACCGGTTAGTTGAGTTAATATGTACATGTAGGTAGAGTTAGTGACTATGCATAGATTATATACAGAGTAGCAGTAGTGTCAAAGAGGGGTCATGGCATATGAGGGTGCAGTGTGATGGACAATACTTTTCTCGTCGTTCATCTTGAAAAAACGTATACTTAAGTTGGAAATTAACCAATCCTCCATCGTTAACACTATAGATAAAGCATTTGAGCTTTCTATATGTTGAAAGTACGTGGGTGACGGAGAGAAACAAAATGGTGCAGTTTGAGGCCATGTGGAGGAGAGTGATGCTGTAGATTGGGGGTGTGAGCAGGTAGGGTCTGGGCATGGGTGATGTTGTGGATGTTTGTGTGCGTCTGTATGTGGATGTATTGTTAAAAAATATCATACACACAGTACTGTGCAAAAGTTTTAGGCAAGTGTGAAAAAATGCTGTAAAGTAAGAATGCTTTCAAAAATAGACATGTTAATTAATAGATTATATTTATCAATTAACTAATGGAAGATGGCACCGACGGAGATGGTTGCTTCGAGTTCTTAGGAAGCTATGCATTTAAAAAAAAAAAATTTAAAAATGTATTCTTACATTGTTACCCCAGTAAATCATATTACATGTAGCCGGGAAGAACTATTGGATATAAGAGCAACGTCAACTTACCAACAGGAATACAACTTTCCCGAAGCGGATCCTCTGTTTGGACCACCACCCAGGACAATGGATCTAATTCCAGAAGCCGACACAAAACAACGGCGCCGCAGACGGAGTGGTCTCCTGGTCAGGCGCCGTAGAAGTGCACATCGCCCACCGCTCCCGAGTGTACTCCTCGCCAATGTCCAGTCTCTTAACAAGGTAGATTAAATTAGAGCAAGGGTTGCCTTCCAGAGAGACATCAGAGATTGTAACATTCTCTGTTTCACGGAAACATGGCTCTTGGGATATGTTGTCAGAATCGGTTCAGCCACCGGGCTTCGCCATGTATCGCGCCGACAGAGATAAACACCTCTCTGGGAGGAGGAAGGGCGGGGGGTGTATGCTTCATGATTAATGGTGTAATCATAATATACCGGAACTCAAGTCCTTCTCACCCGACCTAGAATTCCTTACAATCAAATCCTGGCCATTTTACCAACCAAAAATTCTTGTTAGTTATAGTCACAGCTGTGTACATTCCCCCTCAAGCAGATACCAAGACGGCCCTCAAGGAACTTCATTTGACTCTATGTAAACTGGAAACCATATATCCTGAGGCTGCATTTTTTGTAGCTGGGGATTTTAACAAAGCAAATTTGAGAACAAGGCTACCTAAATTCTATCAGCATATTGATTGCACTACGCGCAGGGATAATACACTCGATCACTGCTACTCAAGCTTCCGCGATGCATACAAGGCCCTCCCTTCGGCAAATCCGACCACGACTCTATCTTGCTCCTACCGTCTTTTAGGCAGAAACTCAAACAGGATGTACCCGTGACTAGAACCATTCTACGCTGTCTGACCAATCGGAATCCATACTTCAAGATTGTTGTGACCACGCGGAATGGAATATGTTCCGGTCAGCCTCGGAGAACAACATCGACCTATACGCTGACTCGGTGAGTGAGATTATAAAGAAATGCATTGGAGATGATGTACCTACACTGACTATTAAAACCTACCCTAACCAGAAACCGTCACGCTTCCAGACAAACTAAACACCTTCTTTGCCCACTTTGAGGATAATACAGTACCACTGTCGTGGTCCGCTAACAAGGGCTGCACCACCCCCATCTCCTTCTCCGTGACCGACGTGAGTAAAATTAACCCTCACAGGGCTGCTGGCCCAGACGGCATCCCTAGCCGCGTTCTCAGAGCATGCGCAGACTAGCTGGCTTGTGTGTTTACGGACATATTCAATCGCTCCCTGTCCCCACATGCTTCAAGATGGCTACCATTGTTCCTGTACCCAAGAGGGTGAAGTTAACTGAACTAAATGACTACTGCCCTGTAACACTCTCTTCTGTCATCATGAAGTGCTCTGAGAGACTAGTCAAGGATCATATCCTCCACCTTACCGGCCACCCAAGATCCACTTCGGTTTGCATACCGCCTCAACAGGTCCACAGACGGTGCAATTGCCATCACACAGCCCTATCCCATCTGGACAAAAGGAATACCTATGTAAGAATGCTGTTCATTGACTACAGCTCAGCATTCAACACTATAGTACCCTCCAAGCTCATCATCAAGCTGGAGGCTCTGGGTCTCAACCCCGCTCAGTGCAACTGGATCCTGGTCTATCTGACGGGCCGCCCCCAGTGGTGACGTTAGGAAACAACACCTCCACTTTGCTGACCCTCAACACTGGGTCCCCACAAGGGTGTATGCTCAACCCCCTCCTGTACTCCCTTTTCACCCACGACTGCGTGGCCATGCACGCCTCCAACTCAATCATCAAGTTTGCAGACGACACAACAGTAGTGGGCTTGATTACCAACTACGAAGAGACAGCCTACAGGGAGGTGAGGGCTCTCGGCGTATGGTGTCAGGAAAACAACCTCTCACCCAACGTCAACAAAGAAGATGATCGTGGGTTCAGGAAACAGCAGAGGGAGCACCCCCTATCAACACCGAAGGGACAGCAGTGGAGAAAGTTTCAAGTTCCTCTGCATTCACATCACTGACAATCTGAAATGGTCCACCCACACAGACAGCATGGTAAAGGCCAACCTCAGGAGGCTAAAGAAATTAGGCTTGTCACCTGAAACACTCAAACTTTTGCAGATGCACAATCGAGAGAATCTTGTTGGGCTGTATTACCGCCTGGTACGGCAACTGCACCGCCCTAAACCGCAAGGCTCTCCACAGGGTGGTGCGGTCTGCACAACGCATCACCGGGGGCAAACTACCTGCCCTCCATGACACCTACAGCACCCGATGTCACAGGAAGGCCAAAAAGAGCAAGGACAACAACCAACCGAGCCACTGCCAGTTCACACCGATATCGTCCAGCAGGCGAGGTCAGTACAGGTGCATCAAAGCTGGGACCAAGAGACAGAAGCGGTTTTTCAATCTCAATGCCATCAGACTGCTAAACAGGAATCACTAACTCAGAGGCTGCTGCCTACATTGAGACTCATATCACTGGCCACTTTAATAAATGGGTCACTTTAAACATTGCCACTTTAAATAATGAAACTTCAATATTTTACATATCTTACAGTATATACACGTGATATGAGTTGTATTTTATACCATCTACTGCATCTTGCCTATGCCGCTCGGCCATCACTCATCCATATACTTATATGTAGATATTCTCATTCACCCCTTTAGATTTGTGTATTAGGTAGTTGTTGTGGAATTGTTAGATATTACTGCACTGTATTTGAAATGCAAAGCGAGTGAACAGAAAAATCTAAATCAAATCCATATTTGGTGTGACCACCCTTTGCCTTCAAAACAGCATCTAATTCTTGTAGGCGCACTTGCACAAAGTCAGGGATTTTGTAGGCATATAGTCAGGTGTATGATTAAACAATTATACCAAACAGGTGCTAATGATCATCAATGCAATCATTACCTGAAACTGCTGTGTAGGAGTAATAAAACTGGGCGAGGAACTGACAAACTCAGTTAACAAGGTGAGGTTGCTGAAGACAGTTTACTCTCAAAAGTCATACACCACGGCAAGACTGAGCACAGCAACAAGACATAAGGTAATTATACTGCATCAGCAAGGTCTCTAGGTAGAAATTTCAAGGCAGACAGGGGTTTCCAGATGTGCTGTCTAAGCTCTTTTGAAGAAGCACAAAGAAACAGGCAATGTTGAGGACCGTAGACGAACTTGTTGGTCAAGGAAACTTACTGCAGCAGATGAAAGACACATCATGTTTACTTCCCTTCACAAACGGAAGATGTCCAGCAGTGCCATCAGCTCAGAATTGGCAGAAAACAGTGGGACCCTGGTACACCCATCTACTGTCCGGAGAAGTCTGGTCAGATATGGCCTTCATGGAAGACAAAAAGCCATACCTCCGACATGGTAACAAGGCCAAGCGACTCAACTATGCACAAAACACAGGAACTGGGGTGCAGAAAAATGGCAGCAGGTGCTCTGGACTGATGAGTCAAATATTTGGCTGTAGCAGAAGGCAGTTTGTTTGCCAACTGGCTGGAGAACGGTACACGTATGAGTGTCTGCCGTCAACAGTGAAGCATGGGGGAGGTTCTTTGCAAGTTTGGTGCTGCGTTTCTGAAAATGGAGTTGAAGATTTGGTCAGAATTAATGGGTCTCCTCAATGCTGAGAAGAACAGGCAGATACGTATCCATCATGCAATACCATCAGGGAGGCATCTGATTTGCCCGTAGTTCTTAATGACTTTCGCTGTATCTTCAGCGTAAAGAAGAACAAGGAGTCCTGGAAGTGATGGTATGGCCCCCACAGAGCCCTGATCTCAACATCGAGTCTGTCTGGGATTAGAAGAAGAGAGAGAGAGAAGCACCTGAAGCTGCCTAAATCAACAGAAGAACTGTGGTTAGTACTCAAAGATGTTTGGGCCAACCTACTTGCTGAGTTCCTTCAGAAACTGTGCAAGTGTTCCTAGAAGAATTTATGCTGTTTTGAAGGCAAAGTGGGGTCACACCAAATATTGATTTGATGTTGATTTTTCTTGTTAACTCACTTTGCATTTTGTTAATTGATACATCTAGTCTATTAACATGTTTATTTTTGAAAGCATTCTTACTTTACAGCATTTTTTTCACACCTGCCTTAAACTTTTGCACAGTACTGTGTATATATTATACAACAGAACTAACTTTTAAAGCATCAATGACTCTGTGCTTGCTATGTTTGGCTTTGTGCAACGGATTAATTCTGTATCTCTGGTGTTTAGGGCTGAGCTAGACAAGCTGAGAGGAGTGATCAATGAAGCCAAGCATTTAAAGATTGCTGCAGCCCGGCCATCTATCCTTGCTGCAGAGGAGAACCTTCACAGCATGGTGGTAGATCTGGACAGCGTGGTGACCAGGGTAAACTGGCACTGTTTTATACTGTTAACACATGGGTTGCATCCCAACCTATTTCATATACTGAAGAAAGTATAAACGCAACATGGAAGTGTTGGTCCCATTTTTCATGAGATTCAATCAAAGATCCCCGAAATGTTCCATGACCACAAAAAGCTTATTTCTCATATTTTGTGTACAAATTAGTTTACATCCCTGTTAGTGGGCATTTCTCCTTTGCCAAGATAATCCATGCACCTGACAGGTGTGGCATATCAAGAAGCTGATTAAACAGCATGATCATTACACAGGTGCACCTTGTGCTGGAGACAAGGCCCCTCTGTGTGCAGTTTTATCACACAACACAATGCCGCAGATGTCTCAAGTTGAGGGAGCGTGCAATTTACATGCTGACTGCAGGAATGTCCACCAGAGCTGTTGCCAGCGAATTGAATGTTACTTTCTCTACCATAAGCCACCACCCAATGTCGTTTTTATAGAATTTGGCAGTACGTCCAACCGGCCCCACAACTACAGACCGCGTGTAACCACGCCAGCCCAGGACCGCCACATCTGGCTTGTTCACCTGTGGGATCGTCTGGTGAGGGGGGGCTACTAAGGAGTATTTCTCTCTCTAGTAAAGCCCTTTTGTGGGGAAAAACTCATTCTGATTGGCTGGGCCTGGCTCTCCAGTGGCTGGGCCTTCTATGAGCTGTAACTCAGTAAAATCTTTGAAATTGTTGCATTTTATCTTTTTTCCCCTGTGTGCATGTTTGTGTGTATATATTAGTGCACCACTCGGGTGTTATTTTGGACACATACATGGAATGATAAATACTGTCTATCTCTTACGTCATACTCTGCATACTTGTCTTTCTGGTTAGATGTTTGTGTTTAACCTATCCTGATGCGTCGTTACTGCAGGTTCAGACAGCCCAGTCCGAGGCTAAGATTGTGTCCCAGTACAGCGAGCTGGTGAACGAGGCCAAGGCCCAGTTCCAGAAGGAGCTGAACAGCATCACTCCAGAGATCCAGGCCAACTGGAAGGGACTCAGTAAGTCAGCTTCACCCCTACACCTTACTCCCATTACCCACCCACATTTTAACAGTTCGACTTTGCTGTAAACCTTTGAAAAACTGTGCACAGCATCAATGACATGCTTAGGTTCAGTTAGTCTTTCTGCGATTCTTCGCCTCCTTGTCCAACCGTATTGGAGAAGGTCCAAGCCATCCCCAATGAGTTTTGAGAGGATGCAAGGAAAGATAACTGGTTTAGGCTATAACCATGAGGAGGAGGGGGGGGGGGGGGGCACAGGATAAATCTGCTCTTAAATTCACGGACTGGCCTCGGCCGTCTCCCAGCAGGGAAGCTGACTCAAGATGACCTCAACTCCCTGATTGCCCATGCCCACCGACGCATCGATCAGCTGAACCGAGAGCTGGCTGAACAGAGGGTGAGGGAGCAGATCCACATCGACTCTGCCCTAGAGCAGCAGAAGCTGGAGGACAAGAAGGCCCTGGAGGTGGCTGTCTCCACCGCCCTGGAACACAACCGAGAACAGATGCGTCTGGAGCAGGAGAAGAAGGTGAGCTAAAGGGCCTTTATTTGTCTAACTATTAACCAAATGATCCTAAGGTCTTTACCTCGTTATAGGGCAGCATTCATCTGTTTTGATGGATGGACTTTTCCTTTCCTCGCACAGGTTGTAGCAATCAAGCTAAATGTTTGCTCTGTTGGACACATGAGTAGAATGAGACTTATCTGTGTCCATCACTAGGTAGAGGAGACTCGGGAGGTGATGGAGGCAGAGATGCGAACCCAGCTGCGTAGGCAGGCTGCAGCACACACAGACCACCTGCATGACGTCCTCAAGGTACAGGAGCAGGAACTGCGCTCCGAGGCAGAGGAGGCAAGTATATCCATCTACTGTGACGCATACATAACCACAGCCTATCAAACATCCTTCATATTGAAATCCAGGAGATAAGTTTAGCCATCCAACAAGCCAATTGTTTATTCAGTGTTTTGAGTGCTTGTCACTGCTACAGCTGAACTACTTCCTCTTACTATTTAGCAATGCAAACATTAAGAACCCCTAAAATCCTATTTAATGGAAACTGAATGAACATGATTTTAATCGTCTCCAGATCCTGAACAGCTCGTTGATGGAGAAGGAGACAGAGTACCGTCGTCTGACACAGGACCAACTGGACAGCTTCACCCTGGACATGAATGCAGCTTACGCCAGGCTCAAGGGCATGGAGGAGGCCATTGACAGTGAGTGAGACACACGCTGCTGTGGTGGGTTCTGTACTCGTAACCTGTTGTGGTGGGTTCTGTATGAGATTCTAAAGTGTAGTCATGTTACCCTACAGGTCATGTTATAGCAGAGGAGGAGGCCCGTAAGGCCCATCAGCTGTGGCTCTCAGTGGAGGCTCTGAACTACACTCTGAAGACTGCTGCCCTAAATGACCCTACCGAGCCCCTAGAGGGTGCCGTGCAGGCCATCAAGGAGAGCTGTGCTGAGGATGAGTTTGCCCAGGCCCTGGCCACTGCCTTGCCCTCCGAGTCACTCAGCCGCGGCGTCTACAGCGAGGCCTCTCTCCGCGCTCGCTTCTACGCCATCCGCCAGCTGGCCCGCCGCGTGGCCCTGATTGACGAGACCCGCAACAGCCTCTACCAGTACTTCCTATCCTACCTGCAGGCCACGCTGCTCTTTGAGAAGGCACAGGAGGCCCCCCCCGCCAAGCTGTCGGCCGAAGATCTCGACACGTTCAAGCTGCTCTCCTACGCTGCCTACAGCCTGGAGCATGGAGACCTGGAGTTGGCCGCCAAGCTTGTCAACCAGCTGAAGGGCGAGTCGCGCAGGGTGGCTCAGGACTGGCTCAAAGAGGCCCGGCTCACACTAGAAACGAAACAGGTGGTCAGCCTCCTGTCTGCATATGCCAATGCAGTGGGGTTGGGCACCACCATGGCGCCTTAGATCAGTCCAGGTCCATGACATGGGAGTGTCCCCATCTGCATCAACAGCAAGCTCTGCCCTCTCCATGAGGAATTAATTTATGAATAGAGGAAGTCTGTTTGAAGCACCACTATACCACTGAGGGGCGTATCCCAGAATTGTATTAAAACATGCCCTCTTTAGAACCTTCCCAAGCATCTACAAGAAAATGACTTACTGAGTAGTACTAATGCGTTTGATGTACCTATGGTGTCCTCAGCAGGTGTAATGTATGAGATCCCTCACTGGGTGTGCTGTTTACATCAGTGGTTCCCAACTCCAGTCCCCTCAACAGCACACGTTTGTTGTAACCCCAGACACTCACCTGAAAGCTTAACAAGTTGAATCAGGTGAGTTTGTCTGGGGCTACAACAAAATGTGTGCTGTTGAGGGGACTGGAGTTGAGAACCACTGGTTTAGATAGCTGGACCCTTGGTCCTGTAACTTGTCTCTCACTAGCCTTGTTCACTGTTTCAGATCACAATGTGTTTTTCACTTTGATCATGTTTTGTGCAGAATCAATTGTCATGCTATTTCCTCCCTGTTAATATTGGATATATCAATAAATTGTGGCTGTTGAGTTAGTTGGTACATATTTATTGGTCTGTTGTACACTGTTAATCACATGACTTTCACATTCACTATATTTGTTGTAGCTAATGGTTTAGCTTAAAATGCATAGCCTCTGCATTTACAATGAATTAATTGTAGTACTGGAGTTGGCTACAAACATGTTACTGTTCAATTCATATTTTGCATGTCAACCTCTAGTGTGGCCATTCAGAATGGTATTGATGTCAGAGGTTTGGCTCAACCGGTAGATTAAGTCATGTAATCTGTATTAGACTTCACTTCAGTTGAGACCTGCAGCTCGGACAGAATAGTCCTACATGGGAAAGGGAACAAGGACATAATTAGACATCTGGTGCCCAAAAGAGTTGATTGCACATGAAAAATAGAGACTACGTAGTCATACTTCTGTTCTTCAGAGAGCTCAAACTCCTGCAGTACCCTCTCAGCCAGTTTGGGGGTACTGGGGAGACAGAAGCTAGCTGAGATCTGTACCAGCTCCATGGCGTGCTGAGGGTCGTTGCGGCTCTTGATGCTGGCCAGGAACTCCTCCAACAGCTCCTCACTACAAGAGTACAGTTAATAGATGGGTCAGAACTAGGGTGCCTAGATGGTGTTTACACTACGTGAATACTATGTAAAATAGACTTACGATGGCACTTTGTTTTTGGTCTTGAAGAGCTTCAACATATCCCTAGATTTGAAAGATAAGGATTAAAATTATTTGTTTCATGTCAATTGGCTCCAACTTAAGTACCCTGTGGCTTCGGTGTCCAGGTCTACTCACCATGCCTGCTCCTTCTGGGCTGCCAGTAGGACGGAGGTGATGTTGGTCATGGCAGTGGCTGTCCACTCCAGAGCCATCCTGGCTCCTTGCCCCTGCTCATACAGGCTCCTAACATCCAGTGCACACACTGCAAAAGACTCCTGGATCTGCATGAATCCCAATAGATTGCAAAGTAGATTACCATTACTTATTTTTTACTGTAAATAGTAATTTATTTTCTAGCTAGGTGTCCGCCTCACCTCAGGGCTGTGCTTGTCCCTGGCCATGAGTGACAGCAGCTCATCCACTAAATCGGACTTGTTGTCATGCCCCATCCGTCGGATGTCTGGAGTGGAGTGGGGGGAGGGGGGTAAACCAAAGCAGAGGTTGATTACAGGCCTTTACAATCTCTCTAACCTGTTTGTCAGACAATCCACATGTTGATTATTGTTTTGTATTTTTCATTCCACTACTACAACCATGTTTCCATCCACAGTTTTTATGCGAGTAAAGTCATATTGTATTTATTTTTTAATCACGACAGCAACAGGAAGTTTCGGCATAATTTAATGAATGCAGACAATTGTGTAATCTTTGTCAGTTCAAATTAATTATGCAAGAAATGCCAGTGGAAATGGCTTTGCGCAAATATTGATAGAATAACATATCTAAGTAAATTTGGAGGCACACGATGACATGGTATGTGGTCCTCCCACTATGACTCGGGAAACCATGCAGTTTATTGGGCTACAGATTAAATAAATGATGAACTTCACAGGGTGGTGAAAGTGCAGTGTGATCTTGATGCTCCTTTTCAAAAAATATTGAGGGCGCTGCTTCTGGTGACATGGCAGTCAAGCATCGATCATCATTTGACAAATTAAAATATTCTCGCTCATCCACAATAATAATCATCTCATGTAGGCCAGCCTACCTGCACTATCTACGAGCTGTTGGGTAGAGCGCAGTTGCCAAGATCAGAGTAAGCACATTTACTATGTAACGCAACAGTGGTGACAAAAGTATCGGTAGAGTTGATCATGCGATTGAAACACAGTGAACTTTTATTCGGTATGTGAAAATGTATATTTTGTTTGCTCTATGTTATCACACTGATTTTTAGTTCATTTGGTGGAAACATACCACTGGTGGGAAAATGTTCTTTATGCGGATTCTAGAATATTTGCATGAAAATCTGTCGCCAATTGGATAGAAACCTAGTTAATGAATCAGGCAGTACATTTACTTCCAACCCACCTTTCCATATCTGTGGGATCATGTCCAATCTGTTATCAGTGTCCAGTGCCTGGAGCAGATCTCTCATTCCTTGTGGATTGGGGTAATAGAGCTATGGAACAAAAAAGTTCAGAACATTAGTCTTAGAATGCATGTGAGAGTATGAATACAATGTAAATGTCAATGTTGCCATGTCAGTGCTTACAGAAGGAATCAGTTCTTTGTACCACTTCAGCACCACATCTATGTGTTCCATCATGCAGAGCAGGTTGAACATTCTGCCACTGAACAAACAACAAGAGGTCAGAGGTGACAGTGTATTGGCGCAAAACCACCAGGAATAAGGTGGAGAAATGCTACTCTCCGATGTTGATTTGCAAGCCTTTTTAGAAGGTTTACTCACTAATAGATACTCTGTTGGAAGGAATCTCCCAGCAGCCTCCAGTTCTCTCCCACACTGAGCAGGTCATGCACCCTGTACGCCGCCTCAATGTCCTTGGTATCCAGACACTGGGAACAGAAACAACTTCAGGTCTTAAACAGTCACCACAAACATACTGAAAAATTCAAAAACATACATAGATGTATTCTAGACTACTTACAATTCTCATGGCACTGGAGAAAAAGTTTACTGGGAGGAAAAATAAAGTCAAAGCTACATTCAAAAATGGCATGAATCACTTGGTCAATGAAGTTATTGATATTTGAACCTCTACTATCGGCCTTTAAGATTGAAATGCTGCAGGCATACCATCATCTGGATCCTGAGCAACGAATGTCCTTCCTGCCACCTCAGTCATCACTTCCTGTAGGATATCAGTCTGCACTTGGGAAGGAGACGCTAGACAGGACCGAGAGAAAAAGATAGTAACAGAAACATGGAACCACTCTCCCGCTAAAATACCACCACAAACCAATCAAGAAACTGTTTAATAGAAATCAAGACAAAATATCTACAGTACCTACTTATTCAAGGGTTTTTCTTTATACTATTTCGACATTCTAGAATAATAGTGAAGATATCAAAACTATGAAATAACACATATGGAATCATGTAGCAACCAAAAGAAAAGTGTTCAACAAATCAAAATATATTTTATATGAGATTCTTCAAAGTAGCCACTCCTTTCCATGATAACAGCTTTGCATCTTGGCAGTCTCAACCAGCTTCATGAGGTAGTCACCAGGAATGCATTTCAATTAACAGGTGTACCTTGTTAAAAGTTAATTTGAGGAATTGATTTTCTTCTTAATGCATTTGAGACAATCAGTTGTGTTGTGACAAGGTAGGGGTGGTATACAGAAGTTAGCCCTATTTGGTAAAAGACCAAGTCCATATTATTGCAAGAACAGCTCAAATAAGCAAAGAGAAACGACAGTCCATCATTACTTTAAGACATGAAGGTCAATCAATCCGGAAATTTCAAGAACTTTGAAAGTTTCTTCAAGTGCAGTCGCAAAAACCATCAAGCGCTATGGCGAAACTGGCTCTCATGAGGACCGCCACAAGAAAGGAAGACCCAGAGTTACCTCTGCTGCTGAGGATAAGTTCATTAGAGTTACCAGCCTCAGAAATGGACAATTAACTACACCTCAAATTGCAGCCCAAATAAATGCTTCACAGAGTTCAAGTAACAGGCCCATCAACATCAACTGTTCAGAGGAGACTGTGTGAATAAGGCCTTTATGGTCGAATTGCTGCAAAGAAACTACTACTGAAGGACACCTGTAAGAAGAGACTTGCTTGGGCCAAAAAACAAAAGCAATGGACATAAGACCGGTGGAAATCTATAATGTGGTCTGATGAGTCCAAATCTGAGATTTTTGGTTCCAACCGCTGTGTCTTTGTGAGACGCAGAGTAGGTGATCGGATGATCTCCGCAAGTGTGGTTCCCACCGTGAAGCATTGAGGAAGTGGTGTGGTGGTGCTTTGCTGGTGACAGAATTCAAGGCACACTTAACCAGCATAGCTACCACAGTATTCTGTAGCGATACACCATCCCATCTGGTTTGCTCTTAGTGGGACTATCATTTGTTTTTCAACAGGATAATGACCCAAAACACACCCCCAGGCTGTGTAAGGGCTATTTGACCAAGGAGACTGATGGAGTGCTGCATCCGATGACCTGGCCTCCACAATCACCTGACCACAACCTAATTGAGATGGTTTGGGATGAGTTAGACTGCAGAGAGAAGGAAAAGCAACCAACAAGTGCTCAGCATATGTGGGAACTCCTTCAAGACTGTTGGAAAAGCATTCCTCATGAAGCTGGTTGAGAGAATGCCAAGAGTGTGCAAAGCTGTCATCAAGGCAAAGGGTGGCTACATTGAGGAATCTAAAATATATTTTGATTTGTGTAATACTTTTGTGGTTACTACATGATTACATACGTGTTATTTCATAGTTGTGAAGTCTTCACTATTATTCTATAATGTAGAAAATAGTAAAAATAAAGTAAAACCCTTGAATGAATAGGTGTGTCCAAACTTTTGACTGGTACTGTAGGTATTCACCTGCTTTGTAGAAAATGCCCAGAACATGGTCAAAAGAAGCCAAACTGGGTGCTAAAAGAAAATAAATAATCTGTTAGGACACTGCTATAATTCACATAAACTGACATTCATTTCCTTCAGGAGTGTTACTGGTCAGTGATGCATTTTCCTACTCACCAATGCCCATAGCCTTCATCTCACTGAGCGTGTGCAGAGACTGAGCCCTGGCTAAGGAGCCACAGCGGCGAAGGGCCTTCAGCAAAGCATTAAACGTCAGCAGATTGGGCTTCACCTTCTGCTCATTCATCTGCTTTAGTAAATCCTAAGAACCCAGGAAGGAGAAGAAAAAAAAAAAGAGAAAGAGATATGGGCATGACATAAAAACAAAAAACAGGGCAGTCCTTAGACAACAGGAAAAGGTTCTCCAGTATAAGTTTCTTCCTATACACTTACAACAATCAGGTCCCATTTCTCAGTGTACCTCTCCCGGACTTCTGGTGCCGCAGAGATCAGAGCATTGAAGGTGTGGACATCCGCTGGAGGTGGTAACGACAAGAAATGTTCCAATTCACACACCAAGTATTATCATCAGTAATCAGAATTGTAAATGGCAGACGGAGAGAGAAAAAAACTCTCTCGCTCTCTCGTTGAATAATGAGAGTAGAAGACAAATTCAGTTGTTTGCATGGACAATAAAGTTGTATTGTATGGCATGTTGTCTTTGTAAATATACTCACCAGTCAGTCTGTTGTTCAGCATGTCTGTGTATGCGTTGAATGCCTTCACATGAGCTCCATACTGGGGATTTAATGCACACATTTAATCAGAAACACCTTAGAAGAAACAAACCGACTGTACAGAAAACATTGTCCAATTCAACATCTGACGTACCTTGACCATGCCTCTGATCAAAGCAGAGTATGCTCGTGTGTCACGTTCTGGAAGCAGGTTAAAGATCCTCTCTGCATTGTTGTTCTCCCTGTATGACGGGGTGATACGTTTATAGGATAGTGCATGTCAAAAAGGCATTAAATGCATTACTTGCAGCATTTTCTCTCGAAACGTAACGCCACTCAAACAACTCACCTCCAAACTATCCTCACTAGGTCGGAGGCTCTCCGCAGCCTCCCTTTCCTCCTCCGGCCCTCCTCCTGCGCCTCCTGAGCCTGAGGGAAATCCAACAGAGGTCCATAGGTAAACAACACTGAGCTGTGACAGAAGAAATAGCTATATAGTATAAACAACGGTGCCTCCCGAGTGGCGCAGTGGTAAGGCACTGCATAGCAGTGCTAGCTATGCCACTAGAGATTCTGGGTTCGAGTCCACCCGGCAGCGACCGGGAGACCCATGAGGAGGCGCACGATTGGCCCAGCATCGTCCGGTTTAGGCCGGCAGGGATGTCCTTGTCCCATCCAGCACTAGCGACTCCTGTGGCGTGCCGGGCGCAGTGCATGCTGACACGGTCACCAGATTTTCCCTCCGACACATTGGTGCGGCTGGCTTCCGGGTTGAATGGGCATTGTTTCAAGAAGCAGTGCAGCTTGGTTGAGTTTTGTTTCGAAGGACGCACGGCTCTCGACCTTCGCCTCTCCCAAGTCTGTACGGGAGTTGCAGCAATGAGACAAGACTAACTACCAATTGGATACCACAAAATTGTGGAGAAAAAGGGGTAAAAAAAATTAAGTATAAACAAGTAGAGGCCACATAAATAATATCCTACCACATCTTCTGCCTCTGGCTTGTCATCTTGCACAGGGTCACGGTCTCCATAGAGACAAATAAGGTCCAGCAGGTCATTAGAGGCATCAGTAGACACGGTGGTGCCTGCATAGAGAGAACAGGCAGACACTTACCAAACAAACATTTCTAATCGCAGTCTTATTGAACCCCCCATAATACACTCCCAATGTCAATTGTACTCTATAAATAATACATGACAATTAATAGAAATGTGGGTGACTTACCTGCCTGTAGCAGCTGATCGTACATGTCTACTGCAGCCTTCACCTTCCTCAGCATGATGCGCTCCAGCAGCGCTGCCTCACTCACTTCCTCAATACGCAGCTCCATGGTCTCTGGCATTAAGCACTGTAGGACAGACACACAGCAGTCTAAATTACCTATCTATCATCATGCAGCTTTCCTAATTCAAAATAACACACTAGAATCAAACTTACTGGAATATGTGGTTCAGCAAAGTCTTTCTGGAAGAACTTGGGGTTTTTGTTGACAATGTGGTTACCTGCCATTCTGCCAGACTCCTGGGAGAGGGAGTATAATTTCTGTAGATGACAAAAAAATAGAAGACAAAAAAAAAAACATCAGTGCAAACTGTCTAAAAAGAAGCAGCACAGTTCAAAAAAAATCCTGTCCATTACTTACAAACTCTGCAGACGTCCTTGGAGTAAGATAAGGATCATCCTGGAACATGTAATGTGGTGCAGTGGGGTCCTGAAAATGATGGTTGTGCATTGTTTAGGCATCATGGCCTACTACTACTACTTCTGTCAAAATATACATGGAAATGCAATGCAGACTTCTTACCCTGTTGACAGTGGATGCAAGAGCCTGCAGCACAGCCCATTTGCTCCTGTCAGAGCAAAAATGGTTATTATTCATCACAATATCAAACAATTGTTAACTCGGTCTTGAGTGATTTCAAATAGATTGAAGACAACATACCATGTTTTCTTTTTGGGAATGACAATTGCCTCTGCAGACTCTGTAATAGTTAGAAAAAGAAGGATTCTACAATTAACACCATCTATGAAGTAAATTATCCTGGTCTGGTTCTTTTTGCTTGGGATTCTTCTACTGGGTGCCATTCATTGATTTAAATGTACCTCTTTCAGTTGATGCATTTTGTTGACAAACGACTGCATTCCATCCAAAGTTCCTGAAATTAATGATGCATTAATCAATAATATAAACATATTTAGAATTAGGTTCATGAAAATAGTTCGGTTGTGCATTGACAGCAGTTACTTATGTGACCTCTTGTCAGTGACAAAGCAAATTATGATGATCTGCCTTGTCAGTCACCGGAACAAACACACAACCAATGCTTTAACAGCTGTCACTGCAATGCCAGCGTAAAGTAAAACTTACCTCCGAAGACAGAATTGTTCAAAATTACTTAGAAGAAAGCGACCATTCTTGTAAATGTAATGCCCTACGTGCTTACCGGGGGCCGCCATTTTGGAAACAACCCAGGGGGCTCATGGTAAGGAATTACGATTTACGTGTTCATAGGGGAGCGCTGCAGTAACACCCACCAACGGAGAGTATTATGTGATTGATTAGGTAGCTTTGGTTATGGTGAATGACACAATACTTGTTTCGTAATTACTTATATCAATTAACCGATGATGTATTCACATTTTCAGTTGAATGAGAATAAGTGCTTTCTTTTCACTCCTAACTCCTAATGGTACCGTCCATGAAGAGGAAGGTCCCACGTGTTGGAGAATTCTAACTTCGTAGCGCATGTCGATTTTACACAGTTCATGTAAGGAACGCATACAATAATAGAAACAATTTACTTGGATTTTCTAAAGTATGCATTTTGGGAAAGAAGTACCATGGAGGCGGCTGGAGGGACTGACATTTGGCATGTACTCTGCCGAAGAAATAAGGTAAGAATACAAGTTGTTATGAGTGCATATGCTCTGAAGCCATAATAACATGCCCCTGCATGACTTTTGCGTTTGGATTTGAGTGTGTTGGACTAGCTAACTATAGTTAACTGGTTAGTGTTCACTGTTCTTGGACTGTCAGTTTCTGGTATTGCTACTATGGATATTATGCTACTAGTTAACTGCTAAAATATTGCATTCAGTCAATGTAACATTATCATGTCATGTTCCCATTTCTCCACAGAAAGTTGAGTGTCAAGAACATTACCAACTTCAGATTCCTGGATAATGTTGGTAATGTTGCCCCCAATGGCCTCTATGATCTGTCATTGGGCCCAGCTGATTCCAAAGAGGTGTGCTCCACCTGTATGCAAGACTTCAACAACTGCCCTGGGCACCTTGGGCACATCGAGCTACCCTTACCCGTATACAACCCACTCTTATTTGATGTAAGTGAACAACATTGAACACGCTTATCCCAGTAGTCATTACAAGTACCATGGCCTGTTTCCAGATAAACCGTTACACAATCCAAAACACAGTCGATAGGCTACAAGTTACAGTGGGGTACGTCTTCTTTTAAAGTAATATGCTCTCTCGCTTTTACTCTGGCACTAGAAACTGTACCTGCTGATCCGAGGGTCATGTCTGAACTGCCACATGCTGTCCTGCCCCAGAGCAGCGATCCATCTCCTGCTGAACCAGCTGAAGCTGCTGGATGTGGGAGCTCTACAGGAGGTCTATGAGTTGGAGCATGTGCTGAACCAGGTGAGCATCACACAGACAGGAGGGGTAATATTAAAAAATAATATTGTCTCTGAAATCACACTGCTGTTTCTGGTAATGTATGCAAGTCTTTTGAATTGATAGTTTGATTCATAAAATTCATCCAAGTTCTGAGTTTTAATCACTCTCACAACTGGTTTTGACCCTTTCTCTGTTGCAGTTCCTGGAAGGCAATGTTCAAGCTTCTGGGGTTGAGATCCAGGTGGTGTTAGAGGACTACTGTGCTCATGTCAACAAACAGAAGACAGGCGGCGATCACAGCTCACCAGTAAGAGCTGATTGTGAATGTGTCATAGAAACTGAACATCACAACTCGGGCCAATGTGATAAAATGTAATGTTTTGTGTTCTCAGATCAAGCATCTCTGTGAGAAGAAGAACAAGCTTATAACACTCTTCTGGAGGGTCCAAATGAACTCCAGGAAATGCCCCCACTGCAAGTAAGTATAGACCATTCTGGTCAATTACCATTTATTTCATACCAGTTCTGTCCCGTGTGAAGATTCACACTGATTTTTACTGTTCCCAAAAAGGAGTGGCCGCTCACAAGTGCGTAGGGAGCACAACAGCAAACTGATTGTCACCTTACCTGCGGCTATGTATAAAGATGGTGCCATCAAGGGACCGGATGAAGGTAATGCATACCATTCAATCTTCTTTTTCAAGATTGGTAATTTGGTAGAGGACTAAAAGATATTGAATAGTCGACATTTCTGTAACTCTGTTGTCCTGAATAAGTGCCCTTGGTCTCTTGTCCTTTTTCAGAAGATGGGATGGCTGGAAAACGTGGATACTTGACCCCTAGCACGGCACGGGATCACATCGCCAAACTGTGGGATAAAGAAGGTTTCTTCCTGAAGTGCTTGTTCTCCGGACTGGAGGAGTTGGAGAGCTCACCCGATGGCTTTTACCCAGACCTTTTCTTCCTGGAGCTTATGGTGGTCCCTCCATGCAGGTGAGGAATCTCTCAGAGAACAGCCTTACAATTTGTGGGTTTGTTTTGAATGTAGTTATTTGCTTCTCTTAGTTATTGATAAGATAGTGTCTGGAATTGCATCACAAAAACCTCCTAGTTGTGAAGCTTTCCAGTAACTTATGAGAGTAACCCTCTTGTTTTCCCCAGGTATCGGCCCATTAACCGTCTGGGAGACCAGATGTTCACTAACGGCCAGACGGTTAACATGCAGGCAGTGATGAAGGACAGTGGCGTTATCCAGAAGCTCCTAGCACTTCTAGCTGGAGAGAAGCTGAAGGAAAAGCAGTTGGAGCTGGAGGAGGTATGTGAACCGATGGAGTGGTGTCGCATTTGCTCTTTAAACATTATTTTGAGGGAATGAAAAGGTCAAAGGTGATTTGATTTTCCATGTATGTATATAAATTAACCTTTTATTAGTTCGTCATCTCGTACTGTATTGTTGATTTGATTCTCTTTTACCTCACTAAGTGTTAAGAAATGTAAAAAAAACATACAGAACATTTGGGAAAAAACAACAAAAGCAAAGTCAAGACACAAACACAGCTCCACATTCCTAGAAATATATATCTGTGTCTTTTGCATGAAATAAAGTTAACCAATTGTGTGTTAAGTGTTGCCATTCCTCTGTACTCTAAATTTAAAGGTACTGGAAGCCGACCCGTCTCAGACAGACCAGGCCTTCCTGGCAGGGATCCCCGGTGCCACACTCACAGATAAACTCTACAACACCTGGATTCGGCTCCAGAGTCACGTCAACATAGTCTTTGACAGTGACATGGACAAACTGATGACGGAGAAGTACCCTGGCATTCGTCAGGTATGTTTTCCCATGGAAATCTCTTGCCACCTGCTCCATATATGCAGCCTTTTAGCCAAAGGGAGTGAAAAATGTCAGTGTACCTTCATCTTCCAACCCATACATTTTTTGTTCATGCTGTTACTGTTTTCTCTTTCAGATCTTAGAGAAGAAGGACGGTTTGTTCAGGAAGCACATGATGGGTAAACGTGTGGACTATGCAGCACGCTCTGTTATTTGTCCTGACATGTACATTGGGACCAATGAGATTGGAGTACCCATGGTAAGAGTCATTGCCTTTGCCTGCATTCTGCATGTCCATTGATAGTGGGAGCATTGTGTGAGCTCGCATGATGAACTCCATCTGTTTTGCTACAGGTGTTTGCCACCAAGCTGACTTACCCCCAACCTGTGACGCCTTGGAATGTTAAGGAACTGAGGCAGGCAGTTCTGAATGGTCCCAATGTTCACCCTGGGGCCTCCATGGTCATTAACGAGGACGGCTCCCGCACCATCCTGAGCAGTACTAACCTTACCCAGAGAGAGGCCATCGCCAAGCAGCTCCTCACACCCTGCACCGGGCAGCACATGATGCCCATGAAGATAGTAAGGCCCATCTTTATAACACCACTTACACCAGCCGTTTCCTCTCCCTATCTAATGGTTCCTTGATTCCTCATTAACCTTGATTCCTTAATTCATTTTTATTGTACTCATGTACTTTCCCACTAAAATGTAACTTCATTAAAGATGATATAACTAGTCTCCTTCCGCATTTCATATTTCTATTATATTTGCTATCTATTGAGCAATGTTCATATTCTTATAGGTGAATCGTCACATCAAGAATGGCGACGTCCTGCTCCTCAACCGGCAGCCAACACTGCATCGGCCGTCCATCCAGGCTCACTGCGCCCGCATCCTGCCAGGGGAGAAAGTGTTAAGGCTTCACTACGCTAACTGTAAGGCCTACAACGCTGACTTTGATGGGGATGAGATGAATGCCCATTTCCCTCAGAGTGAACTGGGCAGGGCTGAGGCCTACACACTCGTCAGCACTGACCAGCAGTACCTTGTGCCCAAGGTGAATGCTCATTGCTCAGCCTTACTAAATGTATTTTTTTGCAAACATACAAATTCCTTTTTCTTGAGAGGAATTTAATGATGTTCTATGTTTGATAGATAAGCTATTGTTTGCTCACCCTCAACACCTACTGTTGCTGTACAGCCTCACTGCCTTGTCTCTGTCCCCCAGGATGGGAAGCCTCTGGCGGGTCTGATCCAGGATCACATGGTGTCAGGCACTAGGATGACCATCCGCGGCTGCTTCTTCCCCCGTGACCAGTACACTGAGCTGGTCTACCGAGGTCTGACCGACAAGGTCGGCAGAGTCAAGCTGCTGCCGCCCGCCATACTCAAACCATTCCCTCTCTGGACTGGGAAACAGGTGCAGAAGGACCTACCCATGGGTTGAGAGGTTTAGTAGGTCATAATTCATAATTGTACAGGTAATAACACAGGTGTCCTTTGTCATTCAGGTGGTGTCTACACTACTGATGAACGTCATTCCAGGAAACCACATCCCTCTGAACCTGACAGGGAAGGCCAAGATCCCCAGTAAGGCCTGGATCAAGGAGTGTCCACGCTGTGTTCCTGGCTACAAGCCTGAAACCATGTGTGACTCCCAGGTCAGACTGTTCACTAACAGTACTACTCAACTTACCAATGTTGCACATGTACCCACCTTGATTTGATGTATTATTAGTGTCATAGTTTGTATTAGCTGTATGTTAAACCATTTTTTTTACTTTGTGCAATGCACACCTAGTCCTAGACTTTGCCATTAACTGTGTCTGATCCTGCAGGTGATCTTCCGTCAGGGAGAGTTGCTGGTGGGGGTGTTGGACAAGGCCCACTATGGCAGCTCAGCATACGGCCTGGTCCACTGCTGCTACGAGCTGTATGGAGGAGAGACCAGTGGTAAACTCCTCAGCTGCCTGGCTCGCCTCTTCACTGCCTACCTCCAGCTGTACCGGGGCTTCACTATGGGTAAGGCATGGGCTTCATCCCAACTTCAACCTTATTCCCTATATAGCCCACTACTTTTGACAAACGTAGTGCCCAATATAGGGAATAGGGTGCTATTTGGGACCATAATAACAGATGTTCTAGATCTATCTGAACAGACTCAGGGATCCATCACAAGGCCCTCTCAAAATCGAAGGGTTATTTATTGAATGCATTTCAGGTGTGGAGGATATCTTGGTGAAACTAGGAGCCAACAGACAGAGAAAGCAGATCATAAAAGAGTCTGTCACGTGTGGGACTAAGGTAAAGATGCCAGTATCAATCAGTTGATCCACATGTTCCAGGAACAAATAAACAAATTGAATGACATACATTAGTGTGGCAGTAACAGTTGTTTGCTCTGGTGTAACCCAGGCCCTGCAGGCAGCCTTTAACCTGCCTGACACCGTGGATGAGAGTGAGGCTAGGGGCCGCTGGCAGGACGCCCACCTCAACCCAGACCAGAGAGACTTCAATATGGTGGACCTCAAGTTTAAGGAGGTGGCCAATCAGGTCAACAACGACATCAACAAGGTGAGCTACATGGGAGTTTGCGTTGTTTGATTTGCTCATCCTTCAGTTTTGTGAAGAGGTTACCATCAGATGGTAGTCATCATCTGTTTGCGTGTGACTGTCAGGCCATCATTGTAAAGAAAAATATATTCCTTAGTGGTCCTCTGTAGCACAGTTGTTAGAGCATGGTTCTTCCAATGCCAGGATAGTGGATTCGATACCCGGGACCCTCACCCATACGTAAAACATGTATGCACACATCACTATAAGTCGCTTTGGATGAAAGTTTCTGCATATATTTCTAATGGACTTTGATAGGAAAGTTGATAGGAGTTCCTGGTAGCAGAAAACACTGTTAACTGCTGTACGGTTTTGACTGATGATATTTTCTCCTGCCAGGTGGTCATGCCCCTGGGTCTCCACTGCAGCTTCCCTGAGAACAACCTCCAGCTGATGGTGCAGTCTGGGGCTAAAGGCTCCACTGTCAATACCATGCAGGTACTCCTTTAAGGAACCAAGCAGACATCGAACCATAAACAGATATGCATTTTGTCTCCATGTGTACCAATCATAACTTGATGAGTACGTTTCTTTTGTTTTTTTAGATCTCATGTTTGCTGGGTCAGATTGAGCTAGAGGGCCGACGTCCTCCCCTGATGCCTTCTGGGAAATCTCTGCCATGCTTCCAGCCGTACGAAAGTTCGCCCCGCTCTGGAGGTTTTGTGTCTGGCAGGTTCCTGACAGGAATCAAGCCCCCGGTACGTGACTTCTCTCTGCCCCAAGTTGTGCGTTTGATTGTTCCACTTCATAATTGAAGGTCTCTGAATGTTCATGATTCATTATTGCAGGAGTTTTTCTTCCATTGCATGGCTGGCCGGGAGGGTCTGGTAGATACAGCTGTTAAGACCAGTCGATCAGGGTACCTTCAGAGGTGAGTTGGCATTACAGAAGTCTGAACGTTTTTACAGAAGTGTGAATGTCTACGTCCCAAATGGCACCCTATTCCCTATATAGTACACAGCTTTCGACCAGAGTCCTGTGGGATTCACACTATTTAAATTTCCCCCTTTCTGAACTGACTCATTGTGGTTCCAGATGTGTGATCAAACACCTGGAGGGCCTGGTGGTTCAGTATGACCTGACTGTGAGGGACAGTGACGGAAGTGTGGTCCAGTTTCTTTATGGAGAGGATGGCCTGGACGTCCCCAAGACACAGTTCCTCCAGCCAAGGCAGTTTCCCTTCATACAGGACAACTATGAGGTAGGATTTGGCGCTGCTCTAGTCAACTGATCCTGTTTTCTAAAGTGTTTATTGAGACTGAAAGCATGTCTTTATTTCAAGACCGTGCATGGCAAACATTACATCCATTATTTTTTTAAAGATTACTTTTTGCAGCACCCATTTAGAATTTCCCGTTACTCACAGGTCATCAGAAAGTCCAAGTGCTTGGATGAGGTCCTGGCCAAACTGGACCCTCAGGCTGCCACCAACCATTTCAAAGCCATCAGGAAGTGGAAAGCCAAGAGGGAGCATCTTTCTCCCAGGGAGGGGGCCTTCCTGCTCTTCTCCCAGAAGAAACTGAAGAAGGCAGAGCGCCAGGCTCTGGAGAACCTGGCCAATGGCAGGGATACTGCCACTCTGAAGGTAATGTATTGTCCCACTGCTGCGACACCACAATGTTATCAGATGAAATATCCCTCCACAAATATATACCAATTTTTTGCGACGTATTATTTGTCGTTCTACTTTTTCAATGTGACATATCAAACTCTGTGGTAGTTTGCTGTTTTGTTAAACATTCTAATATGTTACCTTCCCATGTTTCTTAGTTGGTGGATAGATGGAGTTCTCTAGGCCAGGACAGCAGATCTAAGTACCTGAAGAAGACTTCACACTGTCCTGAGCCCTGCCTGAGCCTGTTCAGGCCTGACATCTCATTTGGGTCGGTGTCAGAGACGTTTGACAGCATTGTGGAGTCCTATCTAAAGGACATCCAAGTCAAGCAGTTACCCGAGGGAAGCTCGAAGAACCTTGATGCACAAAGGTGAGATTTCAATCCAGATCATCTATATTGCAAATAGTATTTACCTAAATGGACATTTACCTAAATGGACATTTTAGAGGGGCGGCAGGTAGCCTAGTGGTTAGAGAGTTGGGCCAGTAACCGAAAGGTTACTAGATCGAATCCCTGAGCTGACAAGGTAAACATTTGTCATTCTGCTCCTGAACAAGGCAGTTAACCCACTATTCTTAGGCCATCACTGTAAATAAGAATTTGTTCTTAACTGACTTGCCAAGTAAAATAAAGAATAATACGTCTTCTAAAAATGACAAACTTTAGATGTAGAAACTAAGATTGGGCTGTTGTACATAATTTTAGAAGCCATTGTAGCTACTGTATTTTTTACTGAGTGCTTAGGTTATGTCATGGTCTCCACTCTGTCTATGCAGACTGAAGCATCTGCTGCAGCTGAAGTGGCAGCGAGCCCTGTGTGACCCAGGGGAGGCGGTGGGTCTGCTGGCTGCTCAGAGCATAGGAGAGCCCTCCACCCAGATGACCCTCAACACCTTCCACTTTGCCGGCAGGGGGGAGATGAACGTTACCCTCGGTATCCCAAGGTACAGTATGGTCTCCCCTGGAATATAACGGTGCAATGACTCTTTGCCAGAATAAAATGTATAAACTCTGGACATTAGTGGCTGAATATTGTCTCTGTCACCCACAGGCTTAGAGAAATATTGATGATTGCCAGTTCCAGCATCAAGACTCCGATGATGAGTATTCCTGTGTTAAACAGTAAAAAAGCCATCAAGCGGGTGAAGACACTAAGGAAGAAGCTGACTCGCGTGTGTCTAGCTGAGGTTATTACATTGGCTCTATTTACTTACCGTTTATGAACCATTACATCCCAAAGTAATTAAATCGTTACTACCATAGAAATATAATACATTTTTCTATGGTTATCACTCCATTCTTGTGTTTCAATGAATTTTGAGTGAGAGTCATTATTCTGTCCATTGTTGTTCAAAGGTGTTGCACAAAGTGGATGTCCTGGAGACACTCCGGGTGAAGAACAAACAACAGAAGGACCGCGTCTTCAAGATCATCTTCCGCTTTCTTTCCCCAGAGCGCTACCAGGAAGACAAGATGCTGACTCCCCATCAGATCCTCCACTACATGGAGAACAGGTGAGCTATTATAACCAGCGCTGGGCCCACACATTCTCTTGCCAACACAACCTATGTGTGTGTGAGAATCAGATCACGGTTACTAGTCCGACAAATGTACTTCCGTGTTGTCGGTCTGAACCAATGTAAGGCATTCTTTGCTACCTTGTCTTTTCCAGATTCTTCCGCCTACTACTGGAGGCCATTAAGAAGCGCAATACCAAGCTGGCCTCTATCAACGCAGTGGAAACACGCAAGGCTACAGTACGAGATAATGACCAGGATGTAGGGGACTCCTCAGCTAGACAGGTGTGTTAAACAAGCATGGACTTTTCCATATTCATCTGTTCCTTTCAGCCATAGCTTTACATTTGGCTTTAAAGCCTGGACTTAATCATTACCAAAGTGGACATTGTTCTTAAATGTAGAATTATGCTACTTTTGTCCCAATTTTAATTTGTGTAAGTAATTTCTTTGTTGTAGGAGAGTGGAGAAGAGGATGGGGAGGAGGAGAGCAGGATTGTGGACGACGTGGGGAATGAGGGAGACGCTGACGCCTCGGATGCGAAAAGGAGAGAGAATCAGGAGGAGGAAGTGGATTATGAGAGTGAGGAGGGAGAGGATCTGGTGGAGGAAAAAGAGGACCAGGCAGAGGAGAACTCTGAAGAGGTGCCTGATGAGGTGCCCGGTGACCTGGCCACTGCAGAGCCTGGTCGTGCTGGGGCAAGGAAGAGGTCAAAGCAGAAAAGCACACACACACAAGACAGCATGAGGGTCAACACTGTGCTGGAAACTAGTTCCAGCATCGAGGACTATTCCTATGACAGCCAGCAGGGTCTCTGGTGTGAGGTATGTACCCCCAGTCTGTGCCGTTCTGTCTGATTTTCGAATATTACTTTTTGGGTTTAAGATACTAAAATACTTATTTCAGCCAATGGTTGCCTCATTGATGGTCCACATTGTTTCTCACGAAACCAAGTATTTGACTTGAATATAAATGTTTTGAATGTGGATTGAGTGGAGTTTTGCATTTCTCTGTTTGTCAGGTTACGCTCGTCCTGCCTGTCAGCAAGGTGCACTTTGACCTGACGTCGCTGGTGGTGGCCGTGGCCCAAAATGCAGTGGTGATGGAGACTAAGGGCATCACCAGATGTCTGCTCAGTGAGGTCACTAAGAAAGATGGCTCCAAGGCGCTGGAGCTCAAAACTGAGGGCATCAACATGCACGAGCTGTTTAACCACAGTGAAGTGAGTGATAATCCACAAACTTTCACATGTATAGAGTACTTGTACAGTAAAAACATAATTTCTTCATGTGGATATCTTTGTTTATACATTCTATGCTATACTGTTTTAATCTCAGATTCTTGATGTGAATCGGCTGTACTCCAATGAGGTCCACGCCATGGCAAACACGTACGGCATTGAGGTGGCCCTGAGAGTCATTGAGAAGGAAATTAAAGATGTCTTCGCTGTCTATGGTACAAACAGGCTCACAACTTCTTTAGCTATCTACTAATTTCCCAACAACAGGCTCTGGAGAGCTGTGTGATCTCCTCTCTGAGTCTCTCTGCTCTCCTTTCCTGTGCAGGTATTGAGGTGGACCCCAGGCATTTATCCTTGGTGGCAGACTACATGTGTTTTGAGGGTGTGTACAAACCTCTCAACCGCTTCGCCATCCAGTCCAACTCCTCTCCACTGCAACAGATGACCTTCGAGACGAGCTACAAATTCCTGAAGCAGGCCATTATGCAGGGTAGGCATTATTACACAACACATCTGTAGGCTGTACACATAATACAACAGGAGATGTAATACATCATAAAACAAATAGAGCAATACATGGTCTGCCCCTCATTAGTTGTTGGTTTAACGAGGTGTCTGGTCTTTGCTCTCTCAACAGGCTCCCATGATAAGTTGGTCTCTCCCTCAGCTTGCTTAGTGGTGGGTAAGGTTGTAAAGGGAGGGACCGGGATCTTTGATCTCAAGCAGCCATTGCAATAAATGTTGTTAAATGCATCAGATACCCAGGAAGGAAGTGAATGCACCAGTTCACTGCACGTGCCATTGTTATGACAATGAGGAAAGGGACAGTTTTTTTTTATTTGTTGTATGTTGTCTTATATTTGACTATTAAATATGTCTTGAAGTGGTTATTGTATGGCCTCTTTATTTGAATACATTTGAATCACACGGTCTGTTTGGGTGTGGAGTCAAAATAGCGTTGGTTTCCAAGGCTAAAGGAAGACCAATGCATGCCATGTAGTATCGATACCAGAAGCAGCTGTTGATATTGGAACCTATTTGTATGAATTGTATTTGTGACTCTGGTGGGCCAAATAGAGCACAGAGATTCTATTTTTTTCCCATCTTTATTTAACCAGGTAGGCTAGTTGAGAACAAGTTCTAATTTGCAACTGCGACCTGGCCAAGATACAGCATAGCAGTTCGACACTTAAAACAACACAGAGTTACACATGGAATAAACAAAACATACATAATACAGTAGAAAACAAGTCTATATACAGTGAGTGCAAATTATGTAAGATAAGGGAGTTAAGGCAATAAATAGGCCAAACAAAGTAATTACACTATAGCAATTAAACACTGGGATGGTAGATGTGCAGAAGATGAATGTGCAAGTAGAGATACTTGGGTGCAAAATAAATAAATACAGCATGGGGATGAGGTAGTTGGATGGGCTGTTTACAGATTGGCTATGTGCAGTGATCTGTGAGCTGCTCTGACAGCTGGTGCTTAAAGCTAGTGAGGGAGATATGAGTCTCCAGCTTCAGTGATTTTTGCAGTTCGTTCCAGTCATTGGCAGCAGAGAACTGGAAGGAAAGGCAGCCAAATGAGGAATTGGCTTTGGGGGTGACCAGTGAGATATACCTGCTGGAGCGTGTGCAATGAGTGGGTGCTGCTATGGTGACCAGTGAGCTGAGATAAGGCGGGGCTTTACCTAGCAGAGACTTGTAGATGACCTGGAGCCAGTGGGTTTGGCGACGAGTATGAAGCGAGGGTCAGCCAACGAGATCGTACAAGTCGCAGTGGTGGGTAGTATATGGGGCTTTGGTGACAAAACGGATGGCACTGTGATAGACTGCATCCAATTTGATGAGTAGAGTGTTGGAGGCTATTTTGTAAATGACATCGCCGAAGTCGAGGATTGGTAGGATGGTCAGTTTTACAAGGGTATGTTTGGCAGCATGAGTGAAGGATGCTTTGTTGTGAAATAGGAAGCAGATTCTAGATTTAATTTTGGATTGGAGATACTTAATGTGAGCCTGGAAGGAGAGTTTACAGTCTAACCAGACACCTAGGTATTTGTAGTTGTCCACATATTTTAAGTCGGAGCCGTCCAGAGTAGTGATGCTGGGCGAACGGGCAGGTGCGGGCAGTGATCGGTTGAAGAGCATGTATTTAGTTTTACTTGCATTTAAGAGTAGTTGGAGGCCACGGAAGGAGAGTTGTATGGCATTGAAGCTCGTCTGGAGGTTAGTTAACAGTGTCCAAAGGGCCAGAAGTATACAGAAGGGTGTCGTCTGCGTAGAGGTGGATCAGAGACTCACCAGCAGCAAAAGAGACATCATTGATGTATACAGAGAAGAGTCTGCCCGAGAATTGAACCCTGTGGCACCCCCATAGAGACTGCCAGAGGTTGTTATTACAATTATTATTATTAGGTTATTATTATATGAAAGTGAGTACATCCACTGACCATCCACTCTGGGTCACTGAGTTATAATAAGAAGCTATGGGTGGTCTTTTAATTTGAAGGATAGGTCACGTACCGGAAGCAATTATGAATCTGCTCGCCGCTCATTGGTTATTCAGATTAGTACGACGTCCCTTGGCCGTTACTAGTTACCACAGCTACAAAGTAGCTATATTGGCTGTCGTAAAAATGTATGAAAACCCTGCTTTTTGGGGTAAATTTACGGTTAGACATAATGCGAGCAGTGTGATTTGGCTTATCTTTAAAACCAGGTTTTAAGAAGATACATTGTAGAAATAGACGGGGTTTAGTCATAATTATGACTTTGTGGATACTAGTGACAACCACGTCCCTTCCATGATTATCAACGTTACTGTTGCTGGCTACATCAAATAAAATATCGTCAGATAACGAACATTAATTGTACTGTCAAGATGACTGCATATAAACGTCCGCTGATGGGTAAGTAGTTACAGTAGCTGGCTAAATAAGCATCCAACGTTCGCTTGCTGGTGATAATATGATAAAAGCTAGCTAACATTAGCTAGCGCGTAACCGTTTGTGTCAAAATAACACGTTGCCTTCGATTTTGGACTTTTTCTATTCCTATGTAACGTTATGTGATCTTCCCAGACATATCTTTAGGGCGTTAACGTTAGCTATCTAGCTATGGGCTTCAGTAGCTAGCCAACTGTCAAGCCATAGGTTAAATCCATTGGAATTCAATTGTTTTTTGACATTGTGCCAAAACATTCAGGACTAGTTAAAGGTGTTCATTTGACTTATTTTGCATACACCGCCATACCATGAGACATCTATGTCTACTTCATCACTGGAAAATATAGCTAAACGGTTGAGTTTGCTATCATTAAAAAGCTTACAACAGGGTTGTCTAACGATTTAGAAAAGCATTTAAATAAATACAAATGTAAACCTTCAACGTCTAAAAACAAACTCTTATTTGTTTATATAATCGTATGTTTACGCCGGTAACTCGGAAAAAACAAGCCCTGACTGGGGAAAATCGTTTTGAATGGTCATCGACTTGAAAATCCAACTCGGAACCTGAGGCATCTTTCTCTCTCTTTTTTTTCATTTATTTTTTTCATTAACAACAAATCAATACAGAGAGTACATGAGGGAACACAAGTGTATATATAGATTATATACAATGGACAAATGAGCTAGGGGGTACAATATCACATTACACAAATAACGTAAGGGACATACATAAACTTATAATTCTAACAGCTTTTTTGTTAGTAGAGTATTTAATTGTCTTAAAATAGTTGTTTTTGTAGTGTAAGAAAGTGTGTTTTTTTGTTTGTACATTTACATTTGTGAATATAATGAAATTAATTACATAAAAATGTTTCAGCTTATTCCTATCGTAGGTAAAGAATCCAAGACCTTCATAAAAGTGTTCAATTATAAATCTACTGATGTCTTGCCACAGTTTTCTTACATGAATACAATGCCAAAAAAGAAGCAACACTGTTTCTGGGTGGTCATTACAAAAGGAGCAATTTGAGTTGATGTTTTCCTTAAACTTCTTCATATAGTGGTTGGCAGGATAATATTTATGAATATTTTTAAAGGAAACTTCCTTAATTTTGTTAACAAGTATGTATGTGTGTGGCAACATCCAAACTTTTCCCCCAACAGATATTATCAATAAATCCATTCCAATAAGGCATGACATAAGGTATAGTTACAACATCCTGCTGAAACAAGGTTCGTATCGCTCTGTTGTTGAATGGACCAAAAGAGAAACAAATCTTTCCTACTGATGAGTCAACAGGGTCAATAGAAGGTAGGGTCAGGTCTTGACACGTTCCTGACTAATAGAGCAACACCTGAGGGAATGGCATCTAAAACAATTGCAAAATCTTTAGGTGTTACAGGGACCTTGTAAAGTGATAAGAATTCCTTATAACTGAGTAAAAGACCCTCTGCATTTACCAGTTGGCTCACCAATAAGATATTATTTCAGAACCAATATTCTAAAAACAAAGAAGTGTTTTTATACAATATATCCCTATTATTCCATTTATAATATCTGTGTGGAGAAAAATTGTGTTTATAAATTAAGGACCATGACAAGAAAACCTGCCGATGAAAAGCAGAAAGTTTCACTGGAACTTTGTCAATATTATAATTGCAAAACAACATGAAGGTAAGGCCACCAAAAGTAGAGAAGACATGATGAGGAATAAAATTCCAGATAGAAATGAGTCTTCTTAGGAATTGTTTTATCCAATTGATCTTAAAAATATTATTTAAGGTAGTAAAGTCCAGTCCAAATTCATCCCACCATTCTCATAAGTGTTCATTACAACAGTTTTCCTAATGTAATGGGTACGGTTTCTCCACAGAAAGTTGAAAAGCATCTGGTCTATCTCCTTGCTTATTTTACTGTCAAGATATAAAGATAGAGCACCATATGTTAGCCTAGAGATACCTTCAGCCTTGGTTATGCGGACTCTACCTTTTAAAGATAAGTCCCTCTAGCCATTGATTTAGCTTCTTCTGGGGTTTTTTAATAAGAGGGTTAAAATGTAGTAAGCTTCTAGACTTCTGATCCTTTGTAATGGTTATGCCTAAATAGGTAAATTATTATTTTACTGGAATACCATAATATGTAGGTGTCACACAATCTTTGACAGCCATGAGTTCACATTTATTAATGTTAAGATATTGATCGATATGGGAATTTGGTTAGCGTTTTCAGAAAAAGTGTAGTATCGTCAGCCAGCTGGCTTATAATAATTTCTTTACCAGCTATGTTCTTTCTAGATCTCCAATTTTCCGACCTGACTATCACTGACGTCATGTTTTTTTTTTTCAAGTTCACAATTATTGAAAGCACTTGACCCTACTTTACATCGCTACAGTCCAAACGCAAAGAGCCCTCGGCCCTGAACCCTCATCCCCTGAATGACGTTTTATATCGTCACATCCGAGTGTACCTAAAATGTCGCTTACCCAAGCGAGGGAGAGTGATGATCGGAGAGGCAACGTCCTTGGTGGAAGTCTTGAAGTTGAGTTTAAAAATATACCTAGCAGCCTAACGTAGCTTGCACTCCTGTCAGGTAGCTAGCTACAGTTACCCATAGCTGGCTAGCTAGTTTTATAGCTTGGTCATTTATTCCAATACATTTCAGAACCCCCCCCCCACATATGTTTATGAAGCTAGCAACGTTTTTATAGGCTCCTCACTACGAGACTACGCCAATTTCGCATTTACCAACGCTAAAATCAATGTAATCTATATTGACCCTTTCCAGTACACGACACACTGACGTCACGCACAGATGTGCGCGACTCTTGGTGGCAGTAAGAAGGCCATCGCCATCCTCGCCCATTCAACATAACTTTAATCTAGACTTGTGTTAATTTAAACACAACTTTTTTTCCTTATGCTTACAATTATGTTGTTTTTCTTTCTTGAACAGTTGCTAAGGAATTTGGTTGTGCTCTTTGCAAAATAACTTTTGGATGCAGAAGTTGTTAGCCAGATGCTAACACTCATTGATATAGGCTGTAGCAAAAGCTATACCAAGAGCCATTTTGCTGGTTGAGGTTGAAGTGTTTTTAAAAGTATAATGCAGTTGATTTGCGATGATGACACAAACATTATATTAAATAGGACATTCATACGAGCCTTAAAATGCAATTATAATCCAAAAGTGGTGTGAAATGCACGCATAAGCAACATGTAAATAGAGGCTTTTTTTGCTGGTGTTCTATAAGAACTCTTGTTCTGCCATCAACTTGCGCGCATCTCCCTCGTGCTGCAATGTTTGTAAACACAGAAATGGGTTTATATATATGTTTTAGCAAGCTTGAGTCATTTTGTTCTCACATGCCGAAAATGCAGCTATGTTGATTTAAATTGGACATGTTTGCATTGAATTTTGGGTCATATCAACCCCACACTTGATCAAAGTTCTTCACTCGCTTCCTCAAACTAAATCGAGGGCAGAGGGGTCAACGTTTGTGAATTGGGCCTCCACTTAAGATGGCAATCCAACAGCATCCATTTTCGATGGGGATTCCCCTGAGGAAAAGTGTGTAAAGGAAGTAAAATGAACGTGTTTGGACTGCATCTGAGGTTTTTTGTGTCGTTCCCACCATCAGTTGAGACAACATGCTATTGAATACAGGAGAACGAAGGTTACGTATGTGAGCTATTGGATCACTCCAATATGTAGATCAAGATCACTAAGGTAACCTGCCTAAATGACTACAGACCCGTAGCAGTCACGTCCGTAGCCATGAAGTGCTTTGAAAGGCTGGTAATGGCTCACAGTAACACCATTGTCCCATAAACCCTAGACCCACTCCAATTTGCATACCGCTCTAACAGATCCACAGATGATGCAATCTCTATTGCACTCCACACTGCCCTTTCCCACCTGGACAAAAGGAACACCTACGTGAGAATGCTATTCATTGACTATAGCTCAGCGTTCAACATCATAGTGCCCTCAAAGTTCATCACTAAGCTAAGGATCCTGGGACTAAACACCTCCCTCTGCAACTGGATCCTGGACTTCCTGACGGGCCGCCCCCAGGTGGTGAGGGTAGGTAGCAACACATCTGCCACGCTGATCCTCAACATTGGAGCCCCTAAGGGGTGCGTGCTCAGTCACCTCCTGTACTCCCTGTTCACCCACGACTGCATGGCCAAGCACAACTCCAACACCATCATTAAGTTTGCAGAGGAAACAACAGTGGTAGGCCTGATCACTGACAACGATGAGACAGCCTATAGGGAGGTCAGAGACCTGGCCGGGTGGTGCCAGAATAACAACGTGATCAAGACAAAGGAGATTGTGGACTACAGGAAAAGGAGGACCGAGCACGCCCCCATTCTCATCGACGGGGCTGTAGTGGAGCAGGTTGAGAGCTTCAAGTTCCTTGGCGTCCACATCACCAACAAACTAACATGGTCCAAGCACACCAAGACAGTCGTGAAGAGGGTATGACAAAACCTTTTCCCCCTCAGGAGACTGAAAAGATTTGGCATGGGTCCTCAGATTCTCAAAAGTTTCTACAGCTGCAACATCGAGAGCATCCTGACTGGTTGCATTACTGCCTCCGACCGTGAGGCACTACAGGGGTGTGCGTGCCACCCAGAACCTCTACACCAGGTGGTGTCAGAGGAAGGCCCTAAAAATTGTCAAAGACCCCAGTCATAGACTGTTCTCTCTGCTACCGCATGGCAAGCGGTACCGGAGAGCCAAGTCTAGGACCAAAATGCTATTCAACAGAAGCCTTTTGGTCCCCAAGCCATAAGACTCATGAACATGTAATCAAATGGCTACCCAGACTATTTGCATTGTGTCCCACCACCCAATTCGGCGCACGTGACAAATAAACTTTGATTTGATTAAAGCCTGCTCCAGAGAGCTCAGGACTTCAGACTGGGGCAAAGGTTTACCTTCTAACAGGACAACGACCCTAAGCACACAGCCAAGACAAAGTAGGAGTGGCTTAGGGACAAGTCTCTGAATGTCCTGAGTGCCCCAGCCAGAGCCCGGACTTGAACCCGATCGAACATCTCTGGAGAGACCTGACAATAGCTGTGCAGCGACGCTCCCCATCCAACCTGACAGAGCTTAGAGGATCTGCAGAGAAGAATGGGAGAAACTCCCCAAATACAGGTGTTCCAATTTTGTAGTGTCATACCCAAGAAGACTCGAGGTTCTAATCACTGCTTAAGGTGCTTCAACAAAGTACTGAGTAAAGGGTCAGAATAGTTATGTAAATATGATATTTCCGTTTTTTTTTATACATTTGCAAAATTGTCTAAACCTGTTTTTGCTTTTAAATTATCCGGTATTGTGTGTAGATAGATTGAAGAGGGGGAGAAAACAATTTAATCAATTTTAGAATAAGGCTGTAACATAACAAAATGTAAAAAAAGTCAAGGGGTCTGAATACTTTCCGAATGCACTGTACACTCTAACATAGAGCTCTTACCAAGTGAATTCCTCTCTGTAATGAGCCGTGAAGAGGAAGAGGTGGAAGGAGTGTGGCGGCACTGAGCCGCAGTACTACCCGCTGCACAGGACTAATCTGACAGTCTTACTCGGAATGTATCCTGCCGAATAGAAGGATACCATGTTGGAGTGATCCAATATAGTGTCATTTCAATCATATAAATGTAATTAATAGAATGGACTTATCCCTTCAGACCACTGCAATTTAGCTGGTACACCATTGAAATTGAATGGACCGTTTTACGTGTAATCTCTAGCATAAAGATGGCCGCTGGTCCACCCACTGTCGAATGTAAACTTATGGTCTATTATCAATATTTCAATATTTTTCCTATGGAGTATTGACAGTATAATTTAAACATGTTCCTTCAAGTCAACATTCTGTTATGTGTGGACCTCCAACCATCTTTGTGGTACAATTTGAAAGTATATATTTTTTTTCAGTTGTATTCCCATTTTAGTACATTTTATCAGCCAAAACATGACACCCACCCTGTATTCAAGAGGATGTTGTCTCAACCGACGGCAGGCACAACACAAAAACCTCAGCTGATTTTTAAATAGGGTTTAAGCTACAGCATATGCGAATATGGGAAAAAAATCAACGTTTATGCATTTTTTGATATTAAAAAAACATTTTTATAAAAAAATATATATTTTAAAATATAATAAAATAGTTGGATAACGTTGTTTGTAAACTTTTAAATTATATAAATCTGAACCGTTTATTTTTTCCAGTGATGAAGACATGGATGTCAGATGGTATGGTGGGGTATGCAAAATAGGTCAACTTTGAGCCCCTTTATCTCTTGAATGTTTTTGCATTGAGGTCCAAAGAGTCACCTTCTGAGCACTTCTACAATGGGCAAATGTGTATGGAAGCTTTCGTTCAAATTCAAAGGGATGCTTTCAAAAAGTGATTGAATTCAAATGGATTTACCCCATACACATACTGTACTGTTTTGGCTTGGCTGTGCTGAATTATCTTTGACCTGCCACTGGGTGTAGGAACTGTCACATGAGGAACAGGCTAATCAGCGCTAAGGACAGAGGGAGGCACATTAACTTCCTGACAACAACAAGATGAGGATTTCAAAGCGCTGTGGCTCCAACAGGTACATATTATTAGTTAGTTCACTCTATTTATTAATAATCAGTAGCTAAATGAAGACACTATTGAAACCCTGTTTTACAGAGTTCCAACTGCCTGCTTGATGACTCATTACGTTGTTACTCAGTTATTATTAGGCTACTCCAGGTGCTTGCATGTCCCTGTGTCAGGAATGAGCTCATGGGCATTTCATCATGCGGCCACAAATTTGTTTAGAAATACTAGCTTAATTTCCTTACCTGGCTCAGAAGCACACTGTACATAACTTGTCCTGGAGGAATTACGTCATGATCATGTATGATATTATATATAAAGAAGCATTGTTCTTGATGGATAGTGTAACAGTGAACATATTATTCTTGCAGACGTTTGTTGTTGCCCTTGATGGTCCTTGGGTTGATGATCTTACTGGCAGTTGTAACCCTTAATTGGTTTGATACTGAATCACAGATGCCTTTGGCATGGCACGTGGATCCCAACCACCGAAAGGTAAGGCTCTTCATCTATGTTTGTAAATGTTCAGCGATGACTTTCGTTTTTTTTTTTTTTAACTAGGCAAGTCAGTTAAGAACAAATTCTTATTTACAATGACGCCAAACCCGGACGACGCTGGGCCAATTGTGTGCCGCCCTATGGGACTCCCAATCACGTCCGGATGTGATACAGGCTGGATACGAACCAAGGACTGTAATGACGCCTCTTGCACTGAGATGCAGTGCCTTAGACAGCTGCGCTACTTCAGGAACCCCAAATTAAAGGGATAATCTGCTGTTCAAACAATAACAACACAGGGATGGGGCTGGAGAAATGTAACCACCCTCAAATTCATAGACAGGCTATGGGTGCAAGGACTAACCATTCATGTTGTAAAATTATAGTTTTAACCATGTTTTGAGGCTATACCGTATTTGTTTACAATTACATTGTTTTATTACTTCATTGTTTATAAACAAAGCTTATATTTTGAGTTCTGATGGGGTGTATAGTACAGTTGAGCTAAGCTCATGAGGCATTTATAAGTTATATTCTTCAAGAATCAATGCGTCGTTATCATGAATTGAAAAGTCCAAAAAATGTATTTATCAATTGTAGATAGCTCCTTTTAATGTGTTTATTTATAGTGGTGCATTTGATACAATTATATGATCTTTCCAGCTTGTGCACTCTTTTGTACGGGGTGTTCTTTCGAACCAGTGCAGACCAGCCTTTGCCAGAAAGGGAGTAGAAGCAAGGCTCCAGATTTCTAGTCATGTGACTGATCCTTTCCTGTGGCGGGACACACTGCTGACTCCAGAGATGTTCAAGTACCCTCCACCATTCGGGTTCCATGACATGCATGGCAAACTGAAGGATGTTCTCAACCTCCTCCCTGCTCAACCAGAGCAGCTGAAGAAAGAGTGCAGACGCTGTGTGGTCATGGGAAATGGAGGAATCCTCCGTGGCCTTGAGCTGGGCACCCTGCTTGACCAGTTTGATGTTGTCATTAGGTGAGACTACACCTGCTTTGTGTACCTGGATTTTCAAATGGCTCATCTCTAGACCAGGCAGTGAATTCACCTTTGACCAGGTTTATTGTTTTTTTTATTGTCACACATTAAGATTAAGGTAACTTTATTGGTCAAATGCATGCAAGGTCCAACCGAAATGACTTCTGCTTTTAACCCAACCCCTCCGTAAGACACACATAACATGTACATATACAGGCTTTGGAGGTGTGGAGGGCTGCCACACTAGGCACCCGGGGAGCAGTTGTTGTGGGGGGTTAAGTGCTTTACTCAAGGGTACAATGGTAGGCAATGGCATCTAGCATTTGATACCAGTAACCCTCAGGTTGCCAGCTCACTTCCCGGTAGATTTTCCGCTTTGGACCCAGAATTTGAACTAGCAACCCTCTGGTTGCTGGCTCGCCTCTCTAACCGTCAGGTTACCTGCCGCTTATCAACAGGATGAGACTTTCTGTGGAACAGAAGTCATCACTATAATGATAACATTTCTAAGTAAGAAGGGTAGAACTGTTATAGTATATCATTGTTGATTCATCCAAAGAGCGAATGGTTACATGAGTGGACCTGTGTCACGTTGACATTCTGTTCACTGCGCCACAGGCTAAATAGTGGTCCTATGAGGAACTACAGTAAAGACGTGGGGAACCGGACCTCCATCCGGATGAGCTACCCAGAGGGAAGCCCCAAGGTCTGGGAAGATGTGGACCCTGAGCTGCAGTTTGTGGCGGTGGTCTACAAGGCTGTAGACTTCAATTGGATCAGAGCAATGATCAACAGACAGAGAGTTGTGAGTTGTAAAGCCCACCACCAGAAACATGAACAAAATATTAATTTAAAGAAAAAGGGAATGAAATCAGGTAATGTACAGACATTGCTGAGCGATTTGAAATGCAAATTCAGACACTGCCTACTACTTTACCTAACATTAGATTTGTTTTTGTTTCAGTCCCTTTGGGACTGGCTGTTTTTCTGGCAGAAAGTGCCAGAGAAGATTCCAGTAGACCTATCAAAGTTCCGTTTGTTGAATCTGGAGATCATCAGGCAGATGGCGATGGACCTGTTAGCCTACCCCTCCCCACAGCAACGCCTCTGGGGCTGGGACCAGGTCAGACAACCTTTCACCAGTTAAACAGCGCACATTACACCATTACACTGAAGACTTGCAAAACATTTTCATACCCTAACTAAACTGAAATTAAAGGAACAATAATAATAAAAAAAAAGCTTTGATGTATAGACATAATGGGCCGTTTTGGAAGAGTTCTCTACTAGTCGGACATTCTATGCACATACTCATCCCAGTTGGTAGAATGTTTATCTTTGCCATCCCCTGGCAAGATTAAGGAGACTCAATATTGACTGTTCAAATTGTGGGTGTAAAAAATGTGTCAATGCCTTTTCTGTAAACTGATTGTTCTGCTAGCAACCAGCAGCAATCTTTACCTGGAGCACATGTTTCTTTGGCCCAGGAAAGGGCCGTGCCTGTTTTCAAATACATTTTGTATTCACTGTCCTCTATACCTTGTTGACATTGTTTGCTCTCCTCTTTGTGCAGAACGTGCCCACCATGGGCATCTCAGCCCTCAACCTGGCCACCTACCTGTGTGACGAGGTCAGCCTAGCAGGCTTTGGTTACAACCTCAGCCAGAAGGAGATGCCCCTGCATTACTATGACAATATACCCATGACGGCTATGCTGGAGCAGAACATGCACAACGTGGACCGTGAGAGGGCTCTCCTCCAGAGCCTGGTGAGGGAAGGGACTGTATCAGACCTCACAGGGGGCCTGCACTGCACCTTCTGCCCCAGCTGAAAGAGACTGATCTAGGCCTGCAGCGCAGCTAGCGACACACCAACGATCTACCTTCCACTGACTTATCATTCCAAAACATTTCACCCTGAGAACAGCATTCCAATTTAATTCCATGGAATTCAAAAAATGGTTTGAGACTATGGATCTGGGGACTTGAATGAAAACTCTTCTATGTTCTAGTGCATGCCAGCATATTGAATCTGCATGGACTAGATGTGCCGACATGATGGGGAACAGTGAAGCTGTACACTTCTCCCCTGCGCAGTTGAAAACGACAAGCCTAAAGATGTACTAGTACAGCTATTACAAATCCCTCTATAAGGGAAGTATTATCACTGCTAAACTTAAATGTTTTTTGTATTTTAAAAGCTAATGGATAATTACTTAATTAAATCTTAGCATAAAGTTGATGCTAAAAAGTGTACAAACATTACCATAATTATTGTGAAGAATGAACAGATTGACTAACAATAATTAACATTAGCTTTTTTATGCTTTTGATTTTAAGTTGAATGTCCAGTTTGTTCGTGAGATGTCTGAATTTGGTTGTGTTTTTACATTTTTCTAATGTAATTATTAGATTATTTTTATTATAATAATGTATGTTCTCAGTGCTTGACTTGGATACAGGAGCTCTACAATACTTTTCAAGATAATATTCTATAAGAGGAACAGGAGCTCAAGCAGTAATTTGAGGTGCTGGCACTTGGCTCCAGTGAGCTCGTGTCCAAATCATATCATTTTATTTAAAATTATTGAATGTTTTGTTTTTTAATGTCGCCATAATTGGCCTGGTTGTCAGTAAAGAAAAAAGATTTGAACTTACAGTATGAATTACTGACATTTTATTTTTGTGTCAAATTGCCAGTTGGCAACCTATCCCTTACAGGATTAATTGAGACACAAACAAACATTACGATAATTCAGTAATAATTATTCTGGTGTTCTGTGCAGTGCGCACTGCATAAAGACTGAAAAATAAATCGATAGTAAATAAGATTTTCCAAGGAGTAAACAAACAGGGCTCCCAGGTGGCGCAACGGTCTAAGGCACTGCATCTCAGTGCTAGAGGCGTCACTACAGACCCTGGTTCGATTCCAGGCTGTATCACAACTGGCTGTGATTGGGAGTCCCATAGGGTGGCACACAATTGGCCAAGTATCGTTAGGGTTTGGCAGGGGTAGGCTGCCATCGTAAATAAGAATTTGTTCTTAACTGACTTGCCTAGTTAAATAAAACATAATTATATCACTAAAGCAGGGAAAATCATACAAATAAATACAGAAAAATGTAAAGAAAGGCCTTTGAACCCAGTCTGGCACAAAGAGAAGATTCAAATGGGAGGCAGGCCAGCACACAACCTATATATGCATGTGCCATTTGGAAAATATTTTTATAATTTAATTATCGGTCACTGTTTTTCTTTTATTCCAGGCTTTATCAAAAGATTCCACAAACGGAAATACACAATGGACAGTTTCTCCTCATGGCTCAGCCACATACTGCCAGGGTATATCTGGTGGGCTTTCTCCTCATGGCTGAGCCACATAATGCCAGGGTATATTTGGTGGGCTTTCTGGAATAAGGACACGTGCATATCGTGGTAGAAAGGGCCATAGATGATCAAATTAATAGAATTCTCTATTTCATTGAGGTCACAATGGTTACATAGTGTTTCCACTTCCATTTCACCACAATACCGACCTGTTTCAATACGCAGAGACAATATCCCTGATCTTAGCTGTTTCAATACGCAGAGACAATATCCCTGATCTTAGCTGTTTCAATACGCAGAGGCAATATCCCTGATCTTAGCTGTTTCAATACGCAGAGACAATATCCCTGATCTTAGCTGTTTCAATACGCAGAGACAATATCCCTGATCTTAGCTGTTTCAATACCCAGAGGCAATATCCCTGATCTTACATAGCGATCTCTTGCTTTTCGGAGGTTGTACATTATATTTCTCACACACAAATTCCCCCTTAATGAAAAGGTTTATGATTAATCTCCACTTATTTATTTTCATATTGCATCATCAGTTGTTTTTTAATAGCATCTATGTCTCACTTCATTTGGTTTTCGTACAACTGTTCACAGTCAGACTGTTGGAAAATGTCAGACATTTCAGTTGACCAGGCTCCCCCTATGTTGAGATCTCATTGAAAAACGCTGCTGGCTATTCTGGCAATTGGCATGTCCAATAGTCTATTCCAATGTCTCACCATACACGCCTTCCATCTCACCTCACAGGATTCCCAGCTCATGTCCCAGTTATTTCCAGTATAGGTGCACACTTGTGGATACCTAAAAAAAAAAAAAAAACGTACTGCTCTGTTATGGACGTGTTAATTTTTGAGATACCTCTTAGCACCCCACACTCCTGCTGAAGAGTCCAGAACAGGACACATGCATGTCTGATACAGTTTGGAATATGTAGTGTAACCAATATCTTTGAGTGGTTTTGTTTTGCCTATAACTCCAAGAGCTCTACTTGCTGAGTCGGCCAGGGCAGATGTGCCATATAGAAAGGTCATATGTTCATCAAAATAAAGACCCAAATATTTATAATTGCTAGTAACCTTGCATTTCTTCACCAAAACACACCTGAAAAACACTTCTCTTGGTACCCGGTTTTCTAAAATGCAATATCTGTTAGTTTTTCTGATTGATCATGCGTCTCCATCTTTTGCACCAATTGACTGTACATAATACCATTTTCTGCAGGTCTTGTTCAGTTTCTGCCATTAAAATAATATCACCAGCATATAAGAGGATAGTTAAAATGTCATCATATTTTACTATTTAATTTATTTTGCCAAATCATTCATGAACATAGCAAACAGAGTCTGTGATAAGGCATCTCCTTGTTTTACACCCAAGGATGGGGGAAACCAATCTGTACCATGTTGATTAACACACAGGCAGTTAGTGCTTTGTAGAGAGACTGGATTGCGTGATAAAATTTCCCATCAACCCTGTCATTATCAAACTATAGGCTTAAATAATGTATATTTGTCATGGAACATATCAGAACCCTTTTCGTTTGCCTTTGTAGTAGACCAAAGTGGTTCAATTCCCCCTGCAGTAATTCTATTCTTCCATTAGATGGAGTGGAAAGTACTGTAGTCTGCTACATGTATCATATATGGGCTCCCGAGTGGCTCAGCGGTCTAAGACACTGCATCTCAGTGCTAGAGGCGTCACTACAGACACCCTGGTTCTGTGGTGGTGTTTGTGGCTCAGCGGTCTAAGACACTGCATCTCAGTGCTAGAGGCGTCACTACAGACACCCTGGTTCTGTGGTGGTGTTTGTGGCTCAGCGGTCTAAGACACTGCATCTCAGTGCTAGAGGCGTCACTACAGACACCCTGGTTCTGTGGTGGTGTTTGTGGCTCAGCGGTCTAAGACACTGCATCTCAGTGCTAGAGGCGTCACTACAGACACCCTGGTTCTGTGGTGGTGTTTGTGGCTCAGCGGTCTAAGACACTGCATCTCAGTGCTAGAGGCGTCACTACAGACACCATGGTTCTGTGGTGGTGTTTGTGGCTCAGCGGTCTAAGACACTGCATCTCAGTGCTAGAGGCGTCACTACAGACACCATGGTTCTGTGGTGGTGTTTGTGGCTCAGCGGTCTAAGACACTGCATCTCAGTGCTAGAGGCGTCACTACAGACACCATGGTTCTGTGGTGGTGTTTGTGGCTCAGCGGTCTAAGACACTGCATCTCAGTGCTAGAGGCGTCACTACAGACACCCTGATTTGATTCCAGGCTGTATCACAACTGGCCATGATTGGAAGTCCCATAGGGCGGCTCACAATTGGCCCAGCGTCGTCCGGGTTTGGCCGGTGAAGGCCGTCATTGTAGATGAAAATAAGTTCTTAACTGACTTACCTAGTTAAATAAAGGTTCAATATTTTTTTTTTTATATATATTAGGGCTTCAAAAACTTGTTTTCATCATCCCAAGCTCCTGTTCCAGCACAGGATTAGTTCTATAGTCGATAATGATTAACATTAGACTTGATGTGTGTGTTTAGGATGTTCGCTCAGGTCAAGTTTTCCCTAGGGTCCCAAACTAGTAAACATGTCCCCTTTTATTTCATACATAATGTTCTCTTCATCACGATGGGAATATTCAGTGTAATTTATTTTTTAAGAGAGCACATTGTTAAACTATTTTTAAATTGGAACATTAATAAGTTAAATCTACACATTCAACAATGTGTTGGTTGTGTATATTTTCACTGTTTTCAGATGAGATTGATTCCTGGCCGCCACAGCTTGCTTTCCATTTGCTCTGCCTCTTTTTCCAGACAGACAGAAGTTGTATATACAGGATACTGGTGTTTCCTCTCCGGCTCCAGACCCAATTTTAAGGACTGTAAAAGCCTGAACGGTTTCCAGCTTCCAAAGCTTAGCAACGCTAGAAGAAAACAGATTGCTTTCACTGACAATGTGCTCGGGTAAATACCTTGAAAACCAGGTTTTCCTGTTTCTAATGTTGTTAGATATACTATTCAGTTGTATAAAATATCTACTATTAATTAAAATTCTCCTCTGTATGAGAAGTGAAAGTAAAGTACTTATTTTCTTGATAATACAACACATGGGCCCTTTATTACAGGATAATTAAATTAATCTATTAGAATATATTTGCA